>NC_136425.1:179243151-179725651 GCF_052625555.1 Lactuca saligna
TTTTATTATTTTTTTAAGTTGTTTTAGTTTATCTGATTTATAGGTTTTGGATAATTTTTTCATTTGATGTCCACTCTCTCATTTTTTCGAAGCACGACCTGTTACTTCATCTCTTCAACAGTTCAACTGATTGTGATTCTCACGATTAAAAGAAAGAGTGATTTTATTCTAGAGAATTATCTCCCCTTACAAGCTCAAGTTAAGTTTTTTTTAACCCAAATTGCACATTTGGTATTATCAATATTCTTAATATTTGAATGCAATTGCAGATTAGCTAATACCGTACTTCCATTTTATCTTATTCTTTGCATTGAAAACAACTAAATACAAGGAATAGCATCGTACTTTCATTTATATGCGAAACTCTAAGCTTTCTTCCCCAATTCGCATTTATACATTAAAAACTTCGCATTTTCATTCAAATTCTTCGCATCTTGCATCCATCCGTCTTTGAGTTCATTCGCATTTCATCGCATTAACTGAGAAATTAATCAGTTGTCTCATATTCGCATTTCAGTTGTTTGAGAAACCCAGATACGAACCCAAATGCGAAACCCACTGATTTCAAATGCGAACCAACCAAAAATCATCAACCACGTACTTGTGTCACCAAATGCGAACTGAATATCACCATTAAATTCTCCTCGCATTCTATAGATGCGAACACAATCCAGATCTCCGACTCCAAGCTTGCGAAATCAAAATCAATTAACCTCAAACAAATCGTGAACTTCTTATGCGAACTGTTTTGACCCACAAAACCAAATGCGAACTCAATTGATGTCATATGCGAACTGATTTCATAGATGCGAACACAATTGATTTCATATGCGAATCCACATCCATCGATATGAAACCAATACCAGTTACAAGTAATTAGTAGCAACCATCGATCCTCTAATTTTCAATTACTCAGCCTTCGCTTTTCATACAACCCGTCGACCCTGAAAAATCGATAAACACCAAATGTCTCATTTTTAGATCGATTTTCTGATTAAATGTCATATTTGAAGAATGATCGATTTTCTGATTAAATGACCCCATTTTGCGAAGTTGGACCACTTATATTATTTCTTGAAAAGATCAGGTGCCAAATGCGAAACTCTAAGCTTTCTTCCCCAATTCGCATTTATACATTAAAAACTTCGCATTTTCATTCAAATTCTTCGCATCTTGCATCCATCCGTCTTTGAGTTCATTCGCATTTCATCGCATTAACTGAGAAATTAATCAGTTGTCTCATATTCGCATTTCAGTTGTTTGAGAAACCCAGATACGAACCCAAATGCGAAACCCACTAATTTCAAATGCGAACCAACCAAAAATCATCAACCACGTACTTGTGTCACCAAATGCGAACTGAATATCACCATTAAATTCTCCTCGCATTCTATAGATGCGAACACAATCCAGATCTCCGACTCCAAGCTTGCGATATCAAAATCAATTAACCTCAAACAAATCGTGAACTTCTTATGCGAACTGTTTTGACCCACAAAACCAAATGCGAACTCAATTGATGTCATATGCGAACTGATTTCATAGATGCGAACACAATTGATTTCATATGCGAATCCACATCCATCGATATGAAACCAATACCAGTTACAAGTAATTAGTAGCAACCATCGATCCTCTAATTTTCAATTACTCAGCCTTCGCTTTTCATACAACCCGTCGACCCTGAAAAATCGATAAACACCAAATGTCTCATTTTTAGATCGATTTTCTGATTAAATGTCATATTTGAAGAATGATCGATTTTCTGATTAAATGACCCCATTTTGCGAAGTTGGACCACTTATATTATTTCTTGAAAAGATCAGGTGCCAAATGCGAAACTCTAAGCTTTCTTCCCCAATTCGCATTTATACATTAAAAACTTCGCATTTTCATTCAAATTCTTCGCATCTTGCATCCATCCGTCTTTGAGTTCATTCGCATTTCATCGCATTAACTGAGAAATTAATCAGTTGTCTCATATTCGCATTTCAGTTGTTTGAGAAACCCAGATACGAACCCAAATGCGAAACCCACTAATTTCAAATGCGAACCAACCAAAAATCATCAACCACGTACTTGTGTCACCAAATGCGAACTGAATATCACCATTAAATTCTCCTCGCATTCTATAGATGCGAACACAATCCAGATCTCCGACTCCAAGCTTGCGATATCAAAATCAATTAACCTCAAACAAATCGTGAACTTCTTATGCGAACTGTTTTGACCCACAAAACCAAATGCGAACTCAATTGATGTCATATGCGAACTGATTTCATAGATGCGGACACAATTGATTTCATATGCGAATCCACATCCATCGATATGAAACCAATACCAGTTACAAGTAATTAGTAGCAACCATCGATCCTCTAATTTTCAATTACTCAGCCTTCGCTTTTCATACAACCCGTCGACCCTGAAAAATCGATAAACACCAAATGTCTCATTTTTAGATCGATTTTCTGATTAAATGTCATATTTGAAGAATGATCGATTTTCTGATTAAATGACCCCATTTTGCGAAGTTGGACCACTTATATTATTTCTTGAAAAGATCAGGTGCCAAATGCGAAACTCTAAGCTTTCTTCCCCAATTCGCATTTATACATTAAAAACTTCGCATTTTCATTCAAATTCTTCGCATCTTGCATCCATCCGTCTTTGAGTTCATTTGCATTTCATCGCATTAACTGAGAAATTAATCAGTTGTCTCATATTCGCATTTCAGTTGTTTGAGAAACCCAGATACGAACCCAAATGCGAAACCCACTAATTTCAAATGCGAACCAACCAAAAATCATCAACCACGTACTTGTGTCACCAAATGCGAACTGAATATCACCATTAAATTCTCCTCGCATTCTATAGATGCGAACACAATCCAGATCTCCGACTCCAAGCTTGCGAAATCAAAATCAATTAACCTCAAACAAATCGTGAACTTCTTATGCGAACTGTTTTGACCCACAAAACCAAATGCGAACTCAATTGATGTCATATGCGAACTGATTTCATAGATGCGAACACAATTGATTTCATATGCGAATCCACATCCATCGATATGAAACCAATACCAGTTACAAGAAATTAGTAGCAACCATCGATCCTCTAATGAGGAAACAGTTTCCTATTCGATTGTGCTTTGCAATGACAATCAATAAAGCTCAGGGACAAACAATTCCATATGTAGGTATCTATCTTCCAGAACCAGTATTCTCGCATGGACAACTTTATGTTGCATTGTCCAGAGGGGTTTCACGTTGCAATACAAAAGTATTAGTAAACTCTAACGAAAATTCAAAAGGTGATGGGGTTTATACAACAAATGTGGTGTATAAAGAAGTATTGCACGATTAATATTTTGTGTCGTCTTGATTGGTTGCTTTTTATTGGTTATTTGATGCATGATGTAACAAATAACACCATAGTTTGATTATATTGTCTTCAACATGTACTTTTTTTTAACATAACAATTTTGTAATGGAAACATATCACCGAAAGAACTCACGTGCCCCGCCGCTTTGTGCGGGTAGACGGCTAGTGTATATTAAATGATATCCATAATTATTGATTTTTTAATGTAAACTAATTATATTCATCATTAATATCGGTAATAATATTCTTTCAAAATAAATTCGCATCTAGGTTTTTATGTATGGGTTCATATTTTGTTTCATGACTCATTCACTCAAAATACAACAAAGTAGCCTAGAACATTGAGAACAAGAGTGTATTCTAGCAGAATTAGAGTTTATTCTACAAGAATGAGAATATATTTTAACAGAATGACAGTGTATTCTAACAGAATGATAGTGTGTTCTAGAAGAATACACTTTTGTTCTTCATATTTCATGCAACTTTGTTATTTTAAGTGAGTGGATCCATAAACAAAACACAAATCCATACATAAAAACTTAGATGCACATTCATTCTGAAAGAACTTTATTGTTGACATTAATGACGGATTTAATTAGTTTCCATAAAAAGAGAATTATAATTATAGATATATATCCTATAATAAATGAAGGTTTTTTTGCTACATATCCTCTTCTCATTCATTTGGACACATGGCATTTTCTAGAATTTTTAAAATTTCTATTTTCCACTTGTCATTTTATTGTATTTTTTATTTTATTAAATTAAAATTCCACATTTAATGTGTAAGGTAATATATATGTAAAGTATTTATTAGAAAGAGTTTTTATATGTAATGTATTCAGTACATTAAAGTCTCATTAATTTTAATAATTCAAATTTTTTTCATTTTTCTTATAAATTCAAACTTTTCAAATTGTTAAAATTTTATATTTGTTTTTTTATAATTAAACTAATGTAATACATGAATCTCACACCTAGTCATTTAATAAACATACAATTATTAAAATCATTTAATATTTATCTTTATTTAATTAAATAATTATTTAATTTTACTCAATTCCTATTGGTGCATTCTAGTACACGATAAATGTAAGAAACACATGAACTTACCCCCCCCCCCCCCCCCCCACACACACACACATGTATATATATATATATATATATATATATATATATATATATATATATATATATATATAAGTTTATAAGCATTTCTATCAAAAATAATTTATTATATAAAATAAGCAATCAGAAACACCTTATTCTTTCGTAATTTAAATGATCATATTAGTTATATCAGTTACTTAGGTGCTATTTGTTTTTTTAGAAAAAAACACTTATGACCACTTCTTGTTGCGTTGCGCAGCACATGCATATCAGTTGCCCTTTCACAAGTGTTTTGTTTTTTCAAAGACTTCTAATTTAAAATTTGTTATGCGTGTGTTGCGTGGCGCAACACTGAACCATCATCTTCAAACCACTTCTTATTTACTTTAAGTTATATTATTCAAGTTTTAATTTTATTTTTCAACATATTTATTATTTTAATAATATTTGAAGAATATGTAAACATGTGGAGTATATTTTACATAAATTCAAATAATTTAAAAAAAATCATTTGGTAAATTTCATATAAATATTTTTTGTGTTATATTATCTGTAACCAAGTATTAATAAATTATAAAGTTAATCATTAAAATTATCAAATTTATTGAAGTTTACCGGAAAAATAATCATTATCTTCAAATTGTATTCCATCCCTTAATACAAGGCAATCCATGGCCCAAATTGCAATTATCTTATAATTACAATTCCAATGCTCGAGATACATATTATCAATGTGCAACCGATTAGCAAGATACAACTAATCACTCGAGATAGTGGGTTTAATCCAATGCTCAAATCATATTCATAAGCACTCATGAACGTTGCAGCAAACATTTGCTTATGTCTAATACTCTTTTAGACAATCCACACACCAATTCACGACAGTCTTCATTCATATCTACTTCCAACATATGAACGACTGTGGCCCGTTTGAATAATTCGATTATGCTTAATAAACTCAATTATTCTGGAAGTCAAAACATGCAAGGTGAAACACAAGAATAATACTAATCCCATATGGCCTCAAACCTTTGAGTATAAACAAAACACGTTTTATTTATCACCATATCGATTACTCATTATTTGTCGTTTCGGGTAATCAACTTTTTACTTGAATTACAACACTTGTCCCATGCTCCTAGCATGCACACAATGTTTACCTACGGTTCTTACTTTTGTGAAATAGACAAATTGAACACATTTCCAATCATTCTCATTTTACAACTCCAAATCCATTTTCTTAAGTGTAAGAATATCAAATTCTCGCTACTTATAGAATATGCTAGATTCTAACACTTTATGCAACGATCCTTTCATAATGTCACTGCACCAAAGTCACAAAGACTATTGCTAATGCTATTATAAAGTCCTCTATCGGAGATTGTTACAAGAAAATTCCTTAGATATGATGTCTCTCACTCAAAGTACATTCCTTTGAACATCCTTTTGCATAAACGTTTATAATCTAGTCATAGATTTTCAATATTCAAATCCTAATATGGACACGCTTCCATATTTTCCTCATGACAACTCATTCTGAATAGAATCTTTTCTATTTGTAATGATGTCAATATTGTCCATCCAATATGGAAACATTTCCATAATTTCCAATACTATACTTCCAACTACTCACAAGCGACCAATCCTCATCGAACTTTGGATTGTTCTTTGATAGTTGTTTAATTATTTTAGTCAAAACCGATTCTAGTCCCTTTTCCCTCTAAATGTGCTAGACATTTGGAAAATTTTAGAATGGTCAAACATTAAAGCATTTGCAATCGATCCTATACCCGAAGCGTATGGGACACGATGCACAATGTTTTATTTGCTATGTTCTTAAAATCGGATTGTGAAAAAGGAATGTTGTAATCATAATCGAAATTTTAAGAACACACTATGTACTTTTGACTAAATTTATTAACATTCCACAACCTAATCCTTTAGATTTGAAATGAAGCATAATATTCTCTCCCTTAATTATAGCAAAACAACTATACAACCCTTACGACTTTGCAAGGTATAACTCTTGTTTTTCTATAATTAATATTGCCAACTTGCAAAACTTTCCATAATAATCATACAATCATAACTTTTATGCTCTCACTATCATGATGATTACTATAAAACATAACACTTATGCTCCCACTAGCTTCGACATGTATTCATAAACATCTTAACTTTCAGAAAGACAATACCTATTGAATTTCTTAAGTCCATGTTTCTAATACTTAGTGCTTTGATTATCTTTTATCAAGGCTTCTTGAACTTGTACACCTTTGCCTTCGATAGTTCATATGTGTGTCTTAAACAATTAAGACTAATTGCCAAACCTCACAATTCAAATTATGGAAAGGGATACCATAACCATAATTGAATTCGAGAATGCAATTTTACAATCACTATCCTTTTAAAATCTTTCTTAGTGAAAGCATTTCCTCACAATCATTTTCATGAAGGAGGAAAACTTATGACACTTAGATTTAAATGGTGTATTTGTTCCTATCCATGTGAATTTGTTAAAACCAAAGTTTACGACAAATTCAAACTCATATGGATCAAAGTTTCTTAATCTTGATTTCTTGCCTCATGATAGCACAGCTGCCCACCACGTCTTCAAATAAGTTAAGCATCTCACCTTTTTCTTGTCAATGTACATTTCATTGATCAAGGTGCTTTGCCTTTTATGCGTTCAAAATGAGAACTCATAGAACTCGCATGCATAATTAACTTAATTTGAATGGCATAGAAACAAAATAATGTCATCACGATAGGTTGTAAACCTTAACTCGTGTGCTAGTGATGATCGATAAGGTTTATTTGATTTGATCTTGAAACTTTTCGAGACCATTAAGACTCCCACTGACTCCTTGACATATAAGATTCTTTTGTCAATAAACATTTCTTGACAAACAATTTTTCAAGAGTTAGTGTAGCTTGTATCAAAACACTTCATAAATTGGTCCTAGTTGGTCTTTGTCTTATCCAAGACATCACAACTCTCCACAATTGATGAATGTTATAAACCTTCTTAATACTATTCACTCAATGTCACAATCTTGACTTTAAGACTTGTTTTGGAACGAAGTATGATTGACTTCTTGATTTGACCATTTCTTCAATCTTTGATTCCTCTTCTTGGACATACAATTGTACCAAGACTCACTTGGAGGATCAATTAAGATACAAACTTTGCATGTTACAAACCTATCATAAAGCATAAAAGCTACTCTCCCTTCTTCTTAGAATGGGGAAACTTTTATCTTTCTGCCTACTTGATTCTTCTTATTCGTTCTACTATTGATCTAAACTCTTTAAACAATTCAGAATTACACTTAATCTTGTAAGTGTAATCATATTTACTAAGCCTTTAGTAAATCATAACGAATATCTTTGTTACTCTTATGGTGAACTTGATCAACACACAACTTTGTGTACTCGATCTCCTAGTCCTTCGCTTGACACTTTGTCAATGAATTAGTCTAATTTCCAAATACGTAATTTCTCATTCATCGTGCATCCACGTTGCATGATTCCAAGTTTCTGTCCAATTGAAACTTGGGCGATGAGAAACTCTCCCTATTTGGTAAATTCCTAACATTTCCATAAATAACATAACTAAGAATCATATCCATTCGTTGTAGAAATATGCAAACATCAATTTTCATAACGATTTCATTGCAAGGAAGTAAACAAATAAATAAATAAGTCATTATACTTTGAAAGATCTATCCAATTATAACAACACTGAAAACTGCTTTATATTTGAATGAAATTTATATAACTGCATAAAATTTTCCAAGTAAAAGAAAGAAAGAAACAAAAGTAAGATGTTATAAACTTATAGTAACAAACAAACGAATTAAAGAAAGTAGATTACTATTACATGCATTGAAAGAAAAGAACATACAGAATCACGATCACAATCAAGGAAGATATCATGAACATTGATGAAATTAAGAGAAGTTTCTCCTTTTATCCACAATGAAGATCTTGATCTGCTATAAAAAGTTGCTTTTTTGGAAGCAATTGTGGTAGCAAGTGCATCCCTATTGGCAAATCCTTGCATTAAAATTGCCCCTGAATCAACATTTTGAGCTATAGCCACAGCCAAACCCTTTTCATCCCATTTCACACTGTCCAACACCCAATTTAACTGAAATTGCTTTTGTTAACATAACTTTAATTTCATGCTTTTTATAGGAGTATATAACATCATATAATAACTTCAAAAGTTTCAAATACCTAACATAACATCAACAAGATGACAAACATCTTAATGCTTAAAAAGATATAATAGTTGAACCTATTTTGTATTTCGTTGAAGGGTAGTTTAGACATTTGACGATAGTTAAACAACGTTCTTGTATATTGCATGCAAATAAGTTAGCTAAGGGAAGTAATAAGTAATAAGTAATAAGTGATAAGTAATAACAATATCTACTCTCTCTCTCTCTCTCTCTCTCCATTCTCTTTGAATTGTAAAAAATCCATTTTGAATTCGAATGTTTTCTTGTAAAATTTGCACATTGGTAACTTTACAATTGGTGGGGTTTATAAAGGGTATTTGGGACATTTGATAAAAGCTGAAAACTTCATTTGAACCATATGTTGCAATTTTTTGAGGGATGTATCACTAAGTAGATGTTTGTAAGAGAAAATTGGTAAATAAACTCATATATAGAGAATGTTCTTTGTTAAATCAAAAAAGGTCTTTGTTTATAGGAGAAAAGAAGGTTATCCATATAGACAAAATGAAATAACGAATTTATTACTAATTCACTACCCCTTTTGGTTATTGGCCATTCAATGATGAAATTTGAGGAGAACATGTTAATCTACATTGCAAATTTGCAATTAAACATTCAATACTCAATATACAACTATATAGACCTTCAGATCAAATTGAGATAATGTTAAATATGCAGAAAACAGCTAGGATACGAGAATCTGTAATCACAGAAAAGTATGATGAAGTAGAGAGCTTCATATAAATTTACCTTAGATTCAAGATGAATGTTTTGATCAGGTTTCTTACTGCAAGCCTTGACAGCAAAACATCTACTGTTGGATGTATCAGTTCGTGTGTGGCAGCTTCCATGGTTGAAAATGCTTTCTCGTGAAGAAATTTGCAGAGCTCTAAGTCCATGAAAATTTGCAAACGCCATAGGAAATAAAGCACCTAAAGAAAAATGTGAAGTAAATAAAGAAAATGGTGGGAAAAAGGGGGATTGAATCTTGATAATAATCAAGAGGACAAGTGTAACACTAGACACAAATAAGAAAATGCCATTTGTTAAGAAAAGAAGCTACACTACGATTTTGGATAATATCTGTACTAAACTCCACACATCCATCTTAAAAGAAATCCACATTTCAACTTCTGAATGTTCAGAAAGCTTCGTTTTAGACTCAAAATTGACATAAATGTAATTTCAAAGGAAGATCCATACAGGATTTGAACTATAAATCTTAACTTTGAAAAGGAATAGTCTCCTTCTTTCACAGACGGAGTAACAGGTACAACAACACCACTACACTGACGTTGATGCCTCCAATTCGCAAACAGCATGCATAGCAGTTTCATTTCAAAAAAACTTATTTGAAAACAGCGTGTGAACTCAGACAACTTAAATCCATTCATCACGGAATACTAGAATTGCATCTGCTCGATTTTGTCAGGATGCATGTCACATCCATATCAGATAACAAGACTTGGCAATTCAATGCATGTTCAAATCAAATAAAGATATAGAAGATACACGGGGATGAGATGATTCAGGTCCTCAAAATGAGATTCTACATCATCGATGACGCAACATTAGGGGACAAAATCTACAAGTAAACGTAGGGCTCAGAATCAAATTCTTACAAGGTTTGTTCGTGGGAGAGATGAGTTTGTGCCACATACCTGAGAGAAAGAGAGAGAGCTTTGACTGATAGCACAGGCTCAGCTGAGAAGGGGGAAACGGGGGAGTAGGGCAAAGTGGAGTGGAGAAAGACTGGTTTGAACAGGATATATGTTTATCGCGAAATGAAAAATAAATAAATCAATATCACAAAAGCTATTTGCAATATAGCAGATGATTTTATATTTTTATTTGAGAGGGTGTTTTGAGATTTAATTTGAAAAATATTTATTGATTTTTTAGTTTTAAAAAAAAATTATCAAAAAATGTTTGAAAAGTTAATAAGTATTTTCTAAAATAGGTTTTTACTAGTTTTAAAAGTGAAATTTTCTTGTTAACTTAAAAAGAAAATAATAAGGAGATCCTTTTTTGTTTTTCGTTGTATACCAAAGGTTAATTTAAAAAAAATTAAATATAAATTTCAAAATATTTAAAAACTTTGAATTTATAGAAATAATAAAATTATTATAAAAAAAATGCTTTTATCGTTTAAATTTAAGCAAATAATTTAAATAAATAAAAGAAATTAATGAGTTTTAGTTTTATGAAATTTTAAATTAAAAATTAAGTTCATTAATTAAATTGATATTCATTTATTAGTACATTTATTGCAATTATTACATGTGGAATTTAATAAACTATAAAAACTTATAAAATAACATGTGAAAATTAAAAAAAATAATTCAAAATAACTACAAAATGATATTTGGCAATTGAATGAGAGTGTGATAAGTGGCCAAAATAACATTCATTTATTAGAGATGATATGTTTGTATACTAAATAGACTTAAATATGTATGTTTGTATTTTTTATATTTTGTCTTAATCCAAACACTCTAAAAAAAGAAATATCAATTTATAACTTTTATTATTTATATATCTATACTACCTTATAATAGAAATCCAACTATTTCCATAAATAGATTCAATATAATAATAATATTTTTTAAGTATAACCCTTATTACGCTATTTACAATGAGTTTATGCATAGAAAAATACCAAATCTTACGCGGTTAACATGAATTACGTACATAGGCTTTGGCTTTCTTCTTCAAATTGAACTGGTCAAAGAAGAACCCGTCTTCCTCAGATTTTGCCAATTGAATCGGTCTATAGATAAACTTTATATATCATCTCTTATCTTAGTATCTATAGCCCTTCCTTGTAGAATAACCCTAGATGAGTCGCCATCTCTTCTCTCCTTGAACTCTCTCCCTCTCTATTAAATACTCTAAAATTCCTCCCATATTCGACGCAGTTACCCACCACACCTTGACCACTGAGACCATTACAGTCGCTGCTAAACACCTCTGCCTTTCTCTTCTCTTGCATATCTCCTTTAGAAACCCGAATATCGAACATCACAACACCATCAGTAAACTTTGTTGTCACATAACCTTCACTACCATCAAACAGGCCACCTTCATCATCATCGCACTTCATCTTACCACCGTTCACAACCCCCATCTCTCGACATCTAGCATATGCTACTGTTCTATTCTCTAATTATTTGATTTTGATCGATTGCACCGGTCAAGTCTAGAACGAATCTTTTTCTTCATATCTCTGCCCCATCCCCTTATATGACCAATTGACTGCAAAAAATTTCTTATCTGTGAGGTCGTAAGTGTTACGCATTTTACACACATACCTGGAGACCTAACCATCTACTACTCACAGCTGGTCGCACTCGACTCTCTAGAAACCTCAGACAACCATTTTCACAACAAGTGTCACAGTGGACCAGGATCCAACACGATTTCAAGGTTAGTGCTCTTTAAGCCATATGCACACACATATTCTCTTTTTGTGGTCATAGGTCTCCAACCATCTCTCTCTCTCTCTCTCTCTCTCTCTCTCTATTGCAGAACCAGGAGGCAAACACTATTAATTTACAAACGTTCTCTAACAATACAGGTTTTTGTTAGCAATTTTAAAGTGTTCTTTTCAGTCATTTATCACATAATCGTCAATGTTTACTCTCAATTTCCGGTGTTTCCTCTCCATTTCAGGTTCTGATGTTTGTCTACATTTTGGGTAATCATTTGTATATTAAATATTCTTGTATAAGTGTATCTAGAGTAAAGCTTTCTTGTTTAAGTGGTACTAAGGGTATTTGTGTCCTTTTGACATTTCTCAACTATCTGTATCAATTCAGGTATATCTTCAACTATCTGTACTGATATGGACTCCAGTTAATGAAGGAAATATCTTATTACTCTATCATTTTACTGTAGTTGTTGAATCCTTATCCATTTAATTAATGTTTGTTTTCAAGAAAAATAACAATTTTTGTTATGAATTGGGTGAAAATCACAGAAATCGAACTGTTATCATGACCTCACCACCATCGTCTACCATCTTTGTCTTCTCCCCTATCTTTGTATTCACACTCTAATTAAACCCCAACGTTGAAGCCTTCACTAACCATCTCCATCTTCACCACTATCCAGGTAAATAGTTCTATCAAATTCTCTGTTCCATGTTTTTTTTTAGTTTTACTTAATTGTCATATAATGATTTTACTCTGTGTTTCATGGATATATCGATTCTTACACTCACCTATGTTGTTTAAGATTATTTAGAGCTATTCATAAATGCCAGATTATTTGATGAGATCAGCACACACTATTTCCAACCAGTTTTAGGGTTAGTTGTTTATTTTATTCACAATTTATGAGCTTGTTTTACATTATTTTTTGCAGGAGTATATTGCCTAACACCCAATGTGCAGAATATTGGTTCAAGTTAATTCAATATATTTCAAAACTTGACTATGATTATTGTGTTTAATTCATCTTGGTTTTGTTTTTGGATTGTAAGAATTTTATTATTTTTTTAAGTTGTTTTAGTTTATCTGATTTATAGGTTTTGGATAATTTTTTCATTTGATGTCCACTCTCTCATTTTTTCGAAGCACGACCTGTTACTTCATCTCTTCAACAGTTCAACTGATTGTGATTCTCACGATTAAAAGAAAGAGTGATTTTATTCTAGAGAATTATCTCCCCTTACAAGCTCAAGTTAAGTTTTTTTTAACCCAAATTGCACATTTGGTATTATCAATATTCTTAATATTTGAATGCAATTGCAGATTAGCTAATACCGTACTTCCATTTTATCTTATTCTTTGCATTGAAAACAACTAAATACAAGGAATAGCATCGTACTTTCATTTATATGCGAAACTCTAAGCTTTCTTCCCCAATTCGCATTTATACATTAAAAACTTCGCATTTTCATTCAAATTCTTCGCATCTTGCATCCATCCGTCTTTGAGTTCATTCGCATTTCATCGCATTAACTGAGAAATTAATCAGTTGTCTCATATTCGCATTTCAGTTGTTTGAGAAACCCAGATACGAACCCAAATGCGAAACCCACTGATTTCAAATGCGAACCAACCAAAAATCATCAACCACGTACTTGTGTCACCAAATGCGAACTGAATATCACCATTAAATTCTCCTCGCATTCTATAGATGCGAACACAATCCAGATCTCCGACTCCAAGCTTGCGAAATCAAAATCAATTAACCTCAAACAAATCGTGAACTTCTTATGCGAACTGTTTTGACCCACAAAACCAAATGCGAACTCAATTGATGTCATATGCGAACTGATTTCATAGATGCGAACACAATTGATTTCATATGCGAATCCACATCCATCGATATGAAACCAATACCAGTTACAAGTAATTAGTAGCAACCATCGATCCTCTAATTTTCAATTACTCAGCCTTCGCTTTTCATACAACCCGTCGACCCTGAAAAATCGATAAACACCAAATGTCTCATTTTTAGATCGATTTTCTGATTAAATGTCATATTTGAAGAATGATCGATTTTCTGATTAAATGACCCCATTTTGCGAAGTTGGACCACTTATATTATTTCTTGAAAAGATCAGGTGCCAAATGCGAAACTCTAAGCTTTCTTCCCCAATTCGCATTTATACATTAAAAACTTCGCATTTTCATTCAAATTCTTCGCATCTTGCATCCATCCGTCTTTGAGTTCATTCGCATTTCATCGCATTAACTGAGAAATTAATCAGTTGTCTCATATTCGCATTTCAGTTGTTTGAGAAACCCAGATACGAACCCAAATGCGAAACCCACTGATTTCAAATGCGAACCAACCAAAAATCATCAACCACGTACTTGTGTCACCAAATGCGAACTGAATATCACCATTAAATTCTCCTCGCATTCTATAGATGCGAACACAATCCAGATCTCCGACTCCAAGCTTGCGAAATCAAAATCAATTAACCTCAAACAAATCGTGAACTTCTTATGCGAACTGTTTTGACCCACAAAACCAAATGCGAACTCAATTGATGTCATATGCGAACTGATTTCATAGATGCGAACACAATTGATTTCATATGCGAATCCACATCCATCGATATGAAACCAATACCAGTTACAAGCAATTAGTAGCAACCATCGATCCTCTAATTTTCAATTACTCAGCCTTCGCTTTTCATACAACCCGTCGACCCTGAAAAATCGATAAACACCAAATGTCTCATTTTTAGATCGATTTTTTGATTAAATGTCATATTTGAAGAATGATCGATTTTCTGATTAAATGACCCCATTTTGCGAAGTTGGACCACTTATATTATTTCTTGAAAAGATCAGGTGCCAAATGCGAAACTCTAAGCTTTCTTCCCCAATTCGCATTTATACATTAAAAACTTCGCATTTTCATTCAAATTCTTCGCATCTTGCATCCATCCGTCTTTGAGTTCATTCGCATTTCATCGCATTAACTGAGAAATTAATCAGTTGTCTCATATTCGCATTTCAGTTGTTTGAGAAACCCAGATACGAACCCAAATGCGAAACCCACTGATTTCAAATGCGAACCAACCAAAAATCATCAACCACGTACTTGTGTCACCAAATGCGAACTGAATATCACCATTAAATTCTCCTCGCATTCTATAGATGCGAACACAATCCAGATCTCCGACTCCAAGCTTGCGAAATCAAAATCAATTAACCTCAAACAAATCGTGAACTTCTTATGCGAACTGTTTTGACCCACAAAACCAAATGCGAACTCAATTGATGTCATATGCGAACTGATTTCATAGATGCGAACACAATTGATTTCATATGCGAATCCACATCCATCGATATGAAACCAATACCAGTTACAAGCAATTAGTAGCAACCATCGATCCTCTAATTTTCAATTACTCAGCCTTCGCTTTTCATACAACCCGTCGACCCTGAAAAATCGATAAACACCAAATGTCTCATTTTTAGATCGATTTTTTGATTAAATGTCATATTTGAAGAATGATCGATTTTCTGATTAAATGACCCCATTTTGCGAAGTTGGACCACTTATATTATTTCTTGAAAAGATCAGGTGCCAAATGCGAAACTCTAAGCTTTCTTCCCCAATTCGCATTTATACATTAAAAACTTCGCATTTTCATTCAAATTCTTCGCATCTTGCATCCATCCGTCTTTGAGTTCATTCGCATTTCATCGCATTAACTGAGAAATTAATCAGTTGTCTCATATTCGCATTTCAGTTGTTTGAGAAACCCAGATACGAACCCAAATGCGAAACCCACTGATTTCAAATGCGAACCAACCAAAAATCATCAACCACGTACTTGTGTCACCAAATGCGAACTGAATATCACCATTAAATTCTCCTCGCATTCTATAGATGCGAACACAATCCAGATCTCCGACTCCAAGCTTGCGAAATCAAAATCAATTAACCTCAAACAAATCGTGAACTTCTTATGCGAACTGTTTTGACCCACAAAACCAAATGCGAACTCAATTGATGTCATATGCGAACTGATTTCATAGATGCGAACACAATTGATTTCATATGCGAATCCACATCCATCGATATGAAACCAATACCAGTTACAAGTAATTAGTAGCAACCATCGATCCTCTAATTTTCAATTACTCAGCCTTCGCTTTTCATACAACCCGTCGACCCTGAAAAATCGATAAACACCAAATGTCTCATTTTTAGATCGATTTTCTGATTAAATGTCATATTTGAAGAATGATCGATTTTCTGATTAAATGACCCCATTTTGCGAAGTTGGACCACTTATATTATTTCTTGAAAAGATCAGGTGCCAAATGCGAAACTCTAAGCTTTCTTCCCCAATTCGCATTTATACATTAAAAACTTCGCATTTTCATTCAAATTCTTCGCATCTTGCATCCATCCGTCTTTGAGTTCATTCGCATTTCATCGCATTAACTGAGAAATTAATCAGTTGTCTCATATTCGCATTTCAGTTGTTTGAGAAACCCAGATACGAACCCAAATGCGAAACCCACTAATTTCAAATGCGAACCAACCAAAAATCATCAACCACGTACTTGTGTCACCAAATGCGAACTGAATATCACCATTAAATTCTCCTCGCATTCTATAGATGCGAACACAATCCAGATCTCCGACTCCAAGCTTGCGAAATCAAAATCAATTAACCTCAAACAAATCGTGAACTTCTTATGCGAACTGTTTTGACCCACAAAACCAAATGCGAACTCAATTGATGTCATATGCGAACTGATTTCATAGATGCGAACACAATTGATTTCATATGCGAATCCACATCCATCGATATGAAACCAATACCAGTTACAAGCAATTAGTAGCAACCATCGATCCTCTAATGAGGAAACAGTTTCCTATTCGATTGTGCTTTGCAATGACAATCAATAAAGCTCAGGGACAAACAATTCCATATGTAGGTATCTATCTTCCAGAACCAGTATTCTCGCATGGACAACTTTATGTTGCATTGTCCAGAGGGGTTTCACGTTGCAATACAAAAGTATTAGTAAACCCTAACGAAAATTCAAAAGGTGATGGGGTTTATACAGCAAATGTGGTGTATAAAGAAGTATTGCACGATTAATATTTTGTGTCGTTTTGATTGGTTGCTTTTTATTGGTTATTTGATGCATGATGTAACAAATAACACCATAGTTTGATTATATTGTCTTCAACATGTACTTTTTTTTAACATAACAATTTTGTAATGGAAACATATCACCGAAAGAACTCACGTGCCCCGCCGCTTTGCGCGGGTAGACGGCTAGTGTATATTAAATGATATCCATAATTATTGATTTTTTAATGTAAACTAATTATATTCATCATTAATATCGGTAATAATATTCTTTCAAAATAAATTCGCATCTAGGTTTTTATGTATGGGTTCATATTTTGTTTCATGACTCATTCACTCAAAATACAACAAAGTAGCCTAGAACATTGAGAACAAGAGTGTATTCTAGCAGAATTAGAGTTTATTCTACAAGAATGAGAATATATTTTAACAGAATGACAGTGTATTCTAACAGAATGATAGTGTGTTCTAGAAGAATACACTTTTGTTCTTCATATTTCATGCAACTTTGTTATTTTAAGTGAGTGGATCCATAAACAAAACACAAATCCATACATAAAAACTTAGATGCACATTCATTCTGAAAGAACTTTATTGTTGACATTAATGACGGATTTAATTAGTTTCCATAAAAAGAGAATTATAATTATAGATATATATCCTATAATAAATGAAGGTTTTTTTGCTACATATCCTCTTCTCATTCATTTGGACACATGGCATTTTCTAGAATTTTTAAAATTTCTATTTTCCACTTGTCATTTTATTGTATTTTTTATTTTATTAAATTAAAATTCCACATTTAATGTGTAAGGTAATATATATGTAAAGTATTTATTAGAAAGAGTTTTTATATGTAATGTATTCAGTACATTAAAGTCTCATTAATTTTAATAATTCAAATTTTTTTCATTTTTCTTATAAATTCAAACTTTTCAAATTGTTAAAATTTTATATTTGTTTTTTTATAATTAAACTAATGTAATACATGAATCTCACACCTAGTCATTTAATAAACATACAATTATTAAAATCATTTAATATTTATCTTTATTTAATTAAATAATTATTTAATTTTACTCAATTCCTATTGGTGCATTCTAGTACACGATAAATGTAAGAAACACATGAACTTACCCCCCCCCCCCCCCACACACACACACACATGTATATATATATATATATATATATATATATATATATATATATATATATATATATATATAAGTTTATAAGCATTTCTATCAAAAATAATTTATTATATAAAATAAGCAATCAGAAACACCTTATTCTTTCGTAATTTAAATGATCATATTAGTTATATCAGTTACTTAGGTGCTATTTGTTTTTTTAGAAAAAAACACTTATGACCACTTCTTGTTGCGTTGCGCAGCACATGCATATCAGTTGCCCTTTCACAAGTGTTTTGTTTTTTCAAAGACTTCTAATTTAAAATTTGTTATGCGTGTGTTGCGTGGCGCAACACTGAACCATCATCTTCAAACCACTTCTTATTTACTTTAAGTTATATTATTCAAGTTTTAATTTTATTTTTCAACATATTTATTATTTTAATAATATTTGAAGAATATGTAAACATGTGGAGTATATTTTACATAAATTCAAATAATTTAAAAAAAATCATTTGGTAAATTTCATATAAATATTTTTTGTGTTATATTATCTGTAACCAAGTATTAATAAATTATAAAGTTAATCATTAAAATTATCAAATTTATTGAAGTTTACCGGAAAAATAATCATTATCTTCAAATTGTATTCCATCCCTTAATACAAGGCAATCCATGGCCCAAATTGCAATTATCTTATAATTACAATTCCAATGCTCGAGATACATATTATCAATGTGCAACCGATTAGCAAGATACAACTAATCACTCGAGATAGTGGGTTTAATCCAATGCTCAAATCATATTCATAAGCACTCATGAACGTTGCAGCAAACATTTGCTTATGTCTAATACTCTTTTAGACAATCCACACACCAATTCACGACAGTCTTCATTCATATCTACTTCCAACATATGAACGACTGTGGCCCGTTTGAATAATTCGATTATGCTTAATAAACTCAATTATTCTGGAAGTCAAAACATGCAAGGTGAAACACAAGAATAATACTAATCCCATATGGCCTCAAACCTTTGAGTATAAACAAAACACGTTTTATTTATCACCATATCGATTACTCATTATTTGTCGTTTCGGGTAATCAACTTTTTACTTGAATTACAACACTTGTCCCATGCTCCTAGCATGCACACAATGTTTACCTACGGTTCTTACTTTTGTGAAATAGACAAATTGAACACATTTCCAATCATTCTCATTTTACAACTCCAAATCCATTTTCTTAAGTGTAAGAATATCAAATTCTCGCTACTTATAGAATATGCTAGATTCTAACACTTTATGCAACGATCCTTTCATAATGTCACTGCACCAAAGTCACAAAGACTATTGCTAATGCTATTATAAAGTCCTCTATCGGAGATTGTTACAAGAAAATTCCTTAGATATGATGTCTCTCACTCAAAGTACATTCCTTTGAACATCCTTTTGCATAAACGTTTATAATCTAGTCATAGATTTTCAATATTCAAATCCTAATATGGACACGCTTCCATATTTTCCTCATGACAACTCATTCTGAATAGAATCTTTTCTATTTGTAATGATGTCAATATTGTCCATCCAATATGGAAACATTTCCATAATTTCCAATACTATACTTCCAACTACTCACAAGCGACCAATCCTCATCGAACTTTGGATTGTTCTTTGATAGTTGTTTAATTATTTTAGTCAAAACCGATTCTAGTCCCTTTTCCCTCTAAATGTGCTAGACATTTGGAAAATTTTAGAATGGTCAAACATTAAAGCATTTGCAATCGATCCTATACCCGAAGCGTATGGGACACGATGCACAATGTTTTATTTGCTATGTTCTTAAAATCGGATTGTGAAAAAGGAATGTTGTAATCATAATCGAAATTTTAAGAACACACTATGTACTTTTGACTAAATTTATTAACATTCCACAACCTAATCCTTTAGATTTGAAATGAAGCATAATATTCTCTCCCTTAATTATAGCAAAACAACTATACAACCCTTACGACTTTGCAAGGTATAACTCTTGTTTTTCTATAATTAATATTGCCAACTTGCAAAACTTTCCATAATAATCATACAATCATAACTTTTATGCTCTCACTATCATGATGATTACTATAAAACATAACACTTATGCTCCCACTAGCTTCGACATGTATTCATAAACATCTTAACTTTCAGAAAGACAATACCTATTGAATTTCTTAAGTCCATGTTTCTAATACTTAGTGCTTTGATTATCTTTTATCAAGGCTTCTTGAACTTGTACACCTTTGCCTTCGATAGTTCATATGTGTGTCTTAAACAATTAAGACTAATTGCCAAACCTCACAATTCAAATTATGGAAAGGGATACCATAACCATAATTGAATTCGAGAATGCAATTTTACAATCACTATCCTTTTAAAATCTTTCTTAGTGAAAGCATTTCCTCACAATCATTTTCATGAAGGAGGAAAACTTATGACACTTAGATTTAAATGGTGTATTTGTTCCTATCCATGTGAATTTGTTAAAACCAAAGTTTACGACAAATTCAAACTCATATGGATCAAAGTTTCTTAATCTTGATTTCTTGCCTCATGATAGCACAGCTGCCCACCACGTCTTCAAATAAGTTAAGCATCTCACCTTTTTCTTGTCAATGTACATTTCATTGATCAAGGTGCTTTGCCTTTTATGCGTTCAAAATGAGAACTCATAGAACTCGCATGCATAATTAACTTAATTTGAATGGCATAGAAACAAAATAATGTCATCACGATAGGTTGTAAACCTTAACTCGTGTGCTAGTGATGATCGATAAGGTTTATTTGATTTGATCTTGAAACTTTTCGAGACCATTAAGACTCCCACTGACTCCTTGACATATAAGATTCTTTTGTCAATAAACATTTCTTGACAAACAATTTTTCAAGAGTTAGTGTAGCTTGTATCAAAACACTTCATAAATTGGTCCTAGTTGGTCTTTGTCTTATCCAAGACATCACAACTCTCCACAATTGATGAATGTTATAAACCTTCTTAATACTATTCACTCAATGTCACAATCTTGACTTTAAGACTTGTTTTGGAACGAAGTATGATTGACTTCTTGATTTGACCATTTCTTCAATCTTTGATTCCTCTTCTTGGACATACAATTGTACCAAGACTCACTTGGAGGATCAATTAAGATACAAACTTTGCATGTTACAAACCTATCATAAAGCATAAAAGCTACTCTCCCTTCTTCTTAGAATGGGGAAACTTTTATCTTTCTGCCTACTTGATTCTTCTTATTCGTTCTACTATTGATCTAAACTCTTTAAACAATTCAGAATTACACTTAATCTTGTAAGTGTAATCATATTTACTAAGCCTTTAGTAAATCATAACGAATATCTTTGTTACTCTTATGGTGAACTTGATCAACACACAACTTTGTGTACTCGATCTCCTAGTCCTTCACTTGACACTTTGTCAATGAATTAGTCTAATTTCCAAATACGTAATTTCTCATTCATCGTGCATCCACGTTGCATGATTCCAAGTTTCTGTCCAATTGAAACTTGGGCGATGAGAAACTCTCCCTATTTGGTAAATTCCTAACATTTCCATAAATAACATAACTAAGAATCATATCCATTCGTTGTAGAAATATGCAAACATCAATTTTCATAACGATTTCATTGCAAGGAAGTAAACAAATAAATAAATAAGTCATTATACTTTGAAAGATCTATCCAATTATAACAACACTGAAAACTGCTTTATATTTGAATGAAATTTATATAACTGCATAAAATTTTCCAAGTAAAAGAAAGAAAGAAACAAAAGTAAGATGTTATAAACTTATAGTAACAAACAAACGAATTAAAGAAAGTAGATTACTATTACATGCATTGAAAGAAAAGAACTTACAGAATCACGATCACAATCAAGGAAGATATCATGAACATTGATGAAATTAAGAGAAGTTTCTCCTTTTATCCACAATGAAGATCTTGATCTGCTATAAAAAGTTGCTTTTTTGGAAGCAATTGTGGTAGCAAGTGCATCCCTATTGGCAAATCCTTGCATTAAAATTGCCCCTGAATCAACATTTTGAGCTATAGCCACAGCCAAACCCTTTTCATCCCATTTCACACTGTCCAACACCCAATTTAACTGAAATTGCTTTTGTTAACATAACTTTAATTTCATGCTTTTTATAGGAGTATATAACATCATATAATAACTTCAAAAGTTTCAAATACCTAACATAACATCAACAAGATGACAAACATCTTAATGCTTAAAAAGATATAATAGTTGAACCTATTTTGTATTTCGTTGAAGGGTAGTTTAGACATTTGACGATAGTTAAACAACGTTCTTGTATATTGCATGCAAATAAGTTAGCTAAGGGAAGTAATAAGTAATAAGTAATAAGTGATAAGTAATAACAATATCTACTCTCTCTCTCTCTCTCCATTCTCTTTGAATTGTAAAAAATCCATTTTGAATTCGAATGTTTTCTTGTAAAATTTGCACATTGGTAACTTTACAATTGGTGGGGTTTATAAAGGGTATTTGGGACATTTGATAAAAGCTGAAAACTTCATTTGAACCATATGTTGCAATTTTTTGAGGGATGTATCACTAAGTAGATGTTTGTAAGAGAAAATTGGTAAATAAACTCATATATAGAGAATGTTCTTTGTTAAATCAAAAAAGGTCTTTGTTTATAGGAGAAAAGAAGGTTATCCATATAGACAAAATGAAATAACGAATTTATTACTAATTCACTACCCCTTTTGGTTATTGGCCATTCAATGATGAAATTTGAGGAGAACATGTTAATCTACATTGCAAATTTGCAATTAAACATTCAATACTCAATATACAACTATATAGACCTTCAGATCAAATTGAGATAATGTTAAATATGCAGAAAACAGCTAGGATACGAGAATCTGTAATCACAGAAAAGTATGATGAAGTAGAGAGCTTCATATAAATTTACCTTAGATTCAAGATGAATGTTTTGATCAGGTTTCTTACTGCAAGCCTTGACAGCAAAACATCTACTGTTGGATGTATCAGTTCGTGTGTGGCAGCTTCCATGGTTGAAAATGCTTTCTCGTGAAGAAATTTGCAGAGCTCTAAGTCCATGAAAATTTGCAAACGCCATAGGAAATAAAGCACCTAAAGAAAAATGTGAAGTAAATAAAGAAAATGGTGGGAAAAAGGGGGATTGAATCTTGATAATAATCAAGAGGACAAGTGTAACACTAGACACAGATAAGAAAATGCCATTTGTTAAGAAAAGAAGCTACACTACGATTTTGGATAATATCTGTACTAAACTCCACACATCCATCTTAAAAGAAATCCACATTTCAACTTCTGAATGTTCAGAAAGCTTCGTTTTAGACTCAAAATTGACATAAATGTAATTTCAAAGGAAGATCCATACAGGATTTGAACTATAAATCTTAACTTTGAAAAGGAATAGTCTCCTTCTTTCATAGACGGAGTAACAGGTACAACAACACCACTACACTGACGTTGATGCCTCCAATTTGCAAACAGCATGCATAGCAGTTTCATTTCAAAAAAACTTATTTGAAAACAGCGTGTGAACTCAGACAACTTAAATCCATTCATCACGGAATACTAGAAATGCATCTGCTCGATTTTGTCAGGATGCATGTCACATCCATATCAGATAACAAGACTTGGCAATTCAATGCATGTTCAAATCAAATAAAGATATAGAAGATACACAGGGATGAGATGATTCAGGTCCTCAAAATGAGATTCTACATCATCGATGACGCAACATTAGGGGACAAAATCTACAAGTAAACGTAGGGCTCAGAATCAAATTCTTACAAGGTTTGTTCGTGGGAGAGATGAGTTTGTGCCACATACCTGAGAGAAAGAGAGAGAGCTTTGACTGATAGCACAGGCTCAGCTGAGAAGGGGGAAACGGGGGAGTAGGGCAAAGTGGAGTGGAGAAAGACTGGTTTGAACAGGATATATGTTTATCGCGAAATGAAAAATAAATAAATCAATATCACAAAAGTTATTTGCAATATAGCAGATGATTTTATATTTTTATTTGAGAGGGTGTTTTGAGATTTAATTTGAAAAATATTTATTGATTTTTTAGTTTTAAAAAAAAATTATCAAAAAATGTTTGAAAAGTTAATAAGTATTTTCTAAAATAGGTTTTTACTAGTTTTAAAAGTGAAATTTTCTTGTTAACTTAAAAAGAAAATAATAAGGAGATCCTTTTTTGTTTTTCGTTGTATACCAAAGGTTAATTTAAAAAAAATTAAATATAAATTTCAAAATATTTAAAAACTTTGAATTTATAGAAATAATAAAATTATTATAAAAAAAATGCTTTTATCGTTTAAATTTAAGCAAATAATTTAAATAAATAAAAGAAATTAATGAGTTTTAGTTTTATGAAATTTTAAATTAAAAATTAAGTTCATTAATTAAATTGATATTCATTTATTAGTACATTTATTGCAATTATTACATGTGGAATTTAATAAACTATAAAAACTTATAAAATAACATGTGAAAATTAAAAAAAATAATTCAAAATAACTACAAAATGATATTTGGCAATTGAATGAGAGTGTGATAAGTGGCCAAAATAACATTCATTTATTAGAGATGATATGTTTGTATACTAAATAGACTTAAATATGTATGTTTGTATTTTTTATATTTTGTCTTAATCCAAACACTCTAAAAAAAGAAATATCAATTTATAACTTTTATTACCATGCAAGATAATCCAAACATTATATATATATATATATATATATATATATATATATATATATATATATATATATATATATATATATATATATATATATATATATATATATCTATACTACCTTATAATAGAAATCCAACTATTTCCATAAATAGATTCAATATAATAATAATATTTTTTAAGACGTCCAAACCATTAAGCTGTTAGTACAAGTAATCATTAATAAAATAATATTAAATTTTAAGAGGTATAACCCTTATTACGCTATTTACAATGAGTTTATGCATAGAAAAATACCAAATCTTACGTGGTTAACATGAATTACGTACATATTGAATAGGCTTTGGCTTTCTTCTTCAAATTGAACTGGTCAAAGAAGAACCCGTCTTCCTCAGATTTTGCCAATTGAATCGGTCTATAGATAAACTTTATATATCATCTCTTATCTTAGTATCTATAGCCCTTCCTTGTAGAATAACCCTAGATGAGTCGCCATCTCTTCTCTCCTTGAACTCTCTCCCTCTCTATTAAATACTCTAAAATTCCTCCCATATTCGACGCAGTTACCACCACACCTTGACCACTGAGACCATTACAGTCGCTGCTAAACACCTCTGCCTTTCTCTTCTCTTGCATATCTCCTTTAGAAACCCGAATATCGAACATCACAACACCATCAGTAAACTTTGTTGTCACATAACCTTCACTACCATCAAACAGGCCACCTTCATCATCATCGCACTTCATCTTACCACCGTTCACAACCCCCATCTCTCGACATCTAGCATATGCTACTGTTCTATTCTCTAATTATTTGATTTTGATCGATTGCACCGGTCAAGTCTAGAACGAATCTTTTTCTTCATATCTCTGCCCCATCCCCTTATATGACCAATTGACTGCAAAAAATTTCTTATCTGTGAGGTCGTAAGTGTTACGCATTTTACACACATACCTGGAGACCTAACCATCTACTACTCACAGCTGGTCGCACTCGACTCTCTAGAAACCTCAGACAACCATTTTCACAACAAGTGTCACAGTGGACCAGGATCCAACACGATTTCAAGGTTAGTGCTCTTTAAGCCATATGCACACACATATTCTCTTTTTGTGGTCATAGGTCTCCAACCATCTCTCTCTCTCTCTCTCTCTCTCTCTCTCTATTGCAGAACCAGGAGGCAAACACTATTAATTTACAAACGTTCTCTAACAATACAGGTTTTTGTTAGCAATTTTAAAGTGTTCTTTTCAGTCATTTATCACATAATCGTCAATGTTTACTCTCAATTTCCGGTGTTTCCTCTCCATTTCAGGTTCTGATGTTTGTCTACATTTTGGGTAATCATTTGTATATTAAATATTCTTGTATAAGTGTATCTAGAGTAAAGCTTTCTTGTTTAAGTGGTACTAAGGGTATTTGTGTCCTTTTGACATTTCTCAACTATCTGTATCAATTCAGGTATATCTTCAACTATCTGTACTGATATGGACTCCAGTTAATGAAGGAAATATCTTATTACTCTATCATTTTACTGTAGTTGTTGAATCCTTATCCATTTAATTAATGTTTGTTTTCAAGAAAAATAACAATTTTTGTTATGAATTGGGTGAAAATCACAGAAATCGAACTGTTATCATGACCTCACCACCATCGTCTACCATCTTTGTCTTCTCCCCTATCTTTGTATTCACACTCTAATTAAACCCCAACGTTGAAGCCTTCACTAACCATCTCCATCTTCACCACTATCCAGGTAAATAGTTCTATCAAATTCTCTGTTCCATGTTTTTTTTTAGTTTTACTTAATTGTCATATAATGATTTTACTCTGTGTTTCATGGATATATCGATTCTTACACTCACCTATGTTGTTTAAGATTATTTAGAGCTATTCATAAATGCCAGATTATTTGATGAGATCAGCACACACTATTTCCAACCAGTTTTAGGGTTAGTTGTTTATTTTATTCACAATTTATGAGCTTGTTTTACATTATTTTTTGCAGGAGTATATTGCCTAACACCCAATGTGCAGAATATTGGTTCAAGTTAATTCAATATATTTCAAAACTTGACTATGATTATTGTGTTTAATTCATCTTGGTTTTGTTTTTGGATTGTAAGAATTTTATTATTTTTTTAAGTTGTTTTAGTTTATCTGATTTATAGGTTTTGGATAATTTTTTCATTTGATGTCCACTCTCTCATTTTTTCGAAGCACGACCTGTTACTTCATCTCTTCAACAGTTCAACTGATTGTGATTCTCACGATTAAAAGAAAGAGTGATTTTATTCTAGAGAATTATCTCCCCTTACAAGCTCAAGTTAAGTTTTTTTTAACCCAAATTGCACATTTGGTATTATCAATATTCTTAATATTTGAATGCAATTGCAGATTAGCTAATACCGTACTTCCATTTTATCTTATTCTTTGCATTGAAAACAACTAAATACAAGGAATAGCATCGTACTTTCATTTATATGCGAAACTCTAAGCTTTCTTCCCCAATTCGCATTTATACATTAAAAACTTCGCATTTTCATTCAAATTCTTCGCATCTTGCATCCATCCGTCTTTGAGTTCATTCGCATTTCATCGCATTAACTGAGAAATTAATCAGTTGTCTCATATTCGCATTTCAGTTGTTTGAGAAACCCAGATACGAACCCAAATGCGAAACCCACTGATTTCAAATGCGAACCAACCAAAAATCATCAACCACGTACTTGTGTCACCAAATGCGAACTGAATATCACCATTAAATTCTCCTCGCATTCTATAGATGCGAACACAATCCAGATCTCCGACTCCAAGCTTGCGAAATCAAAATCAATTAACCTCAAACAAATCGTGAACTTCTTATGCGAACTGTTTTGACCCACAAAACCAAATGCGAACTCAATTGATGTCATATGCGAACTGATTTCATAGATGCGAACACAATTGATTTCATATGCGAATCCACATCCATCGATATGAAACCAATACCAGTTACAAGTAATTAGTAGCAACCATCGATCCTCTAATTTTCAATTACTCAGCCTTCGCTTTTCATACAACCCGTCGACCCTGAAAAATCGATAAACACCAAATGTCTCATTTTTAGATCGATTTTCTGATTAAATGTCATATTTGAAGAATGATCGATTTTCTGATTAAATGACCCCATTTTGCGAAGTTGGACCACTTATATTATTTCTTGAAAAGATCAGGTGCCAAATGCGAAACTCTAAGCTTTCTTCCCCAATTCGCATTTATACATTAAAAACTTCGCATTTTCATTCAAATTCTTCGCATCTTGCATCCATCCGTCTTTGAGTTCATTCGCATTTCATCGCATTAACTGAGAAATTAATCAGTTGTCTCATATTCGCATTTCAGTTGTTTGAGAAACCCAGATACGAACCCAAATGCGAAACCCACTGATTTCAAATGCGAACCAACCAAAAATCATCAACCACGTACTTGTGTCACCAAATGCGAACTGAATATCACCATTAAATTCTCCTCGCATTCTATAGATGCGAACACAATCCAGATCTCCGACTCCAAGCTTGCGATATCAAAATCAATTAACCTCAAACAAATCGTGAACTTCTTATGCGAACTGTTTTGACCCACAAAACCAAATGCGAACTCAATTGATGTCATATGCGAACTGATTTCATAGATGCGGACACAATTGATTTCATATGCGAATCCACATCCATCGATATGAAACCAATACCAGTTACAAGTAATTAGTAGCAACCATCGATCCTCTAATTTTCAATTACTCAGCCTTCGCTTTTCATACAACCCGTCGACCCTGAAAAATCGATAAACACCAAATGTCTCATTTTTAGATCGATTTTCTGATTAAATGTCATATTTGAAGAATGATCGATTTTCTGATTAAATGACCCCATTTTGCGAAGTTGGACCACTTATATTATTTCTTGAAAAGATCAGGTGCCAAATGCGAAACTCTAAGCTTTCTTCCCCAATTCGCATTTATACATTAAAAACTTCGCATTTTCATTCAAATTCTTCGCATCTTGCATCCATCCGTCTTTGAGTTCATTTGCATTTCATCGCATTAACTGAGAAATTAATCAGTTGTCTCATATTCGCATTTCAGTTGTTTGAGAAACCCAGATACGAACCCAAATGCGAAACCCACTAATTTCAAATGCGAACCAACCAAAAATCATCAACCACGTACTTGTGTCACCAAATGCGAACTGAATATCACCATTAAATTCTCCTCGCATTCTATAGATGCGAACACAATCCAGATCTCCGACTCCAAGCTTGCGAAATCAAAATCAATTAACCTCAAACAAATCGTGAACTTCTTATGCGAACTGTTTTGACCCACAAAACCAAATGCGAACTCAATTGATGTCATATGCGAACTGATTTCATAGATGCGAACACAATTGATTTCATATGCGAATCCACATCCATCGATATGAAACCAATACCAGTTACAAGAAATTAGTAGCAACCATCGATCCTCTAATGAGGAAACAGTTTCCTATTCGATTGTGCTTTGCAATGACAATCAATAAAGCTCAGGGACAAACAATTCCATATGTAGGTATCTATCTTCCAGAACCAGTATTCTCGCATGGACAACTTTATGTTGCATTGTCCAGAGGGGTTTCACGTTGCAATACAAAAGTATTAGTAAACTCTAACGAAAATTCAAAAGGTGATGGGGTTTATACAGCAAATGTGGTGTATAAAGAAGTATTGCACGATTAATATTTTGTGTCGTCTTGATTGGTTGCTTTTTATTGGTTATTTGATGCATGATGTAACAAATAACACCATAGTTTGATTATATTGTCTTCAACATGTACTTTTTTTTAACATAACAATTTTGTAATGGAAACATATCACCGAAAGAACTCACGTGCCCCGCCGCTTTGTGCGGGTAGACGGCTAGTGTATATTAAATGATATCCATAATTATTGATTTTTTAATGTAAACTAATTATATTCATCATTAATATCGGTAATAATATTCTTTCAAAATAAATTCGCATCTAGGTTTTTATGTATGGGTTCATATTTTGTTTCATGACTCATTCACTCAAAATACAACAAAGTAGCCTAGAACATTGAGAACAAGAGTGTATTCTAGCAGAATTAGAGTTTATTCTACAAGAATGAGAATATATTTTAACAGAATGACAGTGTATTCTAACAGAATGATAGTGTGTTCTAGAAGAATACACTTTTGTTCTTCATATTTCATGCAACTTTGTTATTTTAAGTGAGTGGATCCATAAACAAAACACAAATCCATACATAAAAACTTAGATGCACATTCATTCTGAAAGAACTTTATTGTTGACATTAATGACGGATTTAATTAGTTTCCATAAAAAGAGAATTATAATTATAGATATATATCCTATAATAAATGAAGGTTTTTTTGCTACATATCCTCTTCTCATTCATTTGGACACATGGCATTTTCTAGAATTTTTAAAATTTCTATTTTCCACTTGTCATTTTATTGTATTTTTTATTTTATTAAATTAAAATTCCACATTTAATGTGTAAGGTAATATATATGTAAAGTATTTATTAGAAAGAGTTTTTATATGTAATGTATTCAGTACATTAAAGTCTCATTAATTTTAATAATTCAAATTTTTTTCATTTTTCTTATAAATTCAAACTTTTCAAATTGTTAAAATTTTATATTTGTTTTTTTATAATTAAACTAATGTAATACATGAATCTCACACCTAGTCATTTAATAAACATACAATTATTAAAATCATTTAATATTTATCTTTATTTAATTAAATAATTATTTAATTTTACTCAATTCCTATTGGTGCATTCTAGTACACGATAAATGTAAGAAACACATGAACTTACCCCCCCCCCCCCCCCCCACACACACACACACATGTATATATATATATATATATATATATATATATATATAAGTTTATAAGCATTTCTATCAAAAATAATTTATTATATAAAATAAGCAATCAGAAACACCTTATTCTTTCGTAATTTAAATGATCATATTAGTTATATCAGTTACTTAGGTGCTATTTGTTTTTTTAGAAAAAAACACTTATGACCACTTCTTGTTGCGTTGCGCAGCACATGCATATCAGTTGCCCTTTCACAAGTGTTTTGTTTTTTGAAAGACTTCTAATTTAAAATTTGTTATGCGTGTGTTGCGTGGCGCAACACTGAACCATCATCTTCAAACCACTTCTTATTTACTTTAAGTTATATTATTCAAGTTTTAATTTTATTTTTCAACATATTTATTATTTTAATAATATTTGAAGAATATGTAAACATGTGGAGTATATTTTACATAAATTCAAATAATTTAAAAAAAATCATTTGGTAAATTTCATATAAATATTTTTTGTGTTATATTATCTGTAACCAAGTATTAATAAATTATAAAGTTAATCATTAAAATTATCAAATTTATTGAAGTTTACCGGAAAAATAATCATTATCTTCAAATTGTATTCCATCCCTTAATACAAGGCAATCCATGGCCCAAATTGCAATTATCTTATAATTACAATTCCAATGCTCGAGATACATATTATCAATGTGCAACCGATTAGCAAGATACAACTAATCACTCGAGATAGTGGGTTTAATCCAATGCTCAAATCATATTCATAAGCACTCATGAACGTTGCAGCAAACATTTGCTTATGTCTAATACTCTTTTAGACAATCCACACACCAATTCACGACAGTCTTCATTCATATCTACTTCCAACATATGAACGACTGTGGCCCGTTTGAATAATTCGATTATGCTTAATAAACTCAATTATTCTGGAAGTCAAAACATGCAAGGTGAAACACAAGAATAATACTAATCCCATATGGCCTCAAACCTTTGAGTATAAACAAAACACGTTTTATTTATCACCATATCGATTACTCATTATTTGTCGTTTCGGGTAATCAACTTTTTACTTGAATTACAACACTTGTCCCATGCTCCTAGCATGCACACAATGTTTACCTACGGTTCTTACTTTTGTGAAATAGACAAATTGAACACATTTCCAATCATTCTCATTTTACAACTCCAAATCCATTTTCTTAAGTGTAAGAATATCAAATTCTCGCTACTTATAGAATATGCTAGATTCTAACACTTTATGCAACGATCCTTTCATAATGTCACTGCACCAAAGTCACAAAGACTATTGCTAATGCTATTATAAAGTCCTCTATCGGAGATTGTTACAAGAAAATTCCTTAGATATGATGTCTCTCACTCAAAGTACATTCCTTTGAACATCCTTTTGCATAAACGTTTATAATCTAGTCATAGATTTTCAATATTCAAATCCTAATATGGACACGCTTCCATATTTTCCTCATGACAACTCATTCTGAATAGAATCTTTTCTATTTGTAATGATGTCAATATTGTCCATCCAATATGGAAACATTTCCATAATTTCCAATACTATACTTCCAACTACTCACAAGCGACCAATCCTCATCGAACTTTGGATTGTTCTTTGATAGTTGTTTAATTATTTTAGTCAAAACCGATTCTAGTCCCTTTTCCCTCTAAATGTGCTAGACATTTGGAAAATTTTAGAATGGTCAAACATTAAAGCATTTGCAATCGATCCTATACCCGAAGCGTATGGGACACGATGCACAATGTTTTATTTGCTATGTTCTTAAAATCGGATTGTGAAAAAGGAATGTTGTAATCATAATCGAAATTTTAAGAACACACTATGTACTTTTGACTAAATTTATTAACATTCCACAACCTAATCCTTTAGATTTGAAATGAAGCATAATATTCTCTCCCTTAATTATAGCAAAACAACTATACAACCCTTACGACTTTGCAAGGTATAACTCTTGTTTTTCTATAATTAATATTGCCAACTTGCAAAACTTTCCATAATAATCATACAATCATAACTTTTATGCTCTCACTATCATGATGATTACTATAAAACATAACACTTATGCTCCCACTAGCTTCGACATGTATTCATAAACATCTTAACTTTCAGAAAGACAATACCTATTGAATTTCTTAAGTCCATGTTTCTAATACTTAGTGCTTTGATTATCTTTTATCAAGGCTTCTTGAACTTGTACACCTTTGCCTTCGATAGTTCATATGTGTGTCTTAAACAATTAAGACTAATTGCCAAACCTCACAATTCAAATTATGGAAAGGGATACCATAACCATAATTGAATTCGAGAATGCAATTTTACAATCACTATCCTTTTAAAATCTTTCTTAGTGAAAGCATTTCCTCACAATCATTTTCATGAAGGAGGAAAACTTATGACACTTAGATTTAAATGGTGTATTTGTTCCTATCCATGTGAATTTGTTAAAACCAAAGTTTACGACAAATTCAAACTCATATGGATCAAAGTTTCTTAATCTTGATTTCTTGCCTCATGATAGCACAGCTGCCCACCACGTCTTCAAATAAGTTAAGCATCTCACCTTTTTCTTGTCAATGTACATTTCATTGATCAAGGTGCTTTGCCTTTTATGCGTTCAAAATGAGAACTCATAGAACTCGCATGCATAATTAACTTAATTTGAATGGCATAGAAACAAAATAATGTCATCACGATAGGTTGTAAACCTTAACTCGTGTGCTAGTGATGATCGATAAGGTTTATTTGATTTGATCTTGAAACTTTTCGAGACCATTAAGACTCCCACTGACTCCTTGACATATAAGATTCTTTTGTCAATAAACATTTCTTGACAAACAATTTTTCAAGAGTTAGTGTAGCTTGTATCAAAACACTTCATAAATTGGTCCTAGTTGGTCTTTGTCTTATCCAAGACATCACAACTCTCCACAATTGATGAATGTTATAAACCTTCTTAATACTATTCACTCAATGTCATAATCTTGACTTTAAGACTTGTTTTGGAACGAAGTATGATTGACTTCTTGATTTGACCATTTCTTCAATCTTTGATTCCTCTTCTTGGACATACAATTGTACCAAGACTCACTTGGAGGATCAATTAAGATACAAACTTTGCATGTTACAAACCTATCATAAAGCATAAAAGCTACTCTCCCTTCTTCTTAGAATGGGGAAACTTTTATCTTTCTGCCTACTTGATTCTTCTTATTCGTTCTACTATTGATCTAAACTCTTTAAACAATTCAGAATTACACTTAATCTTGTAAGTGTAATCATATTTACTAAGCCTTTAGTAAATCATAACGAATATCTTTGTTACTCTTATGGTGAACTTGATCAACACACAACTTTGTGTACTCGATCTCCTAGTCCTTCACTTGACACTTTGTCAATGAATTAGTCTAATTTCCAAATACGTAATTTCTCATTCATCGTGCATCCACGTTGCATGATTCCAAGTTTCTGTCCAATTGAAACTTGGGCGATGAGAAACTCTCCCTATTTGGTAAATTCCTAACATTTCCATAAATAACATAACTAAGAATCATATCCATTCGTTGTAGAAATATGCAAACATCAATTTTCATAACGATTTCATTGCAAGGAAGTAAACAAATAAATAAATAAGTCATTATACTTTGAAAGATCTATCCAATTATAACAACACTGAAAACTGCTTTATATTTGAATGAAATTTATATAACTGCATAAAATTTTCCAAGTAAAAGAAAGAAAGAAACAAAAGTAAGATGTTATAAACTTATAGTAACAAACAAACGAATTAAAGAAAGTAGATTACTATTACATGCATTGAAAGAAAAGAACTTACAGAATCACGATCACAATCAAGGAAGATATCATGAACATTGATGAAATTAAGAGAAGTTTCTCCTTTTATCCACAATGAAGATCTTGATCTGCTATAAAAAGTTGCTTTTTTGGAAGCAATTGTGGTAGCAAGTGCATCCCTATTGGCAAATCCTTGCATTAAAATTGCCCCTGAATCAACATTTTGAGCTATAGCCACAGCCAAACCCTTTTCATCCCATTTCACACTGTCCAACACCCAATTTAACTGAAATTGCTTTTGTTAACATAACTTTAATTTCATGCTTTTTATAGGAGTATATAACATCATATAATAACTTCAAAAGTTTCAAATACCTAACATAACATCAACAAGATGACAAACATCTTAATGCTTAAAAAGATATAATAGTTGAACCTATTTTGTATTTCGTTGAAGGGTAGTTTAGACATTTGACGATAGTTAAACAACGTTCTTGTATATTGCATGCAAATAAGTTAGCTAAGGGAAGTAATAAGTAATAAGTAATAAGTGATAAGTAATAACAATATCTACTCTCTCTCTCTCTCTCTCTCTCCATTCTCTTTGAATTGTAAAAAATCCATTTTGAATTCGAATGTTTTCTTGTAAAATTTGCACATTGGTAACTTTACAATTGGTGGGGTTTATAAAGGGTATTTGGGACATTTGATAAAAGCTGAAAACTTCATTTGAACCATATGTTGCAATTTTTTGAGGGATGTATCACTAAGTAGATGTTTGTAAGAGAAAATTGGTAAATAAACTCATATATAGAGAATGTTCTTTGTTAAATCAAAAAAGGTCTTTGTTTATAGGAGAAAAGAAGGTTATCCATATAGACAAAATGAAATAACGAATTTATTACTAATTCACTACCCCTTTTGGTTATTGGCCATTCAATGATGAAATTTGAGGAGAACATGTTAATCTACATTGCAAATTTGCAATTAAACATTCAATACTCAATATACAACTATATAGACCTTCAGATCAAATTGAGATAATGTTAAATATGCAGAAAACAGCTAGGATACGAGAATCTGTAATCACAGAAAAGTATGATGAAGTAGAGAGCTTCATATAAATTTACCTTAGATTCAAGATGAATGTTTTGATCAGGTTTCTTACTGCAAGCCTTGACAGCAAAACATCTACTGTTGGATGTATCAGTTCGTGTGTGGCAGCTTCCATGGTTGAAAATGCTTTCTCGTGAAGAAATTTGCAGAGCTCTAAGTCCATGAAAATTTGCAAACGCCATAGGAAATAAAGCACCTAAAGAAAAATGTGAAGTAAATAAAGAAAATGGTGGGAAAAAGGGGGATTGAATCTTGATAATAATCAAGAGGACAAGTGTAACACTAGACACAGATAAGAAAATGCCATTTGTTAAGAAAAGAAGCTACACTACGATTTTGGATAATATCTGTACTAAACTCCACACATCCATCTTAAAAGAAATCCACATTTCAACTTCTGAATGTTCAGAAAGCTTCGTTTTAGACTCAAAATTGACATAAATGTAATTTCAAAGGAAGATCCATACAGGATTTGAACTATAAATCTTAACTTTGAAAAGGAATAGTCTCCTTCTTTCACAGACGGAGTAACAGGTACAACAACACCACTACACTGACGTTGATGCCTCCAATTCGCAAACAACATGCATAGCAGTTTCATTTCAAAAAAACTTATTTGAAAACAGCGTGTGAACTCAGACAACTTAAATCCATTCATCACGGAATACTAGAAATGCATCTGCTCGATTTTGTCAGGATGCATGTCACATCCATATCAGATAACAAGACTTGGCAATTCAATGCATGTTCAAATCAAATAAAGATATAGAAGATACACGGGGATGAGATGATTCAGGTCCTCAAAATGAGATTCTACATCATCGATGACGCAACATTAGGGGACAAAATCTACAAGTAAACGTAGGGCTCAGAATCAAATTCTTACAAGGTTTGTTCGTGGGAGAGATGAGTTTGTGCCACATACCTGAGAGAAAGAGAGAGAGCTTTGACTGATAGCACAGGCTCAGCTGAGAAGGGGGAAACGGGGGAGTAGGGCAAAGTGGAGTGGAGAAAGACTGGTTTGAACAGGATATATGTTTATTGCGAAATGAAAAATAAATAAATCAATATCACAAAAGTTATTTGCAATATAGCAGATGATTTTATATTTTTATTTGAGAGGGTGTTTTGAGATTTAATTTGAAAAATATTTATTGATTTTTTAGTTTTAAAAAAAAATTATCAAAAAATGTTTGAAAAGTTAATAAGTATTTTCTAAAATAGGTTTTTACTAGTTTTAAAAGTGAAATTTTCTTGTTAACTTAAAAAGAAAATAATAAGGAGATCCTTTTTTGTTTTTCGTTGTATACCAAAGGTTAATTTAAAAAAAATTAAATATAAATTTCAAAATATTTAAAAACTTTGAATTTATAGAAATAATAAAATTATTATAAAAAAAATGCTTTTATCGTTTAAATTTAAGCAAATAATTTAAATAAATAAAAGAAATTAATGAGTTTTAGTTTTATGAAATTTTAAATTAAAAATTAAGTTCATTAATTAAATTGATATTCATTTATTAGTACATTTATTGCAATTATTACATGTGGAATTTAATAAACTATAAAAACTTATAAAATAACATGTGAAAATTAAAAAAAATAATTCAAAATAACTACAAAATGATATTTGGCAATTGAATGAGAGTGTGATAAGTGGCCAAAATAACATTCATTTATTAGAGATGATATGTTTGTATACTAAATAGACTTAAATATGTATGTTTGTATTTTTTATATTTTGTCTTAATCCAAACACTCTAAAAAAAGAAATATCAATTTATAACTTTTATTACCATGCAAGATAATCCAAACATTATATATATATATATATATATATATATATATATATATATATATATATATATATATATATATATATACTACCTTATAATAGAAATCCAACTATTTCCATAAATAGATTCAATATAATAATAATATTTTTTAAGACGTCCAAACCATTAAGCTGTTAGTACAAGTAATCATTAATAAAATAATATTAAATTTTAAGAGGTATAACCCTTATTACGCTATTTACAATGAGTTTATGCATAGAAAAATACCAAATCTTACGCGGTTAACATGAATTACGTACATATTGAATAGGCTTTGGCTTTCTTCTTCAAATTGAACTGGTCAAAGAAGAACCCGTCTTCCTCAGATTTTGCCAATTGAATCGGTCTATAGATAAACTTTATATATCATCTCTTATCTTAGTATCTATAGCCCTTCCTTGTAGAATAACCCTAGATGAGTCGCCATCTCTTCTCTCCTTGAACTCTCTCCCTCTCTATTAAATACTCTAAAATTCCTCCCATATTCGACGCAGTTACCCACCACACCTTGACCACTGAGACCATTACAGTCGCTGCTAAACACCTCTGCCTTTCTCTTCTCTTGCATATCTCCTTTAGAAACCCGAATATCGAACATCACAACACCATCAGTAAACTTTGTTGTCACATAACCTTCACTACCATCAAACAGGCCACCTTCATCATCATCGCACTTCATCTTACCACCGTTCACAACCCCCATCTCTTGACATCTAGCATATGCTACTGTTCTATTCTCTAATTATTTGATTTTGATCGATTGCACCGGTCAAGTCTAGAACGAATCTTTTTCTTCATATCTCTGCCCCATCCCCTTATATGACCAATTGACTGCAAAAAATTTCTTATCTGTGAGGTCGTAAGTGTTACGCATTTTACACACATACCTGGAGACCTAACCATCTACTACTCACAGCTGGTCGCACTCGACTCTCTAGAAACCTCAGACAACCATTTTCACAACAAGTGTCACAGTGGACCAGGATCCAACACGATTTCAAGGTTAGTGCTCTTTAAGCCATATGCACACACATATTCTCTTTTTGTGGTCATAGGTCTCCAACCATCTCTCTCTCTCTCTCTCTCTCTCTCTATTGCAGAACCAGGAGGCAAACACTATTAATTTACAAACGTTCTCTAACAATACAGGTTTTTGTTAGCAATTTTAAAGTGTTCTTTTCAGTCATTTATCACATAATCGTCAATGTTTACTCTCAATTTCCGGTGTTTCCTCTCCATTTCAGGTTCTGATGTTTGTCTACATTTTGGGTAATCATTTGTATATTAAATATTCTTGTATAAGTGTATCTAGAGTAAAGCTTTCTTGTTTAAGTGGTACTAAGGGTATTTGTGTCCTTTTGACATTTCTCAACTATCTGTATCAATTCAGGTATATCTTCAACTATCTGTACTGATATGGACTCCAGTTAATGAAGGAAATATCTTATTACTCTATCATTTTACTGTAGTTGTTGAATCCTTATCCATTTAATTAATGTTTGTTTTCAAGAAAAATAACAATTTTTGTTATGAATTGGGTGAAAATCACAGAAATCGAACTGTTATCATGACCTCACCACCATCATCTACCATCTTTGTCTTCTCCCCTATCTTTGTATTCACACTCTAATTAAACCCCAACGTTGAAGCCTTCACTAACCATCTCCATCTTCACCACTATCCAGGTAAATAGTTCTATCAAATTCTCTGTTCCATGTTTTTTTTTAGTTTTACTTAATTGTCATATAATGATTTTACTCTGTGTTTCATGGATATATCGATTCTTACACTCACCTATGTTGTTTAAGATTATTTAGAGCTATTCATAAATGCCAGATTATTTGATGAGATCAGCACACACTATTTCCAACCAGTTTTAGGGTTAGTTGTTTATTTTATTCACAATTTATGAGCTTGTTTTACATTATTTTTTGCAGGAGTATATTGCCTAACACCCAATGTGCAGAATATTGGTTCAAGTTAATTCAATATATTTCAAAACTTGACTATGATTATTGTGTTTAATTCATCTTGGTTTTGTTTTTGGATTGTAAGAATTTTATTATTTTTTTAAGTTGTTTTAGTTTATCTGATTTATAGGTTTTGGATAATTTTTTCATTTGATGTCCACTCTCTCATTTTTTCGAAGCACGACCTGTTACTTCATCTCTTCAACAGTTCAACTGATTGTGATTCTCACGATTAAAAGAAAGAGTGATTTTATTCTAGAGAATTATCTCCCCTTACAAGCTCAAGTTAAGTTTTTTTTAACCCAAATTGCACATTTGGTATTATCAATATTCTTAATATTTGAATGCAATTGCAGATTAGCTAATACCGTACTTCCATTTTATCTTATTCTTTGCATTGAAAACAACTAAATACAAGGAATAGCATCGTACTTTCATTTATATGCGAAACTCTAAGCTTTCTTCCCCAATTCGCATTTATACATTAAAAACTTCGCATTTTCATTCAAATTCTTCGCATCTTGCATCCATCCGTCTTTGAGTTCATTCGCATTTCATCGCATTAACTGAGAAATTAATCAGTTGTCTCATATTCGCATTTCAGTTGTTTGAGAAACCCAGATACGAACCCAAATGCGAAACCCACTGATTTCAAATGCGAACCAACCAAAAATCATCAACCACGTACTTGTGTCACCAAATGCGAACTGAATATCACCATTAAATTCTCCTCGCATTCTATAGATGCGAACACAATCCAGATCTCCGACTCCAAGCTTGCGAAATCAAAATCAATTAACCTCAAACAAATCGTGAACTTCTTATGCGAACTGTTTTGACCCACAAAACCAAATGCGAACTCAATTGATGTCATATGCGAACTGATTTCATAGATGCGAACACAATTGATTTCATATGCGAATCCACATCCATCGATATGAAACCAATACCAGTTACAAGTAATTAGTAGCAACCATCGATCCTCTAATTTTCAATTACTCAGCCTTCGCTTTTCATACAACCCGTCGACCCTGAAAAATCGATAAACACCAAATGTCTCATTTTTAGATCGATTTTCTGATTAAATGTCATATTTGAAGAATGATCGATTTTCTGATTAAATGACCCCATTTTGCGAAGTTGGACCACTTATATTATTTCTTGAAAAGATCAGGTGCCAAATGCGAAACTCTAAGCTTTCTTCCCCAATTCGCATTTATACATTAAAAACTTCGCATTTTCATTCAAATTCTTCGCATCTTGCATCCATCCGTCTTTGAGTTCATTCGCATTTCATCGCATTAACTGAGAAATTAATCAGTTGTCTCATATTCGCATTTCAGTTGTTTGAGAAACCCAGATACGAACCCAAATGCGAAACCCACTAATTTCAAATGCGAACCAACCAAAAATCATCAACCACGTACTTGTGTCACCAAATGCGAACTGAATATCACCATTAAATTCTCCTCGCATTCTATAGATGCGAACACAATCCAGATCTCCGACTCCAAGCTTGCGATATCAAAATCAATTAACCTCAAACAAATCGTGAACTTCTTATGCGAACTGTTTTGACCCACAAAACCAAATGCGAACTCAATTGATGTCATATGCGAACTGATTTCATAGATGCGAACACAATTGATTTCATATGCGAATCCACATCCATCGATATGAAACCAATACCAGTTACAAGTAATTAGTAGCAACCATCGATCCTCTAATTTTCAATTACTCAGCCTTCGCTTTTCATACAACCCGTCGACCCTGAAAAATCGATAAACACCAAATGTCTCATTTTTAGATCGATTTTCTGATTAAATGTCATATTTGAAGAATGATCGATTTTCTGATTAAATGACCCCATTTTGCGAAGTTGGACCACTTATATTATTTCTTGAAAAGATCAGGTGCCAAATGCGAAACTCTAAGCTTTCTTCCCCAATTCGCATTTATACATTAAAAACTTCGCATTTTCATTCAAATTCTTCGCATCTTGCATCCATCCGTCTTTGAGTTCATTCGCATTTCATCGCATTAACTGAGAAATTAATCAGTTGTCTCATATTCGCATTTCAGTTGTTTGAGAAACCCAGATACGAACCCAAATGCGAAACCCACTAATTTCAAATGCGAACCAACCAAAAATCATCAACCACGTACTTGTGTCACCAAATGCGAACTGAATATCACCATTAAATTCTCCTCGCATTCTATAGATGCGAACACAATCCAGATCTCCGACTCCAAGCTTGCGATATCAAAATCAATTAACCTCAAACAAATCGTGAACTTCTTATGCGAACTGTTTTGACCCACAAAACCAAATGCGAACTCAATTGATGTCATATGCGAACTGATTTCATAGATGCGGACACAATTGATTTCATATGCGAATCCACATCCATCGATATGAAACCAATACCAGTTACAAGTAATTAGTAGCAACCATCGATCCTCTAATTTTCAATTACTCAGCCTTCGCTTTTCATACAACCCGTCGACCCTGAAAAATCGATAAACACCAAATGTCTCATTTTTAGATCGATTTTCTGATTAAATGTCATATTTGAAGAATGATCGATTTTCTGATTAAATGACCCCATTTTGCGAAGTTGGACCACTTATATTATTTCTTGAAAAGATCAGGTGCCAAATGCGAAACTCTAAGCTTTCTTCCCCAATTCGCATTTATACATTAAAAACTTCGCATTTTCATTCAAATTCTTCGCATCTTGCATCCATCCGTCTTTGAGTTCATTTGCATTTCATCGCATTAACTGAGAAATTAATCAGTTGTCTCATATTCGCATTTCAGTTGTTTGAGAAACCCAGATACGAACCCAAATGCGAAACCCACTAATTTCAAATGCGAACCAACCAAAAATCATCAACCACGTACTTGTGTCACCAAATGCGAACTGAATATCACCATTAAATTCTCCTCGCATTCTATAGATGCGAACACAATCCAGATCTCCGACTCCAAGCTTGCGAAATCAAAATCAATTAACCTCAAACAAATCGTGAACTTCTTATGCGAACTGTTTTGACCCACAAAACCAAATGCGAACTCAATTGATGTCATATGCGAACTGATTTCATAGATGCGAACACAATTGATTTCATATGCGAATCCACATCCATCGATATGAAACCAATACCAGTTACAAGAAATTAGTAGCAACCATCGATCCTCTAATGAGGAAACAGTTTCCTATTCGATTGTGCTTTGCAATGACAATCAATAAAGCTCAGGGACAAACAATTCCATATGTAGGTATCTATCTTCCAGAACCAGTATTCTCGCATGGACAACTTTATGTTGCATTGTCCAGAGGGGTTTCACGTTGCAATACAAAAGTATTAGTAAACTCTAACGAAAATTCAAAAGGTGATGGGGTTTATACAGCAAATGTGGTGTATAAAGAAGTATTGCACGATTAATATTTTGTGTCGTCTTGATTGGTTGCTTTTTATTGGTTATTTGATGCATGATGTAACAAATAACACCATAGTTTGATTATATTGTCTTCAACATGTACTTTTTTTTAACATAACAATTTTGTAATGGAAACATATCACCGAAAGAACTCACGTGCCCCGCCGCTTTGTGCGGGTAGACGGCTAGTGTATATTAAATGATATCCATAATTATTGATTTTTTAATGTAAACTAATTATATTCATCATTAATATCGGTAATAATATTCTTTCAAAATAAATTCGCATCTAGGTTTTTATGTATGGGTTCATATTTTGTTTCATGACTCATTCACTCAAAATACAACAAAGTAGCCTAGAACATTGAGAACAAGAGTGTATTCTAGCAGAATTAGAGTTTATTCTACAAGAATGAGAATATATTTTAACAGAATGACAGTGTATTCTAACAGAATGATAGTGTGTTCTAGAAGAATACACTTTTGTTCTTCATATTTCATGCAACTTTGTTATTTTAAGTGAGTGGATCCATAAACAAAACACAAATCCATACATAAAAACTTAGATGCACATTCATTCTGAAAGAACTTTATTGTTGACATTAATGACGGATTTAATTAGTTTCCATAAAAAGAGAATTATAATTATAGATATATATCCTATAATAAATGAAGGTTTTTTTGCTACATATCCTCTTCTCATTCATTTGGACACATGGCATTTTCTAGAATTTTTAAAATTTCTATTTTCCACTTGTCATTTTATTGTATTTTTTATTTTATTAAATTAAAATTCCACATTTAATGTGTAAGGTAATATATATGTAAAGTATTTATTAGAAAGAGTTTTTATATGTAATGTATTCAGTACATTAAAGTCTCATTAATTTTAATAATTCAAATTTTTTTCATTTTTCTTATAAATTCAAACTTTTCAAATTGTTAAAATTTTATATTTGTTTTTTTATAATTAAACTAATGTAATACATGAATCTCACACCTAGTCATTTAATAAACATACAATTATTAAAATCATTTAATATTTATCTTTATTTAATTAAATAATTATTTAATTTTACTCAATTCCTATTGGTGCATTCTAGTACACGATAAATGTAAGAAACACATGAACTTACCCCCCCCCCCCCCCACACACACACACATGTATATATATATATATATATATATATATATATATATATATATATATATAAGTTTATAAGCATTTCTATCAAAAATAATTTATTATATAAAATAAGCAATCAGAAACACCTTATTCTTTCGTAATTTAAATGATCATATTAGTTATATCAGTTACTTAGGTGCTATTTGTTTTTTTAGAAAAAAACACTTATGACCACTTCTTGTTGCGTTGCGCAGCACATGCATATCAGTTGCCCTTTCACAAGTGTTTTGTTTTTTCAAAGACTTCTAATTTAAAATTTGTTATGCGTGTGTTGCGTGGCGCAACACTGAACCATCATCTTCAAACCACTTCTTATTTACTTTAAGTTATATTATTCAAGTTTTAATTTTATTTTTCAACATATTTATTATTTTAATAATATTTGAAGAATATGTAAACATGTGGAGTATATTTTACATAAATTCAAATAATTTAAAAAAAATCATTTGGTAAATTTCATATAAATATTTTTTGTGTTATATTATCTGTAACCAAGTATTAATAAATTATAAAGTTAATCATTAAAATTATCAAATTTATTGAAGTTTACCGGAAAAATAATCATTATCTTCAAATTGTATTCCATCCCTTAATACAAGGCAATCCATGGCCCAAATTGCAATTATCTTATAATTACAATTCCAATGCTCGAGATACATATTATCAATGTGCAACCGATTAGCAAGATACAACTAATCACTCGAGATAGTGGGTTTAATCCAATGCTCAAATCATATTCATAAGCACTCATGAACGTTGCAGCAAACATTTGCTTATGTCTAATACTCTTTTAGACAATCCACACACCAATTCACGACAGTCTTCATTCATATCTACTTCCAACATATGAACGACTGTGGCCCGTTTGAATAATTCGATTATGCTTAATAAACTCAATTATTCTGGAAGTCAAAACATGCAAGGTGAAACACAAGAATAATACTAATCCCATATGGCCTCAAACCTTTGAGTATAAACAAAACACGTTTTATTTATCACCATATCGATTACTCATTATTTGTCGTTTCGGGTAATCAACTTTTTACTTGAATTACAACACTTGTCCCATGCTCCTAGCATGCACACAATGTTTACCTACGGTTCTTACTTTTGTGAAATAGACAAATTGAACACATTTCCAATCATTCTCATTTTACAACTCCAAATCCATTTTCTTAAGTGTAAGAATATCAAATTCTCGCTACTTATAGAATATGCTAGATTCTAACACTTTATGCAACGATCCTTTCATAATGTCACTGCACCAAAGTCACAAAGACTATTGCTAATGCTATTATAAAGTCCTCTATCGGAGATTGTTACAAGAAAATTCCTTAGATATGATGTCTCTCACTCAAAGTACATTCCTTTGAACATCCTTTTGCATAAACGTTTATAATCTAGTCATAGATTTTCAATATTCAAATCCTAATATGGACACGCTTCCATATTTTCCTCATGACAACTCATTCTGAATAGAATCTTTTCTATTTGTAATGATGTCAATATTGTCCATCCAATATGGAAACATTTCCATAATTTCCAATACTATACTTCCAACTACTCACAAGCGACCAATCCTCATCGAACTTTGGATTGTTCTTTGATAGTTGTTTAATTATTTTAGTCAAAACCGATTCTAGTCCCTTTTCCCTCTAAATGTGCTAGACATTTGGAAAATTTTAGAATGGTCAAACATTAAAGCATTTGCAATCGATCCTATACCCGAAGCGTATGGGACACGATGCACAATGTTTTATTTGCTATGTTCTTAAAATCGGATTGTGAAAAAGGAATGTTGTAATCATAATCGAAATTTTAAGAACACACTATGTACTTTTGACTAAATTTATTAACATTCCACAACCTAATCCTTTAGATTTGAAATGAAGCATAATATTCTCTCCCTTAATTATAGCAAAACAACTATACAACCCTTACGACTTTGCAAGGTATAACTCTTGTTTTTCTATAATTAATATTGCCAACTTGCAAAACTTTCCATAATAATCATACAATCATAACTTTTATGCTCTCACTATCATGATGATTACTATAAAACATAACACTTATGCTCCCACTAGCTTCGACATGTATTCATAAACATCTTAACTTTCAGAAAGACAATACCTATTGAATTTCTTAAGTCCATGTTTCTAATACTTAGTGCTTTGATTATCTTTTATCAAGGCTTCTTGAACTTGTACACCTTTGCCTTCGATAGTTCATATGTGTGTCTTAAACAATTAAGACTAATTGCCAAACCTCACAATTCAAATTATGGAAAGGGATACCATAACCATAATTGAATTCGAGAATGCAATTTTACAATCACTATCCTTTTAAAATCTTTCTTAGTGAAAGCATTTCCTCACAATCATTTTCATGAAGGAGGAAAACTTATGACACTTAGATTTAAATGGTGTATTTGTTCCTATCCATGTGAATTTGTTAAAACCAAAGTTTACGACAAATTCAAACTCATATGGATCAAAGTTTCTTAATCTTGATTTCTTGCCTCATGATAGCACAGCTGCCCACCACGTCTTCAAATAAGTTAAGCATCTCACCTTTTTCTTGTCAATGTACATTTCATTGATCAAGGTGCTTTGCCTTTTATGCGTTCAAAATGAGAACTCATAGAACTCGCATGCATAATTAACTTAATTTGAATGGCATAGAAACAAAATAATGTCATCACGATAGGTTGTAAACCTTAACTCGTGTGCTAGTGATGATCGATAAGGTTTATTTGATTTGATCTTGAAACTTTTCGAGACCATTAAGACTCCCACTGACTCCTTGACATATAAGATTCTTTTGTCAATAAACATTTCTTGACAAACAATTTTTCAAGAGTTAGTGTAGCTTGTATCAAAACACTTCATAAATTGGTCCTAGTTGGTCTTTGTCTTATCCAAGACATCACAACTCTCCACAATTGATGAATGTTATAAACCTTCTTAATACTATTCACTCAATGTCACAATCTTGACTTTAAGACTTGTTTTGGAACGAAGTATGATTGACTTCTTGATTTGACCATTTCTTCAATCTTTGATTCCTCTTCTTGGACATACAATTGTACCAAGACTCACTTGGAGGATCAATTAAGATACAAACTTTGCATGTTACAAACCTATCATAAAGCATAAAAGCTACTCTCCCTTCTTCTTAGAATGGGGAAACTTTTATCTTTCTGCCTACTTGATTCTTCTTATTCGTTCTACTATTGATCTAAACTCTTTAAACAATTCAGAATTACACTTAATCTTGTAAGTGTAATCATATTTACTAAGCCTTTAGTAAATCATAACGAATATCTTTGTTACTCTTATGGTGAACTTGATCAACACACAACTTTGTGTACTCGATCTCCTAGTCCTTCGCTTGACACTTTGTCAATGAATTAGTCTAATTTCCAAATACGTAATTTCTCATTCATCGTGCATCCACGTTGCATGATTCCAAGTTTCTGTCCAATTGAAACTTGGGCGATGAGAAACTCTCCCTATTTGGTAAATTCCTAACATTTCCATAAATAACATAACTAAGAATCATATCCATTCGTTGTAGAAATATGCAAACATCAATTTTCATAACGATTTCATTGCAAGGAAGTAAACAAATAAATAAATAAGTCATTATACTTTGAAAGATCTATCCAATTATAACAACACTGAAAACTGCTTTATATTTGAATGAAATTTATATAACTGCATAAAATTTTCCAAGTAAAAGAAAGAAAGAAACAAAAGTAAGATGTTATAAACTTATAGTAACAAACAAACGAATTAAAGAAAGTAGATTACTATTACATGCATTGAAAGAAAAGAACATACAGAATCACGATCACAATCAAGGAAGATATCATGAACATTGATGAAATTAAGAGAAGTTTCTCCTTTTATCCACAATGAAGATCTTGATCTGCTATAAAAAGTTGCTTTTTTGGAAGCAATTGTGGTAGCAAGTGCATCCCTATTGGCAAATCCTTGCATTAAAATTGCCCCTGAATCAACATTTTGAGCTATAGCCACAGCCAAACCCTTTTCATCCCATTTCACACTGTCCAACACCCAATTTAACTGAAATTGCTTTTGTTAACATAACTTTAATTTCATGCTTTTTATAGGAGTATATAACATCATATAATAACTTCAAAAGTTTCAAATACCTAACATAACATCAACAAGATGACAAACATCTTAATGCTTAAAAAGATATAATAGTTGAACCTATTTTGTATTTCGTTGAAGGGTAGTTTAGACATTTGACGATAGTTAAACAACGTTCTTGTATATTGCATGCAAATAAGTTAGCTAAGGGAAGTAATAAGTAATAAGTAATAAGTGATAAGTAATAACAATATCTACTCTCTCTCTCTCTCTCTCTCCATTCTCTTTGAATTGTAAAAAATCCATTTTGAATTCGAATGTTTTCTTGTAAAATTTGCACATTGGTAACTTTACAATTGGTGGGGTTTATAAAGGGTATTTGGGACATTTGATAAAAGCTGAAAACTTCATTTGAACCATATGTTGCAATTTTTTGAGGGATGTATCACTAAGTAGATGTTTGTAAGAGAAAATTGGTAAATAAACTCATATATAGAGAATGTTCTTTGTTAAATCAAAAAAGGTCTTTGTTTATAGGAGAAAAGAAGGTTATCCATATAGACAAAATGAAATAACGAATTTATTACTAATTCACTACCCCTTTTGGTTATTGGCCATTCAATGATGAAATTTGAGGAGAACATGTTAATCTACATTGCAAATTTGCAATTAAACATTCAATACTCAATATACAACTATATAGACCTTCAGATCAAATTGAGATAATGTTAAATATGCAGAAAACAGCTAGGATACGAGAATCTGTAATCACAGAAAAGTATGATGAAGTAGAGAGCTTCATATAAATTTACCTTAGATTCAAGATGAATGTTTTGATCAGGTTTCTTACTGCAAGCCTTGACAGCAAAACATCTACTGTTGGATGTATCAGTTCGTGTGTGGCAGCTTCCATGGTTGAAAATGCTTTCTCGTGAAGAAATTTGCAGAGCTCTAAGTCCATGAAAATTTGCAAACGCCATAGGAAATAAAGCACCTAAAGAAAAATGTGAAGTAAATAAAGAAAATGGTGGGAAAAAGGGGGATTGAATCTTGATAATAATCAAGAGGACAAGTGTAACACTAGACACAAATAAGAAAATGCCATTTGTTAAGAAAAGAAGCTACACTACGATTTTGGATAATATCTGTACTAAACTCCACACATCCATCTTAAAAGAAATCCACATTTCAACTTCTGAATGTTCAGAAAGCTTCGTTTTAGACTCAAAATTGACATAAATGTAATTTCAAAGGAAGATCCATACAGGATTTGAACTATAAATCTTAACTTTGAAAAGGAATAGTCTCCTTCTTTCACAGACGGAGTAACAGGTACAACAACACCACTACACTGACGTTGATGCCTCCAATTCGCAAACAGCATGCATAGCAGTTTCATTTCAAAAAAACTTATTTGAAAACAGCGTGTGAACTCAGACAACTTAAATCCATTCATCACGGAATACTAGAAATGCATCTGCTCGATTTTGTCAGGATGCATGTCACATCCATATCAGATAACAAGACTTGGCAATTCAATGCATGTTCAAATCAAATAAAGATATAGAAGATACACGGGGATGAGATGATTCAGGTCCTCAAAATGAGATTCTACATCATCGATGACGCAACATTAGGGGACAAAATCTACAAGTAAACGTAGGGCTCAGAATCAAATTCTTACAAGGTTTGTTCGTGGGAGAGATGAGTTTGTGCCACATACCTGAGAGAAAGAGAGAGAGCTTTGACTGATAGCACAGGCTCAGCTGAGAAGGGGGAAACGGGGGAGTAGGGCAAAGTGGAGTGGAGAAAGACTGGTTTGAACAGGATATATGTTTATCGCGAAATGAAAAATAAATAAATCAATATCACAAAAGCTATTTGCAATATAGCAGATGATTTTATATTTTTATTTGAGAGGGTGTTTTGAGATTTAATTTGAAAAATATTTATTGATTTTTTAGTTTTAAAAAAAAATTATCAAAAAATGTTTGAAAAGTTAATAAGTATTTTCTAAAATAGGTTTTTACTAGTTTTAAAAGTGAAATTTTCTTGTTAACTTAAAAAGAAAATAATAAGGAGATCCTTTTTTGTTTTTCGTTGTATACCAAAGGTTAATTTAAAAAAAATTAAATATAAATTTCAAAATATTTAAAAACTTTGAATTTATAGAAATAATAAAATTATTATAAAAAAAATGCTTTTATCGTTTAAATTTAAGCAAATAATTTAAATAAATAAAAGAAATTAATGAGTTTTAGTTTTATGAAATTTTAAATTAAAAATTAAGTTCATTAATTAAATTGATATTCATTTATTAGTACATTTATTGCAATTATTACATGTGGAATTTAATAAACTATAAAAACTTATAAAATAACATGTGAAAATTAAAAAAAATAATTCAAAATAACTACAAAATGATATTTGGCAATTGAATGAGAGTGTGATAAGTGGCCAAAATAACATTCATTTATTAGAGATGATATGTTTGTATACTAAATAGACTTAAATATGTATGTTTGTATTTTTTATATTTTGTCTTAATCCAAACACTCTAAAAAAAGAAATATCAATTTATAACTTTTATTACCATGCAAGATAATCCAAACATTTATATATATATATATATATATATATATATATATATATATATATATATATATATATATATATATATATATATATCTATACTACCTTATAATAGAAATCCAACTATTTCCATAAATAGATTCAATATAATAATAATATTTTTTAAGACGTCCAAACCATTAAGCTGTTAGTACAAGTAATCATTAATAAAATAATATTAAATTTTAAGAGGTATAACCCTTATTACGCTATTTACAATGAGTTTATGCATAGAAAAATACCAAATCTTACGTGGTTAACATGAATTACGTACATATTGAATAGGCTTTGGCTTTCTTCTTCAAATTGAACTGGTCAAAGAAGAACCCGTCTTCCTCAGATTTTGCCAATTGAATCGGTCTATAGATAAACTTTATATATCATCTCTTATCTTAGTATCTATAGCCCTTCCTTGTAGAATAACCCTAGATGAGTCGCCATCTCTTCTCTCCTTGAACTCTCTCCCTCTCTATTAAATACTCTAAAATTCCTCCCATATTCGACGCAGTTACCCACCACACCTTGACCACTGAGACCATTACAGTCGCTGCTAAACACCTCTGCCTTTCTCTTCTCTTGCATATCTCCTTTAGAAACCCGAATATCGAACATCACAACACCATCAGTAAACTTTGTTGTCACATAACCTTCACTACCATCAAACAGGCCACCTTCATCATCATCGCACTTCATCTTACCACCGTTCACAACCCCCATCTCTCGACATCTAGCATATGCTACTGTTCTATTCTCTAATTATTTGATTTTGATCGATTGCACCGGTCAAGTCTAGAACGAATCTTTTTCTTCATATCTCTGCCCCATCCCCTTATATGACCAATTGACTGCAAAAAATTTCTTATCTGTGAGGTCGTAAGTGTTACGCATTTTACACACATACCTGGAGACCTAACCATCTACTACTCACAGCTGGTCGCACTCGACTCTCTAGAAACCTCAGACAACCATTTTCACAACAAGTGTCACAGTGGACCAGGATCCAACACGATTTCAAGGTTAGTGCTCTTTAAGCCATATGCACACACATATTCTCTTTTTGTGGTCATAGGTCTCCAACCATCTCTCTCTCTCTCTCTCTCTCTCTCTCTATTGCAGAACCAGGAGGCAAACACTATTAATTTACAAACGTTCTCTAACAATACAGGTTTTTGTTAGCAATTTTAAAGTGTTCTTTTCAGTCATTTATCACATAATCGTCAATGTTTACTCTCAATTTCCGGTGTTTCCTCTCCATTTCAGGTTCTGATGTTTGTCTACATTTTGGGTAATCATTTGTATATTAAATATTCTTGTATAAGTGTATCTAGAGTAAAGCTTTCTTGTTTAAGTGGTACTAAGGGTATTTGTGTCCTTTTGACATTTCTCAACTATCTGTATCAATTCAGGTATATCTTCAACTATCTGTACTGATATGGACTCCAGTTAATGAAGGAAATATCTTATTACTCTATCATTTTACTGTAGTTGTTGAATCCTTATCCATTTAATTAATGTTTGTTTTCAAGAAAAATAACAATTTTTGTTATGAATTGGGTGAAAATCACAGAAATCGAACTGTTATCATGACCTCACCACCATCGTCTACCATCTTTGTCTTCTCCCCTATCTTTGTATTCACACTCTAATTAAACCCCAACGTTGAAGCCTTCACTAACCATCTCCATCTTCACCACTATCCAGGTAAATAGTTCTATCAAATTCTCTGTTCCATGTTTTTTTTTAGTTTTACTTAATTGTCATATAATGATTTTACTCTGTGTTTCATGGATATATCGATTCTTACACTCACCTATGTTGTTTAAGATTATTTAGAGCTATTCATAAATGCCAGATTATTTGATGAGATCAGCACACACTATTTCCAACCAGTTTTAGGGTTAGTTGTTTATTTTATTCACAATTTATGAGCTTGTTTTACATTATTTTTTGCAGGAGTATATTGCCTAACACCCAATGTGCAGAATATTGGTTCAAGTTAATTCAATATATTTCAAAACTTGACTATGATTATTGTGTTTAATTCATCTTGGTTTTGTTTTTGGATTGTAAGAATTTTATTATTTTTTAAGTTGTTTTAGTTTATCTGATTTATAGATTTTGGATAATTTTTTCATTTGATGTCCACTCTCTCATTTTTTCGAAGCACGACCTGTTACTTCATCTCTTCAACAGTTCAACTGATTGTGATTCTCACGATTAAAAGAAAGAGTGATTTTATTCTAGAGAATTATCTCCCCTTACAAGCTCAAGTTAAGTTTTTTTTAACCCATATTGCACATTTGGTATTATCAATATTCTTAATATTTGAATGCAATTGCAGATTAGCTAATACCGTACTTCCATTTTATCTTATTCTTTGCATTGAAAACAACTAAATACAAGGAATAGCATCGTACTTTCATTTATATGCGAAACTCTAAGCTTTCTTCCCCAATTCGCATTTATACATTAAAAACTTCGCATTTTCATTCAAATTCTTCGCATCTTGCATCCATCCGTCTTTGAGTTCATTCGCATTTCATCGCATTAACTGAGAAATTAATCAGTTGTCTCATATTCGCATTTCAGTTGTTTGAGAAACCCAGATACGAACCCAAATGCGAAACCCACTGATTTCAAATGCGAACCAACCAAAAATCATCAACCACGTACTTGTGTCACCAAATGCGAACTGAATATCACCATTAAATTCTCCTCGCATTCTATAGATGCGAACACAATCCAGATCTCCAACTCCAAGCTTGCGAAATCAAAATCAATTAACCTCAAACAAATCGTGAACTTCTTATGCGAACTGTTTTGACCCACAAAACCAAATGCGAACTCAATTGATGTCATATGCGAACTGATTTCATAGATGCGAACACAATTGATTTCATATGCGAATCCACATCCATCGATATGAAACCAATACCAGTTACAAGTAATTAGTATCAACCATCGATCCTCTAATTTTCAATTACTCAGCCTTCGCTTTTCATACAACCCGTCGACCCTGAAAAATCGATAAACACCAAATGTCTCATTTTTAGATCGATTTTCTGATTAAATGTCATATTTGAAGAATGATCGATTTTCTGATTAAATGACCCCATTTTGCGAAGTTGGACCACTTATATTATTTCTTGAAAATATCAGGTGCCAAATGCGAAACTCTAAGCTTTCTTCCCCAATTCGCATTTATACATTAAAAACTTCGCATTTTCATTCAAATTCTTCGCATCTTGCATCCATCCGTCTTTGAGTTCATTCGCATTTCATCGCATTAACTGAGAAATTAATCAGTTGTCTCATATTCGCATTTCAGTTGTTTGAGAAACCCAGATACGAACCCAAATGCGAAACCCACTAATTTCAAATGCGAACCAACCAAAAATCATCAACCACGTACTTGTGTCACCAAATGCGAACTGAATATCACCATTAAATTCTCCTCGCATTCTATAGATGCGAACACAATCCAGATCTCCGACTCCAAGCTTGCGATATCAAAATCAATTAACCTCAAACAAATCGTGAACTTCTTATGCGAACTGTTTTGACCCACAAAACCAAATGCGAACTCAATTGATGTCATATGCGAACTGATTTCATAGATGCGAACACAATTGATTTCATATGCGAATCCACATCCATCGATATGAAACCAATACCAGTTACAAGTAATTAGTAGCAACCATCGATCCTCTAATTTTCAATTACTCAGCCTTCGCTTTTCATACAACCCGTCGACCCTGAAAAATCGATAAACACCAAATGTCTCATTTTTAGATCGATTTTCTGATTAAATGTCATATTTGAAGAATGATCGATTTTCTGATTAAATGACCCCATTTTGCGAAGTTGGACCACTTATATTATTTCTTGAAAAGATCAGGTGCCAAATGCGAAACTCTAAGCTTTCTTCCCCAATTCGCATTTATACATTAAAAACTTCGCATTTTCATTCAAATTCTTCGCATCTTGCATCCATCCGTCTTTGAGTTCATTCGCATTTCATCGCATTAACTGAGAAATTAATCAGTTGTCTCATATTCGCATTTCAGTTGTTTGAGAAACCCAGATACGAACCCAAATGCGAAACCCACTAATTTCAAATGCGAACCAACCAAAAATCATCAACCACGTACTTGTGTCACCAAATGCGAACTGAATATCACCATTAAATTCTCCTCGCATTCTATAGATGCGAACACAATCCAGATCTCCGACTCCAAGCTTGCGATATCAAAATCAATTAACCTCAAACAAATCGTGAACTTCTTATGCGAACTGTTTTGACCCACAAAACCAAATGCGAACTCAATTGATGTCATATGCGAACTGATTTCATAGATGCGAACACAATTGATTTCATATGCGAATCCACATCCATCGATATGAAACCAATACCAGTTACAAGTAATTAGTAGCAACCATCGATCCTCTAATTTTCAATTACTCAGCCTTCGCTTTTCATACAACCCATCGACCCTGAAAAATCGATAAACACCAAATGTCTCATTTTTAGATCGATTTTCTGATTAAATGTCATATTTGAAGAATGATCGATTTTCTGATTAAATGACCCCATTTTGCGAAGTTGGACCACTTATATTATTTCTTGAAAAGATCAGGTGCCAAATGCGAAACTCTAAGCTTTCTTCCCCAATTCGCATTTATACATTAAAAACTTCGCATTTTCATTCAAATTCTTCGCATCTTGCATCCATCCGTCTTTGAGTTCATTCGCATTTCATCGCATTAACTGAGAAATTAATCAGTTGTCTCATATTCGCATTTCAGTTGTTTGAGAAACCCAGATACGAACCCAAATGCGAAACCCACTAATTTCAAATGCGAACCAACCAAAAATCATCAACCACGTACTTGTGTCACCAAATGCGAACTGAATATCACCATTAAATTCTCCTCGCATTCTATAGATGCGAACACAATCCAGATCTCCGACTCCAAGCTTGCGAAATCAAAATCAATTAACCTCAAACAAATCGTGAACTTCTTATGCGAACTGTTTTGACCCACAAAACCAAATGCGAACTCAATTGATGTCATATGCGAACTGATTTCATAGATGCGAACACAATTGATTTCATATGCGAATCCACATCCATCGATATGAAACCAATACCAGTTACAAGCAATTAGTAGCAACCATCGATCCTCTAATGAGGAAACAGTTTCCTATTCGATTGTGCTTTGCAATGACAATCAATAAAGCTCAGGGACAAACAATTCCATATGTAGGTATCTATCTTCCAGAACCAGTATTCTCGCATGGACAACTTTATGTTGCATTGTCCAGAGGGGTTTCACGTTGCAATACAAAAGTATTAGTAAACCCTAACGAAAATTCAAAAGGTGATGGGGTTTATACAGCAAATGTGGTGTATAAAGAAGTATTGCACGATTAATATTTTGTGTCGTCTTGATTGGTTGCTTTTTATTGGTTATTTGATGCATGATGTAACAAATAACACCATAGTTTGATTATATTGTCTTCAACATGTACTTTTTTTTAACATAACAATTTTGTAATGGAAACATATCACCGAAAGAACTCACATGCCCCGCCGCTTTGCGCGGGTAGACGGCTAGTGTATATTAAATGATATCCATAATTATTGATTTTTTAATGTAAACTAATTATATTCATCATTACTATCGGTAATAATATTCTTTCAAAATAAATTCGCATCTAGGTTTTTATGTATGGGTTCATATTTTGTTTCATGACTCATTCACTCAAAATACAACAAAGTAGCCTAGAACATTGAGAACAAGAGTGTATTCTAGCAGAATTAGAGTTTATTCTACAAGAATGAGAATATATTTTAACAGAATGACAGTGTATTCTAACAGAATGATAGTGTGTTCTAGAAGAATACACTTTTGTTCTTCATATTTCATGCAACTTTGTTATTTTAAGTGAGTGGATCCATAAACAAAACACAAATCCATACATAAAAACTTAGATGCACATTCATTCTGAAAGAACTTTATTGTTGACATTAATGACGGATTTAATTAGTTTCCATAAAAAGAGAATTATAATTATAGATATATATCCTATAATAAATGAAGGTTTTTTTGCTACATATCCTCTTCTCATTCATTTGGACACATGGCATTTTCTAGAATTTTTAAAATTTCTATTTTCCACTTGTCATTTTATTGTATTTTTTATTTTATTAAATTAAAATTCCACATTTAATGTGTAAGGTAATATATATGTAAAGTATTTATTAGAAAGAGTTTTTATATGTAATGTATTCAGTACATTAAAGTCTCATTAATTTTAATAATTCAATTTTTTTTCATTTTTCTTATAAATTCAAACTTTTCAAATTGTTAAAATTTTATATTTGTTTTTTTATAATTAAACTAATGTAATACATGAATCTCACACCTAGTCATTTAATAAACATACAATTATTAAAATCATTTAATATTTATCTTTATTTAATTAAATAATTATTTAATTTTACTCAATTCCTATTGGTGCATTCTAGTACACGATAAATGTAAGAAACACATGAACTTACCCCCCCCCCCCCCCACACACACATGTATATATATATATATACATATATATATATATATATATATATATATATATATATATATATATATATATATATATAAGTTTATAAGCATTTCTATCAAAAATAATTTATTATATAAAATAAGCAATCAGAAACACCTTATTCTTTCGTAATTTAAATGATCATATTAGTTATATCAGTTACTTAGGTGCTATTTGTTTTTTTAGAAAAAAACACTTATGACCACTTCTTGTTGCGTTGCGCAGCACATGCATATCAGTTGCCCTTTCACAAGTGTTTTGTTTTTTGAAAGACTTCTAATTTAAAATTTGTTATGCGTGTGTTGCGTGGCGCAACACTGAACCATCATCTTCAAACCACTTCTTATTTACTTTAAGTTATATTATTCAAGTTTTAATTTTATTTTTCAACATATTTATTATTTTAATAATATTTGAAGAATATGTAAACATGTGGAGTATATTTTACATAAATTCAAATAATTTAAAAAAAATCATTTGGTAAATTTCATATAAATATTTTTTGTGTTATATTATCTGTAACCAAGTATTAATAAATTATAAAGTTAATCATTAAAATTATCAAATTTATTGAAGTTTACCGGAAAAATAATCATTATCTTCAAATTGTATTCCATCCCTTAATACAAGGCAATCCATGGCCCAAATTGCAATTATCTTATAATTACAATTCCAATGCTCGAGATACATATTATCAATGTGCAACCGATTAGCAAGATACAACTAATCACTCGAGATAGTGGGTTTAATCCAATGCTCAAATCATATTCATAAGCACTCATGAACGTTGCAGCAAACATTTGCTTATGTCTAATACTCTTTTAGACAATCCACACACCAATTCACGACAGTCTTCATTCATATCTACTTCCAACATATGAACGACTGTGGCCCGTTTGAATAATTCGATTATGCTTAATAAACTCAATTATTCTGGAAGTCAAAACATGCAAGGTGAAACACAAGAATAATACTAATCCCATATGGCCTCAAACCTTTGAGTATAAACAAAACACGTTTTATTTATCACCATATCGATTACTCATTATTTGTCGTTTCGGGTAATCAACTTTTTACTTGAATTACAACACTTGTCCCATGCTCCTAGCATGCACACAATGTTTACCTACGGTTCTTACTTTTGTGAAATAGACAAATTGAACACATTTCCAATCATTCTCATTTTACAACTCCAAATCCATTTTCTTAAGTGTAAGAATATCAAATTCTCGCTACTTATAGAATATGCTAGATTCTAACACTTTATGCAACGATCCTTTCATAATGTCACTGCACCAAAGTCACAAAGACTATTGCTAATGCTATTATAAAGTCCTCTATCGGAGATTGTTACAAGAAAATTCCTTAGATATGATGTCTCTCACTCAAAGTACATTCCTTTGAACATCCTTTTGCATAAACGTTTATAATCTAGTCATAGATTTTCAATATTCAAATCCTAATATGGACACGCTTCCATATTTTCCTCATGACAACTCATTCTGAATAGAATCTTTTCTATTTGTAATGATGTCAATATTGTCCATCCAATATGGAAACATTTCCATAATTTCCAATACTATACTTCCAACTACTCACAAGCGACCAATCCTCATCGAACTTTGGATTGTTCTTTGATAGTTGTTTAATTATTTTAGTCAAAACCGATTCTAGTCCCTTTTCCCTCTAAATGTGCTAGACATTTGGAAAATTTTAGAATGGTCAAACATTAAAGCATTTGCAATCGATCCTATACCCGAAGCGTATGGGACACGATGCACAATGTTTTATTTGCTATGTTCTTAAAATCGGATTGTGAAAAAGGAATGTTGTAATCATAATCGAAATTTTAAGAACACACTATGTACTTTTGACTAAATTTATTAACATTCCACAACCTAATCCTTTAGATTTGAAATGAAGCATAATATTCTCTCCCTTAATTATAGCAAAACAACTATACAACCCTTACGACTTTGCAAGGTATAACTCTTGTTTTTCTATAATTAATATTGCCAACTTGCAAAACTTTCCATAATAATCATACAATCATAACTTTTATGCTCTCACTATCATGATGATTACTATAAAACATAACACTTATGCTCCCACTAGCTTCGACATGTATTCATAAACATCTTAACTTTCAGAAAGACAATACCTATTGAATTTCTTAAGTCCATGTTTCTAATACTTAGTGCTTTGATTATCTTTTATCAAGGCTTCTTGAACTTGTACACCTTTGCCTTCGATAGTTCATATGTGTGTCTTAAACAATTAAGACTAATTGCCAAACCTCACAATTCAAATTATGGAAAGGGATACCATAACCATAATTGAATTCGAGAATGCAATTTTACAATCACTATCCTTTTAAAATCTTTCTTAGTGAAAGCATTTCCTCACAATCATTTTCATGAAGGAGGAAAACTTATGACACTTAGATTTAAATGGTGTATTTGTTCCTATCCATGTGAATTTGTTAAAACCAAAGTTTACGACAAATTCAAACTCATATGGATCAAAGTTTCTTAATCTTGATTTCTTGCCTCATGATAGCACAGCTGCCCACCACGTCTTCAAATAAGTTAAGCATCTCACCTTTTTCTTGTCAATGTACATTTCATTGATCAAGGTGCTTTGCCTTTTATGCGTTCAAAATGAGAACTCATAGAACTCGCATGCATAATTAACTTAATTTGAATGGCATAGAAACAAAATAATGTCATCACGATAGGTTGTAAACCTTAACTCGTGTGCTAGTGATGATCGATAAGGTTTATTTGATTTGATCTTGAAACTTTTCGAGACCATTAAGACTCCCACTGACTCCTTGACATATAAGATTCTTTTGTCAATAAACATTTCTTGACAAACAATTTTTCAAGAGTTAGTGTAGCTTGTATCAAAACACTTCATAAATTGGTCCTAGTTGGTCTTTGTCTTATCCAAGACATCACAACTCTCCACAATTGATGAATGTTATAAACCTTCTTAATACTATTCACTCAATGTCACAATCTTGACTTTAAGACTTGTTTTGGAACGAAGTATGATTGACTTCTTGATTTGACCATTTCTTCAATCTTTGATTCCTCTTCTTGGACATACAATTGTACCAAGACTCACTTGGAGGATCAATTAAGATACAAACTTTGCATGTTACAAACCTATCATAAAGCATAAAAGCTACTCTCCCTTCTTCTTAGAATGGGGAAACTTTTATCTTTCTGCCTACTTGATTCTTCTTATTCGTTCTACTATTGATCTAAACTCTTTAAACAATTCAGAATTACACTTAATCTTGTAAGTGTAATCATATTTACTAAGCCTTTAGTAAATCATAACGAATATCTTTGTTACTCTTATGGTGAACTTGATCAACACACAACTTTGTGTACTCGATCTCCTAGTCCTTCACTTGACACTTTGTCAATGAATTAGTCTAATTTCCAAATACGTAATTTCTCATTCATCGTGCATCCACGTTGCATGATTCCAAGTTTCTGTCCAATTGAAACTTGGGCGATGAGAAACTCTCCCTATTTGGTAAATTCCTAACATTTCCATAAATAACATAACTAAGAATCATATCCATTCGTTGTAGAAATATGCAAACATCAATTTTCATAACGATTTCATTGCAAGGAAGTAAACAAATAAATAAATAAGTCATTATACTTTGAAAGATCTATCCAATTATAACAACACTGAAAACTGCTTTATATTTGAATGAAATTTATATAACTGCATAAAATTTTCCAAGTAAAAGAAAGAAAGAAACAAAAGTAAGATGTTATAAACTTATAGTAACAAACAAACGAATTAAAGAAAGTAGATTACTATTACATGCATTGAAAGAAAAGAACTTACAGAATCACGATCACAATCAAGGAAGATATCATGAACATTGATGAAATTAAGAGAAGTTTCTCCTTTTATCCACAATGAAGATCTTGATCTGCTATAAAAAGTTGCTTTTTTGGAAGCAATTGTGGTAGCAAGTGCATCCCTATTGGCAAATCCTTGCATTAAAATTGCCCCTGAATCAACATTTTGAGCTATAGCCACAGCCAAACCCTTTTCATCCCATTTCACACTGTCCAACACCCAATTTAACTGAAATTGCTTTTGTTAACATAACTTTAATTTCATGCTTTTTATAGGAGTATATAACATCATATAATAACTTCAAAAGTTTCAAATACCTAACATAACATCAACAAGATGACAAACATCTTAATGCTTAAAAAGATATAATAGTTGAACCTATTTTGTATTTCGTTGAAGGGTAGTTTAGACATTTGACGATAGTTAAACAACGTTCTTGTATATTGCATGCAAATAAGTTAGCTAAGGGAAGTAATAAGTAATAAGTAATAAGTGATAAGTAATAACAATATCTACTCTCTCTCTCTCTCTCCATTCTCTTTGAATTGTAAAAAATCCATTTTGAATTCGAATGTTTTCTTGTAAAATTTGCACATTGGTAACTTTACAATTGGTGGGGTTTATAAAGGGTATTTGGGACATTTGATAAAAGCTGAAAACTTCATTTGAACCATATGTTGCAATTTTTTGAGGGATGTATCACTAAGTAGATGTTTGTAAGAGAAAATTGGTAAATAAACTCATATATAGAGAATGTTCTTTGTTAAATCAAAAAAGGTCTTTGTTTATAGGAGAAAAGAAGGTTATCCATATAGACAAAATGAAATAACGAATTTATTACTAATTCACTACCCCTTTTGGTTATTGGCCATTCAATGATGAAATTTGAGGAGAACATGTTAATCTACATTGCAAATTTGCAATTAAACATTCAATACTCAATATACAACTATATAGACCTTCAGATCAAATTGAGATAATGTTAAATATGCAGAAAACAGCTAGGATACGAGAATCTGTAATCACAGAAAAGTATGATGAAGTAGAGAGCTTCATATAAATTTACCTTAGATTCAAGATGAATGTTTTGATCAGGTTTCTTACTGCAAGCCTTGACAGCAAAACATCTACTGTTGGATGTATCAGTTCGTGTGTGGCAGCTTCCATGGTTGAAAATGCTTTCTCGTGAAGAAATTTGCAGAGCTCTAAGTCCATGAAAATTTGCAAACGCCATAGGAAATAAAGCACCTAAAGAAAAATGTGAAGTAAATAAAGAAAATGGTGGGAAAAAGGGGGATTGAATCTTGATAATAATCAAGAGGACAAGTGTAACACTAGACACAGATAAGAAAATGCCATTTGTTAAGAAAAGAAGCTACACTACGATTTTGGATAATATCTGTACTAAACTCCACACATCCATCTTAAAAGAAATCCACATTTCAACTTCTGAATGTTCAGAAAGCTTCGTTTTAGACTCAAAATTGACATAAATGTAATTTCAAAGGAAGATCCATACAGGATTTGAACTATAAATCTTAACTTTGAAAAGGAATAGTCTCCTTCTTTCATAGACGGAGTAACAGGTACAACAACACCACTACACTGACGTTGATGCCTCCAATTCGCAAACAGCATGCATAGCAGTTTCATTTCAAAAAAACTTATTTGAAAACAGCGTGTGAACTCAGACAACTTAAATCCATTCATCACGGAATACTAGAAATGCATCTGCTCGATTTTGTCAGGATGCATGTCACATCCATATCAGATAACAAGACTTGGCAATTCAATGCATGTTCAAATCAAATAAAGATATAGAAGATACACAGGGATGAGATGATTCAGGTCCTCAAAATGAGATTCTACATCATCGATGACGCAACATTAGGGGACAAAATCTACAAGTAAACGTAGGGCTCAGAATCAAATTCTTACAAGGTTTGTTCGTGGGAGAGATGAGTTTGTGCCACATACCTGAGAGAAAGAGAGAGAGCTTTGACTGATAGCACAGGCTCAGCTGAGAAGGGGGAAACGGGGGAGTAGGGCAAAGTGGAGTGGAGAAAGACTGGTTTGAACAGGATATATGTTTATCGCGAAATGAAAAATAAATAAATCAATATCACAAAAGTTATTTGCAATATAGCAGATGATTTTATATTTTTATTTGAGAGGGTGTTTTGAGATTTAATTTGAAAAATATTTATTGATTTTTTAGTTTTAAAAAAAAATTATCAAAAAATGTTTGAAAAGTTAATAAGTATTTTCTAAAATAGGTTTTTACTAGTTTTAAAAGTGAAATTTTCTTGTTAACTTAAAAAGAAAATAATAAGGAGATCCTTTTTTGTTTTTCGTTGTATACCAAAGGTTAATTTAAAAAAAATTAAATATAAATTTCAAAATATTTAAAAACTTTGAATTTATAGAAATAATAAAATTATTATAAAAAAAATGCTTTTATCGTTTAAATTTAAGCAAATAATTTAAATAAATAAAAGAAATTAATGAGTTTTAGTTTTATGAAATTTTAAATTAAAAATTAAGTTCATTAATTAAATTGATATTCATTTATTAGTACATTTATTGCAATTATTACATGTGGAATTTAATAAACTATAAAAACTTATAAAATAACATGTGAAAATTAAAAAAAATAATTCAAAATAACTACAAAATGATATTTGGCAATTGAATGAGAGTGTGATAAGTGGCCAAAATAACATTCATTTATTAGAGATGATATGTTTGTATACTAAATAGACTTAAATATGTATGTTTGTATTTTTTATATTTTGTCTTAATCCAAACACTCTAAAAAAAGAAATATCAATTTATAACTTTTATTACCATGCAAGATAATCCAAACATTTATATATATATATATATATATATATATATATATATATATATATATATATATATATATATCTATACTACCTTATAATAGAAATCCAACTATTTCCATAAATAGATTCAATATAATAATAATATTTTTTAAGACGTCCAAACCATTAAGCTGTTAGTACAAGTAATCATTAATAAAATAATATTAAATTTTAAGAGGTATAACCCTTATTACGCTATTTACAATGAGTTTATGCATAGAAAAATACCAAATCTTACGTGGTTAACATGAATTACGTACATATTGAATAGGCTTTGGCTTTCTTCTTCAAATTGAACTGGTCAAAGAAGAACCCGTCTTCCTCAGATTTTGCCAATTGAATCGGTCTATAGATAAACTTTATATATCATCTCTTATCTTAGTATCTATAGCCCTTCCTTGTAGAATAACCCTAGATGAGTCGCCATCTCTTCTCTCCTTGAACTCTCTCCCTCTCTATTAAATACTCTAAAATTCCTCCCATATTCGACGCAGTTACCCACCACACCTTGACCACTGAGACCATTACAGTCGCTGCTAAACACCTCTGCCTTTCTCTTCTCTTGCATATCTCCTTTAGAAACCCGAATATCGAACATCACAACACCATCAGTAAACTTTGTTGTCACATAACCTTCACTACCATCAAACAGGCCACCTTCATCATCATCGCACTTCATCTTACCACCGTTCACAACCCCCATCTCTCGACATCTAGCATATGCTACTGTTCTATTCTCTAATTATTTGATTTTGATCGATTGCACCGGTCAAGTCTAGAACGAATCTTTTTCTTCATATCTCTGCCCCATCCCCTTATATGACCAATTGACTGCAAAAAATTTCTTATCTGTGAGGTCGTAAGTGTTACGCATTTTACACACATACCTGGAGACCTAACCATCTACTACTCACAGCTGGTCGCACTCGACTCTCTAGAAACCTCAGACAACCATTTTCACAACAAGTGTCACAGTGGACCAGGATCCAACACGATTTCAAGGTTAGTGCTCTTTAAGCCATATGCACACACATATTCTCTTTTTGTGGTCATAGGTCTCCAACCATCTCTCTCTCTCTCTCTCTCTCTCTCTCTCTCTCTATTGCAGAACCAGGAGGCAAACACTATTAATTTACAAACGTTCTCTAACAATACAGGTTTTTGTTAGCAATTTTAAAGTGTTCTTTTCAGTCATTTATCACATAATCGTCAATGTTTACTCTCAATTTCCGGTGTTTCCTCTCCATTTCAGGTTCTGATGTTTGTCTACATTTTGGGTAATCATTTGTATATTAAATATTCTTGTATAAGTGTATCTAGAGTAAAGCTTTCTTGTTTAAGTGGTACTAAGGGTATTTGTGTCCTTTTGACATTTCTCAACTATCTGTATCAATTCAGGTATATCTTCAACTATCTGTACTGATATGGACTCCAGTTAATGAAGGAAATATCTTATTACTCTATCATTTTACTGTAGTTGTTGAATCCTTATCCATTTAATTAATGTTTGTTTTCAAGAAAAATAACAATTTTTGTTATGAATTGGGTGAAAATCACAGAAATCGAACTGTTATCATGACCTCACCACCATCGTCTACCATCTTTGTCTTCTCCCCTATCTTTGTATTCACACTCTAATTAAACCCCAACGTTGAAGCCTTCACTAACCATCTCCATCTTCACCACTATCCAGGTAAATAGTTCTATCAAATTCTCTGTTCCATGTTTTTTTTTAGTTTTACTTAATTGTCATATAATGATTTTACTCTGTGTTTCATGGATATATCGATTCTTACACTCACCTATGTTGTTTAAGATTATTTAGAGCTATTCATAAATGCCAGATTATTTGATGAGATCAGCACACACTATTTCCAACCAGTTTTAGGGTTAGTTGTTTATTTTATTCACAATTTATGAGCTTGTTTTACATTATTTTTTGCAGGAGTATATTGCCTAACACCCAATGTGCAGAATATTGGTTCAAGTTAATTCAATATATTTCAAAACTTGACTATGATTATTGTGTTTAATTCATCTTGGTTTTGTTTTTGGATTGTAAGAATTTTATTATTTTTTTAAGTTGTTTTAGTTTATCTGATTTATAGGTTTTGGATAATTTTTTCATTTGATGTCCACTCTCTCATTTTTTCGAAGCACGACCTGTTACTTCATCTCTTCAACAGTTCAACTGATTGTGATTCTCACGATTAAAAGAAAGAGTGATTTTATTCTAGAGAATTATCTCCCCTTACAAGCTCAAGTTAAGTTTTTTTAACCCAAATTGCACATTTGGTATTATCAATATTCTTAATATTTGAATGCAATTGCAGATTAGCTAATACCGTACTTCCATTTTATCTTATTCTTTGCATTGAAAACAACTAAATACAAGGAATAGCATCGTACTTTCATTTATATGCGAAACTCTAAGCTTTCTTCCCCAATTCGCATTTATACATTAAAAACTTCGCATTTTCATTCAAATTCTTCGCATCTTGCATCCATCCGTCTTTGAGTTCATTCGCATTTCATCGCATTAACTGAGAAATTAATCAGTTGTCTCATATTCGCATTTCAGTTGTTTGAGAAACCCAGATACGAACCCAAATGCGAAACCCACTGATTTCAAATGCGAACCAACCAAAAATCATCAACCACGTACTTGTGTCACCAAATGCGAACTGAATATCACCATTAAATTCTCCTCGCATTCTATAGATGTGAACACAATCCAGATCTCCGACTCCAAGCTTGCGAAATCAAAATCAATTAACCTCAAACAAATCGTGAACTTCTTATGCGAACTGTTTTGACCCACAAAACCAAATGCGAACTCAATTGATGTCATATGCGAACTGATTTCATAGATGCGAACACAATTGATTTCATATGCGAATCCACATCCATCGATATGAAACCAATACCAGTTACAAGTAATTAGTAGCAACCATCGATCCTCTAATTTTCAATTACTCAGCCTTCGCTTTTCATACAACCCGTCGACCCTGAAAAATCGATAAACACCAAATGTCTCATTTTTAGATCGATTTTCTGATTAAATGTCATATTTGAAGAATGATCGATTTTCTGATTAAATGACCCCATTTTGCGAAGTTGGACCACTTATATTATTTCTTGAAAAGATCAGGTGCCAAATGCGAAACTCTAAGCTTTCTTCCCCAATTCGCATTTATACATTAAAAACTTCGCATTTTCATTCAAATTCTTCGCATCTTGCATCCATCCGTCTTTGAGTTCATTCGCATTTCATCGCATTAAATGAGAAATTAATCAGTTGTTTCATATTCGCATTTCAGTTGTTTGAGAAACCCAGATACGAACCCAAATGCGAAACCCACTAATTTCAAATGCGAACCAACCAAAAATCATCAACCACGTACTTGTGTCACCAAATGCGAACTGAATATCACCATTAAATTCTCCTCGCATTCTATAGATGCGAACACAATCCAGATCTCCGACTCCAAGCTTGCGATATCAAAATCAATTAACCTCAAACAAATCGTGAACTTCTTATGCGAACTGTTTTGACCCACAAAACCAAATGCGAACTCAATTGATGTCATATGCGAACTGATTTCATAGATGCGAACACAATTGATTTCATATGCGAATCCACATCCATCGATATGAAACCAATACCAGTTACAAGTAATTAGTAGCAACCATCGATCCTCTAATTTTCAATTACTCAGCCTTCGCTTTTCATACAACCCGTCGACCCTGAAAAATCGATAAACACCAAATGTCTCATTTTTAGATCGATTTTCTGATTAAATGTCATCTTTGAAGAATGATCGATTTTCTGATTAAATGACCCCATTTTGCGAAGTTGGACCACTTATATTATTTCTTGAAAAGATCAGGTGCCAAATGCGAAACTCTAAGCTTTCTTCCCCAATTCGCATTTATACATTAAAAACTTCGCATTTTCATTCAAATTCTTCGCATCTTGCATCCATCCGTCTTTGAGTTCATTCGCATTTCATCGCATTAACTGAGAAATTAATCAGTTGTCTCATATTCGCATTTCAGTTGTTTGAGAAACCCAGATACGAACCCAAATGCGAAACCCACTAATTTCAAATGCGAACCAACCAAAAATCATCAACCACGTACTTGTGTCACCAAATGCGAACTGAATATCACCATTAAATTCTCCTCGCATTCTATAGATGCGAACACAATCCAGATCTCCGACTCCAAGCTTGCGATATCAAAATCAATTAACCTCAAACAAATCGTGAACTTCTTATGCGAACTGTTTTGACCCACAAAACCAAATGCGAACTCAATTGATGTCATATGCGAACTGATTTCATAGATGCGAACACAATTGATTTCATATGCGAATCCACATCCATCGATATGAAACCAATACCAGTTACAAGTAATTAGTAGCAACCATCGATCCTCTAATTTTCAATTACTCAGCCTTCGCTTTTCATACAACCCATCGACCCTGAAAAATCGATAAACACCAAATGTCTCATTTTTAGATCGATTTTCTGATTAAATGTCATATTTGAAGAATGATCGATTTTCTGATTAAATGACCCCATTTTGCGAAGTTGGACCACTTATATTATTTCTTGAAAAGATCAGGTGCCAAATGCGAAACTCTAAGCTTTCTTCCCCAATTCGCATTTATACATTAAAAACTTCGCATTTTCATTCAAATTCTTCGCATCTTGCATCCATCCGTCTTTGAGTTCATTCGCATTTCATCGCATTAACTGAGAAATTAATCAGTTGTCTCATATTCGCATTTCAGTTGTTTGAGAAACCCAGATACGAACCCAAATGCGAAACCCACTAATTTCAAATGCGAACCAACCAAAAATCATCAACCACGTACTTGTGTCACCAAATGCGAACTGAATATCACCATTAAATTCTCCTCGCATTCTATAGATGCGAACACAATCCAGATCTCCGACTCCAAGCTTGCGAAATCAAAATCAATTAACCTCAAACAAATCGTGAACTTCTTATGCGAACTGTTTTGACCCACAAAACCAAATGCGAACTCAATTGATGTCATATGCGAACTGATTTCATAGATGCGAACACAATTGATTTCATATGCGAATCCACATCCATCGATATGAAACCAATACCAGTTACAAGCAATTAGTAGCAACCATCGATCCTCTAATGAGGAAACAGTTTCCTATTCGATTGTGCTTTGCAATGACAATCAATAAAGCTCAGGGACAAACAATTCCATATGTAGGTATCTATCTTCCAGAACCAGTATTCTCGCATGGACAACTTTATGTTGCATTGTCCAGAGGGGTTTCACGTTGCAATACAAAAGTATTAGTAAACCCTAACGAAAATTCAAAAGGTGATGGGGTTTATACAGCAAATGTGGTGTATAAAGAAGTATTGCACGATTAATATTTTGTGTCGTCTTGATTGGTTGCTTTTTATTGGTTATTTGATGCATGATGTAACAAATAACACCATAGTTTGATTATATTGTCTTCAACATGTACTTTTTTTTAACATAACAATTTTGTAATGGAAACATATCACCGAAAGAACTCACGTGCCCCGCCGCTTTGCGCGGGTAGACGGCTAGTGTATATTAAATGATATCCATAATTATTGATTTTTTAATGTAAACTAATTATATTCATCATTAATATCGGTAATAATATTCTTTCAAAATAAATTCGCATCTAGGTTTTTATGTATGGGTTCATATTTTGTTTCATGACTCATTCACTCAAAATACAACAAAGTAGCCTAGAACATTGAGAACAAGAGTGTATTCTAGCAGAATTAGAGTTTATTCTACAAGAATGAGAATATATTTTAACAGAATGACAGTGTATTCTAACAGAATGATAGTGTGTTCTAGAAGAATACACTTTTGTTCTTCATATTTCATGCAACTTTGTTATTTTAAGTGAGTGGATCCATAAACAAAACACAAATCCATACATAAAAACTTAGATGCACATTCATTCTGAAAGAACTTTATTGTTGACATTAATGACGGATTTAATTAGTTTCCATAAAAAGAGAATTATAATTATAGATATATATCCTATAATAAATGAAGGTTTTTTTGCTACATATCCTCTTCTCATTCATTTGGACACATGGCATTTTCTAGAATTTTTAAAATTTCTATTTTCCACTTGTCATTTTATTGTATTTTTTATTTTATTAAATTAAAATTCCACATTTAATGTGTAAGGTAATATATATGTAAAGTATTTATTAGAAAGAGTTTTTATATGTAATGTATTCAGTACATTAAAGTCTCATTAATTTTAATAATTCAAATTTTTTTCATTTTTCTTATAAATTCAAACTTTTCAAATTGTTAAAATTTTATATTTGTTTTTTTATAATTAAACTAATGTAATACATGAATCTCACACCTAGTCATTTAATAAACATACAATTATTAAAATCATTTAATATTTATCTTTATTTAATTAAATAATTATTTAATTTTACTCAATTCCTATTGGTGCATTCTAGTACACGATAAATGTAAGAAACACATGAACTTACCCCCCCCCCCCCCCCCCCACACACACACACACACATGTATATATATATATATATATATATATATATATATATATATATATATAAGTTGATAAGCATTTCTATCAAAAATAATTTATTATATAAAATAAGCAATCAGAAACACCTTATTCTTTCGTAATTTAAATGATCATATTAGTTATATCAGTTACTTAGGTGCTATTTGTTTTTTTAGAAAAAAACACTTATGACCACTTCTTGTTGCGTTGCGCAGCACATGCATATCAGTTGCCCTTTCACAAGTGTTTTGTTTTTTCAAAGACTTCTAATTTAAAATTTGTTATGCGTGTGTTGCGTGGCGCAACACTGAACCATCATCTTCAAACCACTTCTTATTTACTTTAAGTTATATTATTCAAGTTTTAATTTTATTTTTCAACATATTTATTATTTTAATAATATTTGAAGAATATGTAAACATGTGGAGTATATTTTACATAAATTCAAATAATTTAAAAAAAATCATTTGGTAAATTTCATATAAATATTTTTTGTGTTATATTATCTGTAACCAAGTATTAATAAATTATAAAGTTAATCATTAAAATTATCAAATTTATTGAAGTTTACCGGAAAAATAATCATTATCTTCAAATTGTATTCCATCCCTTAATACAAGGCAATCCATGGCCCAAATTGCAATTATCTTATAATTACAATTCCAATGCTCGAGATACATATTATCAATGTGCAACCGATTAGCAAGATACAACTAATCACTCGAGATAGTGGGTTTAATCCAATGCTCAAATCATATTCATAAGCACTCATGAACGTTGCAGCAAACATTTGCTTATGTCTAATACTCTTTTAGACAATCCACACACCAATTCACGACAATCTTCATTCATATCTACTTCCAACATATGAACGACTGTGGCCCGTTTGAATAATTCGATTATGCTTAATAAACTCAATTATTCTGGAAGTCAAAACATGCAAGGTGAAACACAAGAATAATACTAATCCCATATGGCCTCAAACCTTTGAGTATAAACAAAACACGTTTTATTTATCACCATATCGATTACTCATTATTTGTCGTTTCGGGTAATCAACTTTTTACTTGAATTACAACACTTGTCCCATGCTCCTAGCATGCACACAATGTTTACCTACGGTTCTTACTTTTGTGAAATAGACAAATTGAACACATTTCCAATCATTCTCATTTTACAACTCCAAATCCATTTTCTTAAGTGTAAGAATATCAAATTCTCGCTACTTATAGAATATGCTAGATTCTAACACTTTATGCAACGATCCTTTCATAATGTCACTGCACCAAAGTCACAAAGACTATTGCTAATGCTATTATAAAGTCCTCTATCGGAGATTGTTACAAGAAAATTCCTTAGATATGATGTCTCTCACTCAAAGTACATTCCTTTGAACATCCTTTTGCATAAACGTTTATAATCTAGTCATAGATTTTCAATATTCAAATCCTAATATGGACACGCTTCCATATTTTCCTCATGACAACTCATTCTGAATAGAATCTTTTCTATTTGTAATGATGTCAATATTGTCCATCCAATATGGAAACATTTCCATAATTTCCAATACTATACTTCCAACTACTCACAAGCGACCAATCCTCATCGAACTTTGGATTGTTCTTTGATAGTTGTTTAATTATTTTAGTCAAAACCGATTCTAGTCCCTTTTCCCTCTAAATGTGCTAGACATTTGGAAAATTTTAGAATGGTCAAACATTAAAGCATTTGCAATCGATCCTATACCCGAAGCGTATGGGACACGATGCACAATGTTTTATTTGCTATGTTCTTAAAATCGGATTGTGAAAAAGGAATGTTGTAATCATAATCGAAATTTTAAGAACACACTATGTACTTTTGACTAAATTTATTAACATTCCACAACCTAATCCTTTAGATTTGAAATGAAGCATAATATTCTCTCCCTTAATTATAGCAAAACAACTATACAACCCTTACGACTTTGCAAGGTATAACTCTTGTTTTTCTATAATTAATATTGCCAACTTGCAAAACTTTCCATAATAATCATACAATCATAACTTTTATGCTCTCACTATCATGATGATTACTATAAAACATAACACTTATGCTCCCACTAGCTTCAACATGTATTCATAAACATCTTAACTTTCAGAAAGACAATACCTATTGAATTTCTTAAGTCCATGTTTCTAATACTTAGTGCTTTGATTATCTTTTATCAAGGCTTCTTGAACTTGTACACCTTTGCCTTCGATAGTTCATATGTGTGTCTTAAACAATTAAGACTAATTGCCAAACCTCACAATTCAAATTATGGAAAGGGATACCATAACCATAATTGAATTCGAGAATGCAATTTTACAATCACTATCCTTTTAAAATCTTTCTTAGTGAAAGCATTTCCTCACAATCATTTTCATGAAGGAGGAAAACTTATGACACTTAGATTTAAATGGTGTATTTGTTCCTATCCATGTGAATTTGTTAAAACCAAAGTTTACGACAAATTCAAACTCATATGGATCAAAGTTTCTTAATCTTGATTTCTTGCCTCATGATAGCACAGCTGCCCACCACGTCTTCAAATAAGTTAAGCATCTCACCTTTTTCTTGTCAATGTACATTTCATTGATCAAGGTGCTTTGCCTTTTATGCGTTCAAAATGAGAACTCATAGAACTCGCATGCATAATTAACTTAATTTGAATGGCATAGAAACAAAATAATGTCATCACGATAGGTTGTAAACCTTAACTCGTGTGCTAGTGATGATCGATAAGGTTTATTTGATTTGATCTTGAAACTTTTCGAGACCATTAAGACTCCCACTGACTCCTTGACATATAAGATTCTTTTGTCAATAAACATTTCTTGACAAACAATTTTTCAAGAGTTAGTGTAGCTTGTATCAAAACACTTCATAAATTGGTCCTAGTTGGTCTTTGTCTTATCCAAGACATCACAACTCTCCACAATTGATGAATGTTATAAACCTTCTTAATACTATTCACTCAATGTCACAATCTTGACTTTAAGACTTGTTTTGGAACGAAGTATGATTGACTTCTTGATTTGACCATTTCTTCAATCTTTGATTCCTCTTCTTGGACATACAATTGTACCAAGACTCACTTGGAGGATCAATTAAGATACAAACTTTGCATGTTACAAACCTATCATAAAGCATAAAAGCTACTCTCCCTTCTTCTTAGAATGGGGAAACTTTTATCTTTCTGCCTACTTGATTCTTCTTATTCGTTCTACTATTGATCTAAACTCTTTAAACAATTCAGAATTACACTTAATCTTGTAAGTGTAATCATATTTACTAAGCCTTTAGTAAATCATAACGAATATCTTTGTTACTCTTATGGTGAACTTGATCAACACAAAACTTTGTGTACTCGATCTCCAAGTCCTTCACTTGACACTTTGTCAATGAATTAGTCTAATTTCCAAATACGTAATTTCTCATTCATCGTGCATCCACGTTGCATGATTCCAAGTTTCTGTCCAATTGAAACTTGGGCGATGAGAAACTCTCCCTATTTGGTAAATTCCTAACATTTCCATAAATAACATAACTAAGAATCATATCCATTCGTTGTAGAAATATGCAAACATCAATTTTCATAACGATTTCATTGCAAGGAAGTAAACAAATAAATAAATAAGTCATTATACTTTGAAAGATCTATCCAATTATAACAACACTGAAAACTGCTTTATATTTGAATGAAATTTATATAACTGCATAAAATTTTCCAAGTAAAAGAAAGAAAGAAACAAAAGTAAGATGTTATAAACTTATAGTAACAAACAAACGAATTAAAGAAAGTAGATTACTATTACATGCATTGAAAGAAAAGAACTTACAGAATCACGATCACAATCAAGGAAGATATCATGAACATTGATGAAATTAAGAGAAGTTTCTCCTTTTATCCACAATGAAGATCTTGATCTGCTATAAAAAGTTGCTTTTTTGGAAGCAATTGTGGTAGCAAGTGCATCCCTATTGGCAAATCCTTGCATTAAAATTGCCCCTGAATCAACATTTTGAGCTATAGCCACAGCCAAACCCTTTTCATCCCATTTCACACTGTCCAACACCCAATTTAACTGAAATTGCTTTTGTTAACATAACTTTAATTTCATGCTTTTTATAGGAGTATATAACATCATATAATAACTTCAAAAGTTTCAAATACCTAACATAACATCAACAAGATGACAAACATCTTAATGCTTAAAAAGATATAATAGTTGAACCTATTTTGTATTTCGTTGAAGGGTAGTTTAGACATTTGACGATAGTTAAACAACGTTCTTGTATATTGCATGCAAATAAGTTAGCTAAGGGAAGTAATAAGTAATAAGTAATAAGTGATAAGTAATAACAATATCTACTCTCTCTCTCTCTCCATTCTCTTTGAATTGTAAAAAATCCATTTTGAATTCGAATGTTTTCTTGTAAAATTTGCACATTGGTAACTTTACAATTGGTGGGGTTTATAAAGGGTATTTGGGACATTTGATAAAAGCTGAAAACTTCATTTGAACCATATGTTGCAATTTTTTGAGGGATGTATCACTAAGTAGAAGTTTGTAAGAGAAAATTGGTAAATAAACTCATATATAGAGAATGTTCTTTGTTAAATCAAAAAAGGTCTTTGTTTATAGGAGAAAAGAAGGTTATCCATATAGACAAAATGAAATAACGAATTTATTACTAATTCACTACCCCTTTTGGTTATTGGCCATTCAATGATGAAATTTGAGGAGAACATGTTAATCTACATTGCAAATTTGCAATTAAACATTCAATACTCAATATACAACTATATAGACCTTCAGATCAAATTGAGATAATGTTAAATATGCAGAAAACAGCTAGGATACGAGAATCTGTAATCACAGAAAAGTATGATGAAGTAGAGAGCTTCATATAAATTTACCTTAGATTCAAGATGAATGTTTTGATCAGGTTTCTTACTGCAAGCCTTGACAGCAAAACATCTACTGTTGGATGTATCAGTTCGTGTGTGGCAGCTTCCATGGTTGAAAATGCTTTCTCGTGAAGAAATTTGCAGAGCTCTAAGTCCATGAAAATTTGCAAACGCCATAGGAAATAAAGAACCTAAAGAAAAATGTGAAGTAAATAAAGAAAATGGTGGGAAAAAGGGGGATTGAATCTTGATAATAATCAAGAGGACAAGTGTAACACTAGACACAGATAAGAAAATGCCATTTGTTAAGAAAAGAAGCTACACTACGATTTTGGATAATATCTGTACTAAACTCCACACATCCATCTTAAAAGAAATCCACATTTCAACTTCTGAATGTTCAGAAAGCTTCGTTTTAGACTCAAAATTGACATAAATGTAATTTCAAAGGAAGATCCATACAGGATTTGAACTATAAATCTTAACTTTGAAAAGGAATAGTCTCCTTCTTTCACAGACGGAGTAACAGGTACAACAACACCACTACACTGACGTTGATGCCTCCAATTCGCAAACAGCATGCATAACAGTTTCATTTCAAAAAAACTTATTTGAAAACAGCGTGTGAACTCAGACAACTTAAATCCATTCATCACGGAATACTAGAAATGCATCTGCTCGATTTTGTCAGGATGCATGTCACATCCATATCAGATAACAAGACTTGGCAATTCAATGCATGTTCAAATCAAATAAAGATATAGAAGATACACGGGGATGAGATGATTCAGGTCCTCAAAATGAGATTATACATCATCGATGACGCAACATTAGGGGACAAAATCTACAAGTAAACGTAGGGCTCAGAATCAAATTCTTACAAGGTTTGTTCGTGGGAGAGATGAGTTTGTGCCACATACCTGAGAGAAAGAGAGAGAGCTTTGACTGATAGCACAGGCTCAGCTGAGAAGGGGGAAACGGGGGAGTAGGGCAAAGTGGAGTGGAGAAAGACTGGTTTGAACAGGATATATGTTTATCGCGAAATGAAAAATAAATAAATCAATATCACAAAAGTTATTTGCAATATAGCAGATGATTTTATATTTTTATTTGAGAGGGTGTTTTGAGATTTAATTTGAAAAATATTTATTGATTTTTTAGTTTTAAAAAAAAAATTATCAAAAAATGTTTGAAAAGTTAATAAGTATTTTCTAAAATAGGTTTTTACTAGTTTTAAAAGTGAAATTTTCTTGTTAACTTAAAAAGAAAATAATAAGGAGATCCTTTTTTGTTTTTCGTTGTATACCAAAGGTTAATTTAAAAAAAATTAAATATAAATTTCAAAATATTTAAAAACTTTGAATTTATATAAATAATAAAATTATTATAAAAAAAATGCTTTTATCGTTTAAATTTAAGCAAATAATTTAAATAAATAAAAGAAATTAATGAGTTTTAGTTTTATGAAATTTTAAATTAAAAATTAAGTTCATTAATTAAATTGATATTCATTTATTAGTACATTTATTGCAATTATTACATGTGGAATTTAATAAACTATAAAAACTTATAAAATAACATGTGAAAATTAAAAAAAATAATTCAAAATAACTACAAAATGATATTTGGCAATTGAATGAGAGTGTGATAAGTGGCCAAAATAACATTCATTTATTAGAGATGATATGTTTGTATACTAAATAGACTTAAATATGTATGTTTGTATTTTTTATATTTTGTCTTAATCCAAACACTCTAAAAAAAGAAATATCAATTTATAACTTTTATTACCATGCAAGATAATCCAAACATTTATATATATATATATATCTATACTACCTTATAATAGAAATCCAACTATTTCCATAAATAGATTCAATATAATAATAATATTTTTTAAGACGTCCAAACCATTAAGCTGTTAGTACAAGTAATCATTAATAAAATAATATTAAATTTTAAGAGGTATAACCCTTATTACGCTATTTACAATGAGTTTATGCATAGAAAAATACCAAATCTTACGCGGTTAACATGAATTACGTACATATTGAATAGGCTTTGGCTTTCTTCTTCAAATTGAACTGGTCAAAGAAGAACCCGTCTTCCTCTGATTTTGCCAATTGAATCGGTCTATAGATAAACTTTATATATCATCTCTTATCTTAGTATCTATAGCCCTTCCTTGTAGAATAACCCTAGATGAGTCGCCATCTCTTCTCTCCTTGAACTCTCTCCCTCTCTATTAAATACTCTAAAATTCCTCCCATATTCGACGCAGTTACCCACCACACCTTGACCACTGAGACCATTACAGTCGCTGCTAAACACCTCTGCCTTTCTCTTCTCTTGCATATCTCCTTTAGAAACCCGAATATCGAACATCACAACACCATCAGTAAACTTTGTTGTCACATAACCTTCACTACCATCAAACAGGCCACCTTCATCATCATCGCACTTCATCTTACCACCGTTCACAACCCCCATCTCTCGACATCTAGCATATGCTACTGTTCTATTCTCTAATTATTTGATTTTGATCGATTGCACCGGTCAAGTCTAGAACGAATCTTTTTCTTCATATCTCTGCCCCATCCCCTTATATGACCAATTGACTGCAAAAAATTTCTTATCTGTGAGGTCGTAAGTGTTACGCATTTTACACACATACCTGGAGACCTAACCATCTACTACTCACAGCTGGTCGCACTCGACTCTCTAGAAACCTCAGACAACCATTTTCACAACAAGTGTCACAGTGGACCAGGATCCAACACGATTTCAAGGTTAGTGCTCTTTAAGCCATATGCACACACATATTCTCTTTTTGTGGTCATAGGTCTCCAACCATCTCTCTCTCTCTCTCTCTCTCTCTCTCTCTATTGCAGAACCAGGAGGCAAACACTATTAATTTACAAACGTTCTCTAACAATACAGGTTTTTGTTAGCAATTTTAAAGTGTTCTTTTCAGTCATTTATCACATAATCGTCAATGTTTACTCTCAATTTCCGGTGTTTCCTCTCCATTTCAGGTTCTGATGTTTGTCTACATTTTGGGTAATCATTTGTATATTAAATATTCTTGTATAAGTGTATCTAGAGTAAAGCTTTCTTGTTTAAGTGGTACTAAGGGTATTTGTGTCCTTTTGACATTTCTCAACTATCTGTATCAATTCAGGTATATCTTCAACTATCTGTACTGATATGGACTCCAGTTAATGAAGGAAATATCTTATTACTCTATCATTTTACTGTAGTTGTTGAATCCTTATCCATTTAATTAATGTTTGTTTTCAAGAAAAATAACAATTTTTGTTATGAATTGGGTGAAAATCACAGAAATCGAACTGTTATCATGACCTCACCACCATCGTCTACCATCTTTGTCTTCTCCCCTATCTTTGTATTCACACTCTAATTAAACCCCAACGTTGAAGCCTTCACTAACCATCTCCATCTTCACCACTATCCAGGTAAATAGTTCTATCAAATTCTCTGTTCCATGTTTTTTTTTAGTTTTACTTAATTGTCATATAATGATTTTACTCTGTGTTTCATGGATATATCGATTCTTACACTCACCTATGTTGTTTAAGATTATTTAGAGCTATTCATAAATGCCAGATTATTTGATGAGATCAGCACACACTATTTCCAACCAGTTTTAGGGTTAGTTGTTTATTTTATTCACAATTTATGAGCTTGTTTTACATTATTTTTTGCAGGAGTATATTGCCTAACACCCAATGTGCAGAATATTGGTTCAAGTTAATTCAATATATTTCAAAACTTGACTATGATTATTGTGTTTAATTCATCTTGGTTTTGTTTTTGGATTGTAAGAATTTTATTATTTTTTTAAGTTGTTTTAGTTTATCTGATTTATAGGTTTTGGATAATTTTTTCATTTGATGTCCACTCTCTCATTTTTTCGAAGCACGACCTGTTACTTCATCTCTTCAACAGTTCAACTGATTGTGATTCTCACGATTAAAAGAAAGAGTGATTTTATTCTAGAGAATTATCTCCCCTTACAAGCTCAAGTTAAGTTTTTTTTAACCCAAATTGCACATTTGGTATTATCAATATTCTTAATATTTGAATGCAATTGCAGATTAGCTAATACCGTACTTCCATTTTATCTTATTCTTTGCATTGAAAACAACTAAATACAAGGAATAGCATCGTACTTTCATTTATATGCGAAACTCTAAGCTTTCTTCCCCAATTCGCATTTATACATTAAAAACTTCGCATTTTCATTCAAATTCTTCGCATCTTGCATCCATCCGTCTTTGAGTTCATTCGCATTTCATCGCATTAACTGAGAAATTCATCAGTTGTCTCATATTCGCATTTCAGTTGTTTGAGAAACCCAGATACGAACCCAAATGCGAAACCCACTGATTTCAAATGCGAACCAACCAAAAATCATCAACCACGTACTTGTGTCACCAAATGCGAACTGAATATCACCATTAAATTCTCCTCGCATTCTATAGATGCGAACACAATCCAGATCTCCGACTCCAAGCTTGCGAAATCAAAATCAATTAACCTCAAACAAATCGTGAACTTCTTATGCGAACTATTTTGACCCACAAAACCAAATGCGAACTCAATTGATGTCATATGCGAACTGATTTCATAGATGCGAACACAATTGATTTCATATGCGAATCCACATCCATCGATATGAAACCAATACCAGTTACAAGTAATTAGTAGCAACCATCGATCCTCTAATTTTCAATTACTCAGCCTTCGCTTTTCATACAACCCGTCGACCCTGAAAAATCGATAAACACCAAATGTCTCATTTTTAGATCGATTTTCTGATTAAATGTCATATTTGAAGAATGATCGATTTTCTGATTAAATGACCCCATTTTGCGAAGTTGGACCACTTATATTATTTCTTGAAAAGATCAGGTGCCAAATGCGAAACTCTAAGCTTTCTTCCCCAATTCGCATTTATACATTAAAAACTTCGCATTTTCATTCAAATTCTTCGCATCTTGCATCCATCCGTCTTTGAGTTCATTCGCATTTCATCGCATTAACTGAGAAATTAATCAGTTGTCTCATATTCGCATTTCAGTTGTTTGAGAAACCCAGATACGAACCCAAATGCGAAACCCACTAATTTCAAATGCGAACCAACCAAAAATCATCAACCACGTACTTGTGTCACCAAATGCGAACTGAATATCACCATTAAATTCTCCTCGCATTCTATAGATGCGAACACAATCCAGATCTCCGACTCCAAGCTTGCGATATCAAAATCAATTAACCTCAAACAAATCGTGAACTTCTTATGCGAACTGTTTTGACCCACAAAACCAAATGCGAACTCAATTGATGTCATATGCGAACTGATTTCATAGATGCGAACACAATTGATTTCATATGCGAATCCACATCCATCGATATGAAACCAATACTAGTTACAAGTAATTAGTAGCAACCATCGATCCTCTAATTTTCAATTACTCAGCCTTCGCTTTTCATACAACCCGTCGACCCTGAAAAATCGATAAACACCAAATGTCTCATTTTTAGATCGATTTTCTGATTAAATGTCATATTTGAAGAATGATCGATTTTCTGATTAAATGACCCCATTTTGCGAAGTTGGACCACTTATATTATTTCTTGAAAAGATCAGGTGCCAAATGCGAAACTCTAAGCTTTCTTCCCCAATTCGCATTTATACATTAAAAACTTCGCATTTTCATTCAAATTCTTCGCATCTTGCATCCATCCGTCTTTGAGTTCATTCGCATTTCATCGCATTAACTGAGAAATTAATCAGTTGTCTCATATTCGCATTTCAGTTGTTTGAGAAACCCAGATACGAACCCAAATGCGAAACCCACTAATTTCAAATGCGAACCAACCAAAAATCATCAACCACGTACTTGTGTCACCAAATGCGAACTGAATATCACCATTAAATTCTCCTCGCATTCTATAGATGCGAACACAATCCAGATCTCCGACTCCAAGCTTGCGATATCAAAATCAATTAACCTCAAACAAATCGTGAACTTCTTATGCGAACTGTTTTGACCCACAAAACCAAATGCGAACTCAATTGATGTCATATGCGAACTGATTTCATAGATGCGAACACAATTGATTTCATATGCGAATCCACATCCATCGATATGAAACCAATACCAGTTACAAGTAATTAGTAGCAACCATCGATCCTCTAATTTTCAATTACTCAGCCTTCGCTTTTCATACAACCCGTCGACCCTGAAAAATCGATAAACACCAAATGTCTCATTTTTAGATCGATTTTCTGATTAAATGTCATATTTGAAGAATGATCGATTTTCTGATTAAATGACCCCATTTTGCGAAGTTGGACCACTTATATTATTTCTTGAAAAGATCAGGTGCCAAATGCGAAACTCTAAGCTTTCTTCCCCAATTCGCATTTATACATTAAAAACTTCGCATTTTCATTCAAATTCTTCGCATCTTGCATCCATCCGTCTTTGAGTTCATTCGCATTTCATCGCATTAACTGAGAAATTAATCAGTTGTCTCATATTCGCATTTCAGTTGTTTGAGAAACCCAGATACGAACCCAAATGCGAAACCCACTAATTTCAAATGCGAACCAACCAAAAATCATCAACCACGTACTTGTGTCACCAAATGCGAACTGAATATCACCATTAAATTCTCCTCGCATTCTATAGATGCGAACACAATCCAGATCTCCGACTCCAAGCTTGCGAAATCAAAATCAATTAACCTCAAACAAATCGTGAACTTCTTATGCGAACTGTTTTGACCCACAAAACCAAATGCGAACTCAATTGATGTCATATGCGAACTGATTTCATAGATGCGAACACAATTGATTTCATATGCGAATCCACATCCATCGATATGAAACCAATACCAGTTACAAGCAATTAGTAGCAACCATCGATCCTCTAATGAGGAAACAGTTTCCTATTCGATTGTGCTTTGCAATGACAATCAATAAAGCTCAGGGACAAACAATTCCATATGTAGGTATCTATCTTCCAGAACCAGTATTCTCGCATGGACAACTTTATGTTGCATTGTCCAGAGGGGTTTCACGTTGCAATACAAAAGTATTAGTAAACCTTAACGAAAATTCAAAAGGTGATGGGGTTTATACAGCAAATGTGGTGTATAAAGAAGTATTGCACGATTAATATTTTGTGTCGTCTTGATTGGTTGCTTTTTATTGGTTATTTGATGCATGATGTAACAAATAACTGATGGGTTTTGGTCATAAGACATCCTATGTGCTCATACAAACCCTAATGCTTGGATCTAGGTTTCTCTATTGTACATGCTTTGAATCCAAGACTATAAACCCTAATTCTAGCATACATATAATCATATTAACATGAGAATAAGTTTATAGTGTTACCTTGATTGTTATGTAGCAATAACAATCCCAAATCTCCTTGTATTGACTTTGGAATGCATAGAGTCACAAGTGTCACTCCTCTAATGGCTCACAAACACCATAAGCAAATGGAGAAGGTATAAAGAGAGAAGTGAGAGGTTAGAATTCGTATCTAGGACCTCTTGGGAAGGCATACACGAATTCATGGCCCTAGGGGTGTTTATATAGGTGTAGAGATAGGGTTTCAGTCATTATCCTTATCTAGTTGATTATCCATTAAGCAACCAATAAGATAATCCTTGAATCCTTATCATACTCGAATTCTAAGAGATTTACACCTCAAATTCGTTCACCATATATATAAGATAATCCTTACCTTATTTTGTAACTATCACATAATTACAATTCAGCCCCTCTAGTTTAATTAATTACATTTGATCACAAAACTAATTCTTAATTAATTATTGACCAATATTAATTAAACAAATATGATTTCTCCTTTAATATATTATTCTTATAACATATTAATAAATCATATTATCCTCTCTCTCTTTATTCATTTCTCCAATCAAGTTGCTTTGGTGAAGGCAACCCAAAAGGACCATGCACCATCGGGTCAAGTACATACCAAAATAGTTATGGACTTATACACTAATCCAACAGTCTCCCACTTGGATAAGTCTAACAACTATTATGCGTATGACTTCAGATCCTGATCTGCAATCGTAGCTTTCCAAAGCCGCTGTCAACTCTGATCATATCAGATACGCGTGTCCTTAGATAAGGGATCATATATTCCTCCATTCTAGATATCGTCTGAGATATGATTTCTAATCATTCTCTCTTTTTACTACTTCTCGATTTCCGATTTATGACGACAGACTAATTGAACAAATCAAATTAGCCCTAGCCCGGCCGAGCATTTACGTATGTCATCACTAAACCATCGAGGGGCCCAAAGATATCGCTTTTATCCTACTTTGGATAAAAGGAACGGATAAACTTTGATACAATGCTTGCTTGCACTCACTCACCGAATTACACACAACAATATGTTTTATAACACCAAGTTACTGGTGTGTTTACATATTATCAATGTGCAACCGATTCGCAAGATACAACTCACACATCTCGGTTTCAAGAATATAAGATGTTATCGTCTCACCAATCACTCATAATACAATTCATGGAGTGATCCAAGTGAGCGTGGGTTTAATCCAATGCTCAAATCATATTCATAAGCACTCATGAACGTTGCAGCAAACATTTGCTTATGTCTAATACTCTTCTAGACAATCCACACACCAATTCACGACAGTCTTCATTCATATCTACTTCCAACATATGAACGACTGTGGCCCGTTCGAATAATTCGATTATTCTTAATAAACTCAATTATTCTGGAAGTCAAAACATGCAAGGTGAAACACAAGAATAATACTAATCCTATATGGCCTCAAACCTTTGAGTATAAACAAAACACATTTTATTTATCACCATATCGATTACTCATTATTTGTCGTTTCGGGTAATCAACTTCGCATTTGAATTCCAACACTTGTCCCATGCTCCTAGCATGCACACAATGTTTACCTATGGTTCTTACTTTTGCGAAATAGACAAATTGAACACATTTCCAATCATTCTCATTTTACAACACCAAATCCATTTTCTTAAGTGTAAGAATGTCAACTTCTTGTTACTTATAGAATACACTAGATTCTAACACTTTATGCAACGATCCTTTTGTAATGTCACTGCACCAAAGTCTCAAAGACTATTGCCAATGATATTACAAATTCCTCTATCGGAGATTGTTACAAGACAATTCCTTAGATATGATGTCTCTCACTCAAAGTACATTCCTTTGAACATCCTTTCGCATAAAGTTTCTAATCTAGACATAGATTTTACTTCCCAACATGGACACACTTCCATATTTTCTATATGACAACTCATTCTTAATAGAATCTTATCTATTCGTAATGATGTCGATATCGTCCATCCAATATGGAAACACTTCCATAATTTTCAATACTATACTTCCAACTACTCGCAAGCAACCAATCCTCGTCGAACTTTGGATTGTCCTTTGATAGTTGTTTAATTATTTTAGTCAAAACCAATTCTAGTCCCTTTTCCCTCTAAATGCACTATACATTTGGAAAATTTTAGAATGGTCAAACATTAAAGCATTCGCAATCGATCCTATACCCGAAGCGTATGGGACACGACGCATAATGTTTTATTTGCTATGTTCTCAAAACTCGAATTGCGAAGAGGAATGCCGTAATCACAATCGAAATTTTAAGAACACACTATGTACCTTTGACTAAATTTATTAACATTCCACAACCTAATCCTTTAGATTTGAAATGAAGCATAATATTCTCTCCCTTAATTATAGCAAAACAACCTTTCAACTCTTACAACTTTGCAAAGTATGACTCTTGTTTTCTATAATTAATATTGCCAACTATGCAATACGTGCCTTAATAATCATACAATCATAACATTTATGCTCCCACTATCATGATGATTATTATAAAACATAACACTTATGCTCCCACTAGCTTCGACATGTATTCATAAACATCTTAACTTTTAGAAAAACAATACTTATTGAATTTCTTAAGTTCATGTTTCTAATACTTAGTGCTTTGATAATCTTTTATCAAGGCTTCTTGAACTTATACACTTTTGCCTTAGATAGTTCATATGTGTGTCTTAACAATTAAGACTAATTGCCAAACCTCACAATTCAAATTATGGAAAGGGATGCCGTAACCATGATCGAATTTGAGAATGCAATTTTACAATCACTATCTTTTAAAATCTTTCTTAGTGAAAGCATTTTCTCACAATCATTTTCATGAAGGAGGAAATCTTATGACACTTAGATTTAAACGGTGTATGTGTTCCTATCCATGCGAATTTGTTAAAACCAAAGTTTACGACAAATTCAAAATCATATGGATCGAACTTTCTTAATCTTGATTTCTTGCCTTATGGTAGCACAGCTGCCCACCACGTCTTCCAAGTAGTTAAGCATCTTACCTTTTTCCTATCAATGTACCTTTCATTGATCAAGGTCCTTGCCTTTTACGCATTCAAATGAGAACTCATAGGACTCACATGCATAATTAACTCGATTGGATTGGCACAGAAACAAAATAATGTCTTTACGATAGGTTGTAAACCTCAACTCGTGTGCTAGTGATGATCGATAAGGTTTATTTGATTTGTTCTTGAAACTTTTCGAGACCATTAAGACTCCCACTGACTCCTTGACATATAAGATTCTTTTGTCAATGAACATTTCTTGACAAACAAATTTTCAAGAGTTAGTGTAGCTTGTATCAAAACACTTCATAAATTGGTCATAGTTGGTCTTTGTCTTATCCAAGACATCACAACTTTCCACATTTGATGAATGTTATAAACCTTTAATACTTTTTACTCATTGTCACAATCTTAACTTTAAGACTTGTTATTGGAACAAAGTATGATTGTCTTCTTGATTTGACCATTTCATCAATCTTTGATTCCTCTTCTTGGACATACAATTGTACCAAGACTCACTTAGAGGATCAATTGAGATATGGTTCTTAATCATTAAGACCTATCATAAAGCATAAAAGCCACTCTCCCTTCTTCTTAGAATGGAGAAACTCTTATCTTTCTGCCTACATGATTCTTCTTATTCGTTCTACTATTGATCTAAACCCTTTAATCAATTTAGAATTACACTTAATCTTGTAAGTATAATCATATTTACTAAGCCTTTTAGTAAATCATGACGAATATCTTTGTTATTCTTATGGTGAACTTGATCAACACACAACTTTGTGTACTCGATCTCCTAGTCCTTCACTTGACACTTTGTCAACGAATTAGTCTAATTATCAAATATGAAATTTCTCATTCATCATGCAACCAAGTTGCATGATTCCAAGTTTCTGTCCAATTGGAACTTGGGCGATGAGAAACTCTCCCTATTTGGTAAATTCTTGACTTTCCATAACACAATAAGAAACAAATCCATTATTGCTAATAATTTTAACATCAATTTTTCATACACGCCATTGTAAGGATAAATAAATAAAATTTAAAATCAAAATTTATTTTATTGCGGAAAAATTTGTCCTTTCACAATGCAACTCTTTGAAAAACTTATGCGAATACATCTTTCTTAGCAATCTAATTCTAACTCTAAGTAGTAGCTCAAGAATCTAATCTTCGAGAAACGCAATCGAAATCCATTCCTTCATGGTTAGATTCTGCTCACTTCTTCCCTTAAGCTTCTTTTCTTTACTTTGATCCTTCTAAACATCAAATGTAATCTTATCACATTATGTATTCAGAACCTAGAATGAAGCTTAAAAGAGTTAGTTAATGGATTTTACCTAAATTAGAGCCATACGTTTCGACTCTCCCATCTCTTAGATCTCTTAGGTAAATAGGGCAGCTTCGTATCCAATGCCCCTTCTCTTGGCAATAAAAGCAAATTGACTCCTTTTGGAACAACACATGGAACTACTTCAGACATCGCCTTTCTCTTATGATCAAACTTTTCGATCATTGCATGTCTTTTATTGCCATTGTCTATATCCACAGAGGTGTCGAAGGCAGATTCACCAATCAACTTTGCTTTTCTATTGCGCCAAACCATTGCTGATTCAGCAGCAATCAGCATATAGGTGAGATCTATAAGGGTCACGTCGCGGTTCATCATATAGTACTCTCTTACGAACTTACTATATGAGTTAGGAAGTGATTGAAGAACCCAATCAACAGCCATCTCTTCACCGACAATGGATCCTATCATCCTTAGTCTATCAATGTGCGACTTCATCCCTAGGACGTGTGCACACACCGACTTTCCTTCTTTATGTTCACTTGCCAAAAGGGCTTGAGTGATCTTGAACTTTTCAAGCCTTTGAACTTGTGGGTTAGGGAGAATAATTGGAGGAGGAGGAGGAAGTGAAGCATGATTTCTTGTTCCTTGATCAAATCGTGGAATATCATCTTCATGTGGAATGCTTGTTCCACGGAATTTGCGAAGACCATAGTTGTCGAACTTTGACATCGGGAGAAAAACGAATTCAAGTTAGTTGATTGATTGAGTCCTTGGTAAATCACCCAAATGAAATTCCAAGGCTAGGACCCAACACAATATCCTACAACTCGGGAGAGGGATGCCGTAACCCAAATCGCAGAACATTTGAAGGTAAGTGAATGACGATTCACTAGTTTTCACCATGAGAAACGAAAAAGAAATTTAAGTTTTAAACCTATGAAAACTCCTAGATCCTTTGAGATTCATTGAACATTTCAATGGCATGTTTAAATCTCGATATGCCCCTCTTGTTTGTGACTGGGATGCCGAGGATCACAAAGCGGGTGTGAATAACCATGCAAACTACATGGTGCCCTCACATGTTACAATCACCTATTCGATGTGCCGGTAAACCACACACGCTCCACCGAACTATGACAAACATTGAGTCACCCTTTGCTACCTTTGCTTAGAACCATTTAGTGTGCCGGTAAACCACACACGCTCCACTAACGTCTTCGCAAGGGCACAAAGTGTAATTTCATGGAATTGCATCAATTCACTTTTGCCTAAGTAACTAAGATTGGGAATTTGCGAAACATTTAGTTACTCTGTATTTCATTATACTTATAATGGAAGGTTTCGTCCTATCCTACCCGTTCGGCTAACGACCCTCCACTAGTCAAGAGTGCGGTGGGTAAGAGTGGATACCCATTCAATCGCCATTTTATAGGCAATTTCCTTAAACACCCCTTATAGACCAGTTTCGTGAATGAGGCCTACTAACGGTAAGACTGACTTTTACTCATACACATATATAATGTTAGACCTTTAATGTTATATATATAGTATAGGGTGTATTTTATACTTTTAAAATACTATATGGTTAACTTTAACAATTACACTTTTAATTCAATTAAATGGTTAACCTAAACTTTTATGGATTTATTAAACCTCCTTTAATTATACTCCTTAATTAATTAATAAAACCATAAGGGTGTGATTTGAACTTTTCAAAACATTACTAGAGTTTTAGAATTTAACATTTCTAATTAAACTTTTAATCAACTTTTAAATTCCAAAACTTGAGGGCAAGTTTTGAAACATTTCAAAACGTTAGGGTTTTAACTATTTAAATTTCAAAACAACAAAACTTTTGGGGTTCAAATTTAAACTATAAAACCTAAAGGGATAAATTGAAACTATTTCACAAGATAATTCAAATCTAAATTACAAATAATCAAACTTTATCTAATAAAACAAGTGATTATCTAAATTTTGACAATTATCTTCTATTTTGGTAAGGATAATCACATAATAATGAAAAAAATTCGGATTTTATCACAAAAGCAAGTTTATGGTAATTATCCAAAACCAAAACAGGAAGAAAATCGCGAATCTGAGCTGTCAGACCCTTTGATTCGTCGAGTCTGGACCTGGACTCGTCGAGTACAGCTGACTCGGCGAGTTCACCAAGTGACTCGGCGAGTCAAACATTCAGAAACTCAAAAAATCGATTTTCAGTGCTTATTTCGATCAAATATGCATCAATACAATTGAAACCAATCTAGGCTCTGATACCACTGATGGGTTTTAGTCATAAGACATCCTATGTGCTCATACAAACCCTAATGCTTGGATCTAGGTTTCTCTATTGTACATGCTTTGAATCCAAGACTATAAACCCTAATTCTAGCATACATATAATCATATTAACATGAGAATAAGTTTATAGTGTTACCTTGATTGTTATGTAGCAATAACAATCCCAAATCTCCTTGTATTGACTTTGGAATGCATAGAGTCACAAGTGTCACTCCTCTAATGGCTCACAAACACCATAAGCAAATGGAGAAGGTATAAAGAGAGAAGTGAGAGGTTAGAATTCGTATCTAGGACCTCTTGGGAAGGCATACACGAATTCATGGCCCTAGGGGTGTTTATATAGGTGTAGAGATAGGGTTTCAGTCATTATCCTTATCTAGTTGATTATCCATTAAGCAACCAATAAGATAATCCTTGAATCCTTATCATACTCGAATTCTAATAGATTTACACCTCAAATTCGTTCACCATATATATAAGATAATCCTTACCTTATTTTGTAACTATCACATAATTACAATTCAGCCCCTCTAGTTTAATTAATTACATTTGATCACAAAACTAATTCTTAATTAATTATTGACCAATATTAATTAAACAAATATGATTTCTCCTTTAATATATTATTCTTATAACATATTAATAAATCATATTATCCTCTCTCTCTTTATTCATTTCTCCAATCAAGTTGCTTTGGTGAAGGCAACCCAAAAGGACCATGCACCATCGGGTCAAGTACATACCAAAATAGTTATGGACTTATACACTAATCCAACAATAACACCATAGTTTGATTATATTGTCTTCAACATGTACTTTTTTTTAACATAACAATTTTGTAATGGAAACATATCACCGAAAGAACTCACGTACCCCGCCGCTTTGCGCGGGTAGACGGCTAGTGTATATTAAATGATATCCATAATTATTGATTTTTTTAATGTAAACTAATTATATTCATCATTAATATCGGTAATAATATTCTTTCAAAATAAATTCGCATCTAGGTTTTTATGTATGGGTTCATATTTTGTTTCATGACTCATTCACTCAAAATACAACAAAGTAGCCTAGAACATTGAGAACAAGAGTGTATTCTAGCAGAATTAGAGTTTATTCTACAAGAATGAGAATATATTTTAACAGAATGACAGTGTATTCTAACAGAATGATAGTGTGTTCTAGAAGAATACACTTTTGTTCTTCATATTTCATGCAACTTTGTTATTTTAAGTGAGTGGATCCATAAACAAAACACAAATCCATACATAAAAACTTAGATGCACATTCATTCTGAAAGAACTTTATTGTTGACATTAATGACGGATTTAATTAGTTTCCATAAAAAGAGAATTATAATTATAGATATATATCCTATAATAAATGAAGGTTTTTTTGCTACATATCCTCTTCTCATTCATTTGGACACATGGCATTTTCTAGAATTTTTAAAATTTCTATTTTCCACTTGTCATTTTATTGTATTTTTTATTTTATTAAATTAAAATTCCACATTTAATGTGTAAGGTAATATATATGTAAAGTATTTATTAGAAAGAGTTTTTATATGTAATGTATTCAGTACATTAAAGTCTCATTAATTTTAATAATTCAAATTTTTTTCATTTTTCTTATAAATTCAAACTTTTCAAATTGTTAAAATTTTATATTTGTTTTTTTATAATTAAACTAATGTAATACATGAATCTCACACCTAGTCATTTAATAAACATACAATTATTAAAATCATTTAATATTTATCTTTATTTAATTAAATAATTATTTAATTTTACTCAATTCCTATTGGTGCATTCTAGTACACGATAAATGTAAGAAACACATGAACTTACCCCCCCCCCCCCCCCACACACACACACACACACATGTATATATATATATATATATATATATAAGTTTATAAGCATTTCTATCAAAAATAATTTATTATATAAAATAAGCAATCAGAAACACCTTATTCTTTCGTAATTTAAATGATCATATTAGTTATATCAGTTACTTAGGTGCTATTTGTTTTTTTAGAAAAAAACACTTATGACCACTTCTTGTTGCGTTGCGCAGCACATGCATATCAGTTGCCTTTCACAAGTGTTTTGTTTTTTCAAAGACTTCTAATTTAAAATTTGTTATGCGTGTGTTGCGTGGCGCAACACTGAACCATCATCTTCAAACCACTTCTTATTTACTTTAAGTTATATTATTCAAGTTTTAATTTTATTTTTCAACATATTTATTATTTTAATAATATTTGAAGAATATGTAAACATGTGGAGTATATTTTACATAAATTCAAATAATTTAAAAAAAATCATTTGGTAAATTTCATATAAATATTTTTTGTGTTATATTATCTGTAACCAAGTATTAATAAATTATAAAGTTAATCATTAAAATTATCAAATTTATTGAAGTTTACCGGAAAAATAATCATTATCTTCAAATTGTATTCCATCCCTTAATACAAGGCAATCCATGGCCCAAATTGCAATTATCCTATAATTACAATTCCAATGCTCGAGATACATATTATCAATGTGCAACCGATTAGCAAGATACAACTAATCACTCGAGATAGTGGGTTTAATCCAATGCTCAAATCATATTCATAAGCACTCATGAACGTTGCAGCAAACATTTGCTTATGTCTAATACTCTTTTAGACAATCCACACACCAATTCACGACAGTCTTCATTCATATCTACTTCCAACATATGAACGACTGTGGCCCGTTTGAATAATTCGATTATGCTTAATAAACTCAATTATTCTGGAAGTCAAAACATGCAAGGTGAAACACAAGAATAATACTAATCCCATATGGCCTCAAACCTTTGAGTATAAACAAAACACGTTTTATTTATCACCATATCGATTACTCATTATTTGTCGTTTCGGGTAATCAACTTTTTACTTGAATTACAACACTTGTCCCATGCTCCTAGCATGCACACAATGTTTACCTACGGTTCTTACTTTTGTGAAATAGACAAATTGAACACATTTCCAATCATTCTCATTTTACAACTCCAAATCCATTTTCTTAAGTGTAAGAATATCAAATTCTCGCTACTTATAGAATATGCTAGATTCTAACACTTTATGCAACGATCCTTTCATAATGTCACTGCACCAAAGTCACAAAGACTATTGCTAATGCTATTATAAAGTCCTCTATCGGAGATTGTTACAAGAAAATTCCTTAGATATGATGTCTCTCACTCAAAGTACATTCCTTTGAACATCCTTTTGCATAAACGTTTATAATCTAGTCATAGATTTTCAATATTCAAATCCTAATATGGACACGCTTCCATATTTTCCTCATGACAACTCATTCTGAATAGAATCTTTTCTATTTGTAATGATGTCAATATTGTCCATCCAATATGGAAACATTTCCATAATTTCCAATACTATACTTCCAACTACTCACAAGCGACCAATCCTCATCGAACTTTGGATTGTTCTTTGATAGTTGTTTAATTATTTTAGTCAAAACCGATTCTAGTCCCTTTTCCCTCTAAATGTGCTAGACATTTGGAAAATTTTAGAATGGTCAAACATTAAAGCATTTGCAATCGATCCTATACCCGAAGCGTATGGGACACGATGCACAATGTTTTATTTGCTATGTTCTTAAAATCGGATTGTGAAAAAGGAATGTTGTAATCATAATCGAAATTTTAAGAACACACTATGTACTTTTGACTAAATTTATTAACATTCCACAACCTAATCCTTTAGATTTGAAATGAAGCATAATATTCTCTCCCTTAATTATAGCAAAACAACTATACAACCCTTACGACTTTGCAAGGTATAACTCTTGTTTTTCTATAATTAATATTGCCAACTTGCAAAACTTTCCATAATAATCATACAATCATAACTTTTATGCTCTCACTATCATGATGATTACTATAAAACATAACACTTATGCTCCCACTAGCTTCGACATGTATTCATAAACATCTTAACTTTCAGAAAGACAATACCTATTGAATTTCTTAAGTCCATGTTTCTAATACTTAGTGCTTTGATTATATTTTATCAAGGCTTCTTGAACTTGTACACCTTTGCCTTCGATAGTTCATATGTGTGTCTTAAACAATTAAGACTAATTGCCAAACCTCACAATTCAAATTATGGAAAGGGATACCATAACCATAATTGAATTCGAGAATGCAATTTTACAATCACTATCCTTTTAAAATCTTTCTTAGTGAAAGCATTTCCTCACAATCATTTTCATGAAGGAGGAAAACTTATGACACTTAGATTTAAATGGTGTATTTGTTCCTATCCATGTGAATTTGTTAAAACCAAAGTTTACGACAAATTCAAACTCATATGGATCAAAGTTTCTTAATCTTGATTTCTTGCCTCATGATAGCACAGCTGCCCACCACGTCTTCAAATAAGTTAAGCATCTCACCTTTTTCTTGTCAATGTACATTTCATTGATCAAGGTGCTTTGCCTTTTATGCGTTCAAAATGAGAACTCATAGAACTCGCATGCATAATTAACTTAATTTGAATGGCATAGAAACAAAATAATGTCATCACGATAGGTTGTAAACCTTAACTCGTGTGCTAGTGATGATCGATAAGGTTTATTTGATTTGATCTTGAAACTTTTCGAGACCATTAAGACTCCCACTGACTCCTTGACATATAAGATTCTTTTGTCAATAAACATTTCTTGACAAACAATTTTTCAAGAGTTAGTGTAGCTTGTATCAAAACACTTCATAAATTGGTCCTAGTTGGTCTTTGTCTTATCCAAGACATCACAACTCTCCACAATTGATGAATGTTATAAACCTTCTTAATACTATTCACTCAATGTCACAATCTTGACTTTAAGACTTGTTTTGGAACGAAGTATGATTGACTTCTTGATTTGACCATTTCTTCAATCTTTGATTCCTCTTCTTGGACATACAATTGTACCAAGACTCACTTGGAGGATCAATTAAGATACAAACTTTGCATGTTACAAACCTATCATAAAGCATAAAAGCTACTCTCCCTTCTTCTTAGAATGGGGAAACTTTTATCTTTCTGCCTACTTGATTCTTCTTATTCGTTCTACTATTGATCTAAACTCTTTAAACAATTCAGAATTACACTTAATCTTGTAAGTGTAATCATATTTACTAAGCCTTTAGTAAATCATAACGAATATCTTTGTTACTCTTATGGTGAACTTGATCAACACAAAACTTTGTGTACTCGATCTCCTAGTCCTTCACTTGACACTTTGTCAATGAATTAGTCTAATTTCCAAATACGTAATTTCTCATTCATCGTGCATCCACGTTGCATGATTCCAAGTTTCTGTCCAATTGAAACTTGGGCGATGAGAAACTCTCCCTATTTGGTAAATTCCTAACATTTCCATAAATAACATAACTAAGAATCATATCCATTCGTTGTAGAAATATGCAAACATCAATTTTCATAACGATTTCATTGCAAGGAAGTAAACAAATAAATAAATAAGTCATTATACTTTGAAAGATCTATCCAATTATAACAACACTGAAAACTGCTTTATATTTGAATGAAATTTATATAACTGCATAAAATTTTCCAAGTAAAAGAAAGAAAGAAACAAAAGTAAGATGTTATAAACTTATAGTAACAAACAAACGAATTAAAGAAAGTAGATTACTATTACATGCATTGAAAGAAAAGAACTTACAGAATCACGATCACAATCAAGGAAGATATCATGAACATTGATGAAATTAAGAGAAGTTTCTCCTTTTATCCACAATGAAGATCTTGATCTGCTATAAAAAGTTGCTTTTTTGGAAGCAATTGAGGTAGCAAGTGCATCCCTATTGGCAAATCCTTGCATTAAAATTGCCCCTGAATCAACATTTTGAGCTATAGCCACAGCCAAACCCTTTTCATCCCATTTCACACTGTCCAACACCCAATTTAACTGAAATTGCTTTTGTTAACATAACTTTAATTTCATGCTTTTTATAGGAGTATATAACATCATATAATAACTTCAAAAGTTTCAAATACCTAACATAACATCAACAAGATGACAAACATCTTAATGCTTAAAAAGATATAATAGTTGAACCTATTTTGTATTTCGTTGAAGGGTAGTTTAGACATTTGACGATAGTTAAACAACGTTCTTGTATATTGCATGCAAATAAGTTAGCTAAGGGAAGTAATAAGTAATAAGTAATAAGTGATAAGTAATAACAATATCTACTCTCTCTCTCTCTCCATTCTCTTTGAATTGTAAAAAATCCATTTTGAATTCGAATGTTTTCTTGTAAAATTTGCACATTGGTAACTTTACAATTGGTGGGGTTTATAAAGGGTATTTGGGACATTTGATAAAAGCTGAAAACTTCATTTGAACCATATGTTGCAATTTTTTGAGGGATGTATCACTAAGTAGATGTTTGTAAGAGAAAATTGGTAAATAAACTCATATATAGAGAATGTTCTTTGTTAAATCAAAAAAGGTCTTTGTTTATAGGAGAAAAGAAGGTTATCCATATAGACAAAATGAAATAACGAATTTATTACTAATTCACTACCCCTTTTGGTTATTGGCCATTCAATGATGAAATTTGAGGAGAACATGTTAATCTACATTGCAAATTTGCAATTAAACATTCAATACTCAATATACAACTATATAGACCTTCAGATCAAATTGAGATAATGTTAAATATGCAGAAAACAGCTAGGATACGAGAATCTGTAATCACAGAAAAGTATGATGAAGTAGAGAGCTTCATATAAATTTACCTTAGATTCAAGATGAATGTTTTGATCAGGTTTCTTACTGCAAGCCTTGACAGCAAAACATCTACTGTTGGATGTATCAGTTCGTGTGTGGCAGCTTCCATGGTTGAAAATGCTTTCTCGTGAAGAAATTTGCAGAGCTCTAAGTCCATGAAAATTTGCAAACGCCATAGGAAATAAAGCACCTAAAGAAAAATGTGAAGTAAATAAAGAAAATGGTGGGAAAAAGGGGGATTGAATCTTGATAATAATCAAGAGGACAAGTGTAACACTAGACACAGATAAGAAAATGCCATTTGTTAAGAAAAGAAGCTACACTACGATTTTGGATAATATCTGTACTAAACTCCACACATCCATCTTAAAAGAAATCCACATTTCAACTTCTGAATGTTCAGAAAGCTTCGTTTTAGACTCAAAATTGACATAAATGTAATTTCAAAGGAAGATCCATACAGGATTTGAACTATAAATCTTAACTTTGAAAAGGAATAGTCTCCTTCTTTCACAGACGGAGTAACAGGTACAACAACACCACTACACTGACGTTGATGCCTCCAATTCGCAAACAGCATGCATAGCAGTTTCATTTCAAAAAAACTTATTTGAAAACAGCGTGTGAACTCAGAAAACTTAAATCCATTCATCACGGAATACTAGAAATGCATCTGCTCGATTTTGTCAGGATGCATGTCACATCCATATCAGATAACAAGACTTGGCAATTCAATGCATGTTCAAATCAAATAAAGATATAGAAGATACACGGGGATGAGATGATTCAGGTCCTCAAAATGAGATTCTACATCATCGATGACGCAACATTAGGGGACAAAATCTACAAGTAAACGTAGGGCTCAGAATCAAATTCTTACAAGGTTTGTTCGTGGGAGAGATGAGTTTGTGCCACATACCTGAGAGAAAGAGAGAGAGCTTTGACTGATAGCATAGGCTCAGCTGAGAAGGGGGAAACGGGGGAGTAGGGCAAAGTGGAGTGGAGAAAGACTGGTTTGAACAGGATATATGTTTATCGCGAAATGAAAAATAAATAAATCAATATCACAAAAGTTATTTGCAATATAGCAGATGATTTTATATTTTTATTTGAGAGGGTGTTTTGAGATTTAATTTGAAAAATATTTATTGATTTTCTAGTTTTAAAAAAAAATTATCAAAAAATGTTTGAAAAGTTAATAAGTATTTTCTAAAATAGGTTTTTACTAGTTTTAAAAGTGAAATTTTCTTGTTAACTTAAAAAGAAAATAATAAGGAGATCCTTTTTTGTTTTTCGTTGTATACCAAAGGTTAATTTAAAAAAAATTAAATATAAATTTCAAAATATTTAAAAACTTTGAATTTATAGAAATAATAAAATTATTATAAAAAAAATGCTTTTATCTTTTAAATTTAAGCAAATAATTTAAATAAATAAAAGAAATTAATGAGTTTTAGTTTTATGAAATTTTAAATTAAAAATTAAGTTCATTAATTAAATTGATATTCATTTATTAGTACATTTATTGCAATTATTACATGTGGAATTTAATAAACTATAAAAACTTATAAAATAACATGTGAAAATTAAAAAAAATAATTCAAAATAACTACAAAATGATATTTGGCAATTGAATGAGAGTGTGATAAGTGGCCAAAATAACATTCATTTATTAGAGATGATATGTTTGTATACTAAATAGACTTAAATATGTATGTTTGTATTTTTTATATTTTGTCTTAATCCAAACACTCTAAAAAAAGAAATATCAATTTATAACTTTTATTACCATGCAAGATAATCCAAACATTTATATATATATATATATATATATATATATATATATATATATATATATATATATATATATATATATATATATATATATATATCTATACTACCTTATAATAGAAATCCAACTATTTCCATAAATAGATTCAATATAATAATAATATTTTTTAAGACGTCCAAACCATTAAGCTGTTAGTACAAGTAATCATTAATAAAATAATATTAAATTTTAAGAGGTATAACCCTTATTACGCTATTTACAATGAGTTTATGCATAGAAAAATACCAAATCTTACGCGGTTAACATGAATTACGTACATATTGAATAGGCTTTGGCTTTCTTCTTCAAATTGAACTGGTCAAAGAAGAACCCGTCTTCCTCAGATTTTGCCAATTGAATCGGTCTATAGATAAAATTTATATATCATCTCTTATCTTAGTATCTATAGCCCTTCCTTGTAGAATAACCCTAGATGAGTCGCCATCTCTTCTCTCCTTGAACTCTCTCCCTCTCTATTAAATACTCTAAAATTCCTCCCATATTCGACGCAGTTACCCACCACACCTTGACCACTGAGACCATTACAGTCGCTGCTAAACACCTCTGCCTTTCTCTTCTCTTGCATATCTCCTTTAGAAACCCGAATATCGAACATCACAACACCATCAGTAAACTTTGTTGTCACATAACCTTCACTACCATCAAACAGGCCACCTTCATCATCATCGCACTTCATCTTACCACCGTTCACAACCCCCATCTCTCGACATCTAGCATATGCTACTGTTCTATTCTCTAATTATTTGATTTTGATCGATTGCACCGGTCAAGTCTAGAACGAATCTTTTTCTTCATATCTTTGCCCCATCCCCTTATATGACCAATTGACTGCAAAAAATTTCTTATCTGTGAGGTCGTAAGTGTTACGCATTTTACACACATACCTGGAGACCTAACCATCTACTACTCACAGCTGGTCGCACTCGACTCTCTAGAAACCTCAGACAACCATTTTCACAACAAGTGTCACAGTGGACCAGGATCCAACACGATTTCAAGGTTAGTGCTCTTTAAGCCATATGCACACACATATTCTCTTTTTGTGGTCATAGGTCTCCAACCATCTCTCTCTCTCTCTCTCTCTCTCTCTCTCTATTGCAGAACCAGGAGGCAAACACTATTAATTTACAAACGTTCTCTAACAATACAGGTTTTTGTTAGCAATTTTAAAGTGTTCTTTTCAGTCATTTATCACATAATCGTCAATGTTTACTCTCAATTTCCGGTGTTTCCTCTCCATTTCAGGTTCTGATGTTTGTCTACATTTTGGGTAATCATTTGTATATTAAATATTCTTGTATAAGTGTATCTAGAGTAAAGCTTTCTTGTTTAAGTGGTACTAAGGGTATTTGTGTCCTTTTGACATTTCTCAACTATCTGTATCAATTCAGGTATATCTTCAACTATCTGTACTGATATGGACTCCAGTTAATGAAGGAAATATCTTATTACTCTATCATTTTACTGTAGTTGTTGAATCCTTATCCATTTAATTAATGTTTGTTTTCAAGAAAAATAACAATTTTTGTTATGAATTGGGTGAAAATCACAGAAATCGAACTGTTATCATGACCTCACCACCATCGTCTACCATCTTTGTCTTCTCCCCTATCTTTGTATTCACACTCTAATTAAACCCCAACGTTGAAGCCTTCACTAACCATCTCCATCTTCACCACTATCCAGGTAAATAGTTCTATCAAATTCTCTGTTCCATGTTTTTTTTTAGTTTTACTTAATTGTCATATAATGATTTTACTCTGTGTTTCATGGATATATCGATTCTTACACTCACCTATGTTGTTTAAGATTATTTAGAGCTATTCATAAATGCCAGATTATTTGATGAGATCAGCACACACTATTTCCAACCAGTTTTAGGGTTAGTTGTTTATTTTATTCACAATTTATGAGCTTGTTTTACATTATTTTTTGCAGGAGTATATTGCCTAACACCCAATGTGCAGAATATTGGTTCAAGTTAATTCAATATATTTCAAAACTTGACTATGATTATTGTGTTTAATTCATCTTGGTTTTGTTTTTGGATTGTAAGAATTTTATTATTTTTTTAAGTTGTTTTAGTTTATCTGATTTATAGGTTTTGGATAATTTTTTCATTTGATGTCCACTCTCTCATTTTTTCGAAGCACGACCTGTTACTTCATCTCTTCAACAGTTCAACTGATTGTGATTCTCACGATTAAAAGAAAGAGTGATTTTATTCTAGAGAATTATCTCCCCTTACAAGCTCAAGTTAAGTTTTTTTTAACCCAAATTGCACATTTGGTATTATCAATATTCTTAATATTTGAATGCAATTGCAGATTAGCTAATACCGTACTTCCATTTTATCTTATTCTTTGCATTGAAAACAACTAAATACAAGGAATAGCATCGTACTTTCATTTATATGCGAAACTCTAAGCTTTCTTCCCCAATTCGCATTTATACATTAAAAACTTCGCATTTTCATTCAAATTCTTCGCATCTTGCATCCATCCGTCTTTGAGTTCATTCGCATTTCATCGCATTAACTGAGAAATTCATCAGTTGTCTCATATTCGCATTTCAGTTGTTTGAGAAACCCAGATACGAACCCAAATGCGAAACCCACTGATTTCAAATGCGAACCAACCAAAAATCATCAACCACGTACTTGTGTCACCAAATGCGAACTGAATATCACCATTAAATTCTCCTCGCATTCTATAGATGCGAACACAATCCAGATCTCCGACTCCAAGCTTGCGAAATCAAAATCAATTAACCTCAAACAAATCGTGAACTTCTTATGCGAACTGTTTTGACCCACAAAACCAAATGCGAACTCAATTGATGTCATATGTGAACTGATTTCATAGATGCGAACACAATTGATTTCATATGCGAATCCACATCCATCGATATGAAACCAATACCAGTTACAAGTAATTAGTAGCAACCATCGATCCTCTAATTTTCAATTACTCAGCCTTCGCTTTTCATACAACCCGTCGACCCTGAAAAATCGATAAACACCAAATGTCTCATTTTTAGATCGATTTTCTGATTAAATGTCATATTTGAAGAATGATCGATTTTCTGATTAAATGACCCCATTTTGCGAAGTTGGACCACTTATATTATTTCTTGAAAAGATCAGGTGCCAAATGTGAAACTCTAAGCTTTCTTCCCCAATTCGCATTTATACATTAAAAACTTCGCATTTTCATTCAAATTCTTCGCATCTTGCATCCATCCGTCTTTGAGTTCATTCGCATTTCATTGCATTAACTGAGAAATTAATCAGTTGTCTCATATTCGCATTTCAGTTGTTTGAGAAACCCAGATACGAACCCAAATGCGAAACCCACTAATTTCAAATGCGAACCAACCAAAAATCATCAACCACGTACTTGTGTCACCAAATGCGAACTGAATATCACCATTAAATTCTCCTCGCATTCTATAGATGCGAACACAATCCAGATCTCCGACTCCAAGCTTGCGATATCAAAATCAATTAACCTCAAACAAATCGTGAACTTCTTATGCGAACTGTTTTGACCCACAAAACCAAATGCGAACTCAATTGATGTCATATGCGAACTGATTTCATAGATGCGAACACAATTGATTTCATATGCGAATCCACATCCATCGATATGAAACCAATACCAGTTACAAGTAATTAGTAGCAACCATCGATCCTCTAATTTTCAATTACTCAGCCTTCGCTTTTCATACAACCCGTCGACCCTGAAAAATCGATAAACACCAAATGTCTCATTTTTAGATCGATTTTCTGATTAAATGTCATATTTGAAGAATGATCGATTTTCTGATTAAATGACCCCATTTTGCGAAGTTGGACCACTTATATTATTTCTTGAAAAGATCAGGTGCCAAATGCGAAACTCTAAGCTTTCTTCCCCAATTCGCATTTATACATTAAAAACTTCGCATTTTCATTCAAATTCTTCGCATCTTGCATCCATCCGTCTTTGAGTTCATTCGCATTTCATCGCATTAACTGAGAAATTAATCAGTTGTCTCATATTCGCATTTCAGTTGTTTGAGAAACCCAGATACGAACCCAAATGCGAAACCCACTAATTTCAAATGCGAACCAACCAAAAATCATCAACCACGTACTTGTGTCACCAAATGCGAACTGAATATCACCATTAAATTCTCCTCGCATTCTATAGATGCGAACACAATCCAGATCTCCGACTCCAAGCTTGCGAAATCAAAATCAATTAACCTCAAACAAATCGTGAACTTCTTATGCGAACTGTTTTGACCCACAAAACCAAATGCGAACTCAATTGATGTCATATGCGAACTGATTTCATAGATGCGAACACAATTGATTTCATATGCGAATCCACATCCATCGATATGAAACCAATACCAGTTACAAGCAATTAGTAGCAACCATCGATCCTCTAATGAGGAAACAGTTTCCTATTCGATTGTGCTTTGCAATGACAATCAATAAAGCTCAGGGACAAACAATTCCATATGTAGGTATCTATCTTCCAGAACCAGTATTCTCGCATGGACAACTTTATGTTGCATTGTCCAGAGGGGTTTCACGTTGCAATACAAAAGTATTAGTAAACCCTAACGAAAATTCAAAAGGTGATGGGGTTTATACAGCAAATATGGTGTATAAAGAAGTATTGCACGATTAATATTTTGTGTCGTCTTGATTGGTTGCTTTTTATTGGTTATTTGATGCATGATGTAACAAATAACACCATAGTTTGATTATATTGTCTTCAACATGTACTTTTTTTTAACATAACAATTTTGTAATGGAAACATATCACCGAAAGAACTCACGTGCCCCGCCGCTTTGCGCGGGTAGACGGCTAGTGTATATTAAATGATATCCATAATTATTGATTTTTTAATGTAAACTAATTATATTCATCATTAATATCGGTAATAATATTCTTTCAAAATAAATTCGCATCTAGGTTTTTATGTATGGGTTCATATTTTGTTTCATGACTCATTCACTCAAAATACAACAAAGTAGCCTAGAACATTGAGAACAAGAGTGTATTCTAGCAGAATTAGAGTTTATTCTACAAGAATGAGAATATATTTTAACAGAATGACAGTGTATTCTAACAGAATGATAGTGTGTTCTAGAAGAATACACTTTTGTTCTTCATATTTCATGCAACTTTGTTATTTTAAGTGAGTGGATCCATAAACAAAACAAAAATCCATACATAAAAACTTAGATGCACATTCATTCTGAAAGAACTTTATTGTTGACATTAATGACGGATTTAATTAGTTTCCATAAAAAGAGAATTATAATTATAGATATATATCCTATAATAAATGAAGGTTTTTTTGCTACATATCCTCTTCTCATTCATTTGGACACATGGCATTTTCTAGAATTTTTAAAATTTCTATTTTCCACTTGTCATTTTATTGTATTTTTTATTTTATTAAATTAAAATTCCACATTTAATGTGTAAGGTAATATATATGTAAAGTATTTATTAGAAAGAGTTTTTATATGTAATGTATTCAGTACATTAAAGTCTCATTAATTTTAATAATTCAAATTTTTTTCATTTTTCTTATAAATTCAAACTTTTCAAATTGTTAAAATTTTATATTTGTTTTTTTATAATTAAACTAATGTAATACATGAATCTCACACCTAGTCATTTAATAAACATACAATTATTAAAATCATTTAATATTTATCTTTATTTAATTAAATAATTATTTAATTTTACTCAATTCCTATTGGTGCATTCTAGTACACGATAAATGTAAGAAACACATGAACTTACCCCCCCCCCCCCCCACACACACACACATGTATATATATATATATATATATATATATATATATATATATATATATATATATATATATATATAAGTTTATAAGCATTTCTATCAAAAATAATTTATTATATAAAATAAGCAATCAGAAACACCTTATTCTTTCGTAATTTAAATGATCATATTAGTTATATCAGTTACTTAGGTGCTATTTGTTTTTTTAGAAAAAAACACTTATGACCACTTCTTGTTGCGTTGCGCAGCACATGCATATCAGTTGCCCTTTCACAAGTGTTTTGTTTTTTCAAAGACTTCTAATTTAAAATTTGTTATGCGTGTGTTGCGTGGCGCAACACTGAACCATCATCTTCAAACCACTTCTTATTTACTTTAAGTTATATTATTCAAGTTTTAATTTTATTTTTCAACATATTTATTATTTTAATAATATTTGAAGAATATGTAAACATGTGGAGTATATTTTACATAAATTCAAATAATTTAAAAAAAATCATTTGGTAAATTTCATATAAATATTTTTTGTGTTATATTATCTGTAACCAAGTATTAATAAATTATAAAGTTAATCATTAAAATTATCAAATTTATTGAAGTTTACCGGAAAAATAATCATTATCTTCAAATTGTATTCCATCCCTTAATACAAGGCAATCCATGGCCCAAATTGCAATTATCCTATAATTACAATTCCAATGCTCGAGATACATATTATCAATGTGCAACCGATTAGCAAGATACAACTAATCACTCGAGATAGTGGGTTTAATCCAATGCTCAAATCATATTCATAAGCACTCATGAACGTTGCAGCAAACATTTGCTTATGTCTAATACTCTTTTAGACAATCCACACACCAATTCACGACAGTCTTCATTCATATCTACTTCCAACATATGAACGACTGTGGCCCGTTTGAATAATTCGATTATGCTTAATAAACTCAATTATTCTGGAAGTCAAAACATGCAAGGTGAAACACAAGAATAATACTAATCCCATATGGCCTCAAACCTTTGAGTATAAACAAAACACGTTTTATTTATCACCATATCGATTACTCATTATTTGTCGTTTCGGGTAATCAACTTTTTACTTGAATTACAACACTTGTCCCATGCTCCTAGCATGCACACAATGTTTACCTACGGTTCTTACTTTTGTGAAATAGACAAATTGAACACATTTCCAATCATTCTCATTTTACAACTCCAAATCCATTTTCTTAAGTGTAAGAATATCAAATTCTCGCTACTTATAGAATATGCTAGATTCTAACACTTTATGCAACGATCCTTTCATAATGTCACTGCACCAAAGTCACAAAGACTATTGCTAATGCTATTATAAAGTCCTCTATCGGAGATTGTTACAAGAAAATTCCTTAGATATGATGTCTCTCACTCAAAGTACATTCCTTTGAACATCCTTTTGCATAAACGTTTATAATCTAGTCATAGATTTTCAATATTCAAATCCTAATATGGACACGCTTCCATATTTTCCTCATGACAACTCATTCTGAATAGAATCTTTTCTATTTGTAATGATGTCAATATTGTCCATCCAATATGGAAACATTTCCATAATTTCCAATACTATACTTCCAACTACTCACAAGCGACCAATCCTCATCGAACTTTGGATTGTTCTTTGATAGTTGTTTAATTATTTTAGTCAAAACCGATTCTAGTCCCTTTTCCCTCTAAATGTGCTAGACATTTGGAAAATTTTAGAATGGTCAAACATTAAAGCATTTGCAATCGATCCTATACCCGAAGCGTATGGGACACGATGCACAATGTTTTATTTGCTATGTTCTTAAAATCGGATTGTGAAAAAGGAATGTTGTAATCATAATCGAAATTTTAAGAACACACTATGTACTTTTGACTAAATTTATTAACATTCCACAACCTAATCCTTTAGATTTGAAATGAAGCATAATATTCTCTCCCTTAATTATAGCAAAACAACTATACAACCCTTACGACTTTGCAAGGTATAACTCTTGTTTTTCTATAATTAATATTGCCAACTTGCAAAACTTTCCATAATAATCATACAATCATAACTTTTATGCTCTCACTATCATGATGATTACTATAAAACATAACACTTATGCTCCCACTAGCTTCGACATGTATTCATAAACATCTTAACTTTCAGAAAGACAATACCTATTGAATTTCTTAAGTCCATGTTTCTAATACTTAGTGCTTTGATTATCTTTTATCAAGGCTTCTTGAACTTGTACACCTTTGCCTTCGATAGTTCATATGTGTGTCTTAAACAATTAAGACTAATTGCCAAACCTCACAATTCAAATTATGGAAAGGGATACCATAACCATAATTGAATTCGAGAATGCAATTTTACAATCACTATCCTTTTAAAATCTTTCTTAGTGAAAGCATTTCCTCACAATCATTTTCATGAAGGAGGAAAACTTATGACACTTAGATTTAAATGGTGTATTTGTTCCTATCCATGTGAATTTGTTAAAACCAAAGTTTACGACAAATTCAAACTCATATGGATCAAAGTTTCTTAATCTTGATTTCTTGCCTCATGATAGCACAGCTGCCCACCACGTCTTCAAATAAGTTAAGCATCTCACCTTTTTCTTGTCAATGTACATTTCATTGATCAAGGTGCTTTGCCTTTTATGCGTTCAAAATGAGAACTCATAGAACTCGCATGCATAATTAACTTAATTTGAATGGCATAGAAACAAAATAATGTCATCACGATAGGTTGTAAACCTTAACTCGTGTGCTAGTGATGATCGATAAGGTTTATTTGATTTGATCTTGAAACTTTTCGAGACCATTAAGACTCCCACTGACTCCTTGACATATAAGATTCTTTTGTCAATAAACATTTCTTGACAAACAATTTTTCAAGAGTTAGTGTAGCTTGTATCAAAACACTTCATAAATTGGTCCTAGTTGGTCTTTGTCTTATCCAAGACATCACAACTCTCCACAATTGATGAATGTTATAAACCTTCTTAATACTATTCACTCAATGTCACAATCTTGACTTTAAGACTTGTTTTGGAACGAAGTATGATTGACTTCTTGATTTGACCATTTCTTCAATCTTTGATTCCTCTTCTTGGACATACAATTGTACCAAGACTCACTTGGAGGATCAATTAAGATACAAACTTTGCATGTTACAAACCTATCATAAAGCATAAAAGCTACTCTCCCTTCTTCTTAGAATGGGGAAACTTTTATCTTTCTGCCTACTTGATTCTTCTTATTCGTTCTACTATTGATCTAAACTCTTTAAACAATTCAGAATTACACTTAATCTTGTAAGTGTAATCATATTTACTAAGCCTTTAGTAAATCATAACGAATATCTTTGTTACTCTTATGGTGAACTTGATCAACACACAACTTTGTGTACTCGATCTCCTAGTCCTTCACTTGACACTTTGTCAATGAATTAGTCTAATTTCCAAATACGTAATTTCTCATTCATCGTGCATCCACGTTGCATGATTCCAAGTTTCTGTCCAATTGAAACTTGGGCGATGAGAAACTCTCCCTATTTGGTAAATTCCTAACATTTCCATAAATAACATAACTAAGAATCATATCCATTCGTTGTAGAAATATGCAAACATCAATTTTCATAACGATTTCATTGCAAGGAAGTAAACAAATAAATAAATAAGTCATTATACTTTGAAAGATCTATCCAATTATAACAACACTGAAAACTGCTTTATATTTGAATGAAATTTATATAACTGCATAAAATTTTCCAAGTAAAAGAAAGAAAGAAACAAAAGTAAGATGTTATAAACTTATAGTAACAAACAAACGAATTAAAGAAAGTAGATTACTATTACATGCATTGAAAGAAAAGAACTTACAGAATCACGATCACAATCAAGGAAGATATCATGAACATTGATGAAATTAAGAGAAGTTTCTCCTTTTATCCACAATGAAGATCTTGATCTGCTATAAAAAGTTGCTTTTTTGGAAGCAATTGTGGTAGCAAGTGCATCCCTATTGGCAAATCCTTGCATTAAAATTGCCCCTGAATCAACATTTTGAGCTATAGCCACAGCCAAACCCTTTTCATCCCATTTCACACTGTCCAACACCCAATTTAACTGAAATTGCTTTTGTTAACATAACTTTAATTTCATGCTTTTTATAGGAGTATATAACATCATATAATAACTTCAAAAGTTTCAAATACCTAACATAACATCAACAAGATGACAAACATCTTAATGCTTAAAAAGATATAATAGTTGAACCTATTTTGTATTTCGTTGAAGGGTAGTTTAGACATTTGACGATAGTTAAACAACGTTCTTGTATATTGCATGCAAATAAGTTAGCTAAGGGAAGTAATAAGTAATAAGTAATAAGTGATAAGTAATAAAAATATCTACTCTCTCTCTCTCCATTCTCTTTGAATTGTAAAAAATCCATTTTGAATTCGAATGTTTTCTTGTAAAATTTGCACATTGGTAACTTTACAATTGGTGGGGTTTATAAAGGGTATTTGGGACATTTGATAAAAGCTGAAAACTTCATTTGAACCATATGTTGCAATTTTTTGAGGGATGTATCACTAAGTAGATGTTTGTAAGAGAAAATTGGTAAATAAACTCATATATAGAGAATGTTCTTTGTTAAATCAAAAAAGGTCTTTGTTTATAGGAGAAAAGAAGGTTATCCATATAGACAAAATGAAATAACGAATTTATTACTAATTCACTACCCCTTTTGGTTATTGGCCATTCAATGATGAAATTTGAGGAGAACATGTTAATCTACATTGCAAATTTGCAATTAAACATTCAATACTCAATATACAACTATATAGACCTTCAGATCAAATTGAGATAATGTTAAATATGCAGAAAACAGCTAGGATACGAGAATCTGTAATCACAGAAAAGTATGATGAAGTAGAGAGCTTCATATAAATTTACCTTAGATTCAAGATGAATGTTTTGATCAGGTTTCTTACTGCAAGCCTTGACAGCAAAACATCTACTGTTGGATGTATCAGTTCGTGTGTGGCAGCTTCCATGGTTGAAAATGCTTTCTCGTGAAGAAATTTGCAGAGCTCTAAGTCCATGAAAATTTGCAAACGCCATAGGAAATAAAGCACCTAAAGAAAAATGTGAAGTAAATAAAGAAAATGGTGGGAAAAAGGGGGATTGAATCTTGATAATAATCAAGAGGACAAGTGTAACACTAGACACAGATAAGAAAATGCCATTTGTTAAGAAAAGAAGCTACACTACGATTTTGGATAATATCTGTACTAAACTCCACACATCCATCTTAAAAGAAATCCACATTTCAACTTCTGAATGTTCAGAAAGCTTCGTTTTAGACTCAAAATTGACATAAATGTAATTTCAAAGGAAGATCCATACAGGATTTGAACTATAAATCTTAACTTTGAAAAGGAATAGTCTCCTTCTTTCACAGACGGAGTAACAGGTACAACAACACCACTACACTGACGTTGATGCCTCCAATTCGCAAACAGCATGCATAGCAGTTTCATTTCAAAAAAACTTATTTGAAAACAGCGTGTGAACTCAGAAAACTTAAATCCATTCATCACGGAATACTAGAAATGCATCTGCTCGATTTTGTCAGGATGCATGTCACATCCATATCAGATAACAAGACTTGGCAATTCAATGCATGTTCAAATCAAATAAAGATATAGAAGATACACGGGGATGAGATGATTCAGGTCCTCAAAATGAGATTCTACATCATCGATGACGCAACATTAGGGGACAAAATCTACAAGTAAACGTAAGGCTCAGAATCAAATTCTTACAAGGTTTGTTCGTGGGAGAGATGAGTTTGTGCCACATACCTGAGAGAAAGAGAGAGAGCTTTGACTGATAGCACAGGCTCAGCTGAGAAGGGGGAAACGGGGGAGTAGGGCAAAGTGGAGTGGAGAAAGACTGGTTTGAACAGGATATATGTTTATCGCGAAATGAAAAATAAATAAATCAATATCACAAAAGTTATTTGCAATATAGCAGATGATTTTATATTTTTATTTGAGAGGGTGTTTTGAGATTTAATTTGAAAAATATTTATTGATTTTTTAGTTTTAAAAAAAAATTATCAAAAAATGTTTGAAAAGTTAATAAGTATTTTCTAAAATAGGTTTTTACTAGTTTTAAAAGTGAAATTTTCTTGTTAACTTAAAAAGAAAATAATAAGGAGATCCTTTTTTGTTTTTCGTTGTATACCAAAGGTTAATTTAAAAAAAATTAAATATAAATTTCAAAATATTTAAAAACTTTGAATTTATAGAAATAATAAAATTATTATAAAAAAAATGCTTTTATCTTTTAAATTTAAGCAAATAATTTAAATAAATAAAAGAAATTAATGAGTTTTAGTTTTATGAAATTTTAAATTAAAAATTAAGTTCATTAATTAAATTGATATTCATTTATTAGTACATTTATTGCAATTATTACATGTGGAATTTAATAAACTATAAAAACTTATAAAATAACATGTGAAAATTAAAAAAAATAATTCAAAATAACTACAAAATGATATTTGGCAATTGAATGAGAGTGTGATAAGTGGCCAAAATAACATTCATTTATTAGAGATGATATGTTTGTATACTAAATAGACTTAAATATGTATGTTTGTATTTTTTATATTTTGTCTTAATCCAAACACTCTAAAAAAAGAAATATCAATTTATAACTTTTATTACCATGCAAGATAATCCAAACATTTATATATATATATATATATATATATATATATATATATATATATATATATATATATATCTATACTACCTTATAATAGAAATCCAACTATTTCCATAAATAGATTCAATATAATAATAATATTTTTTAAGACGTCCAAACCATTAAGCTGTTAGTACAAGTAATCATTAATAAAATAATATTAAATTTTAAGAGGTATAACCCTTATTACGCTATTTACAATGAGTTTATGCATAGAAAAATACCAAATCTTACGCGGTTAACATGAATTACGTACATATTGAATAGGCTTTGGCTTTCTTCTTCAAATTGAACTGGTCAAAGAAGAACCCGTCTTCCTCAGATTTTGCCAATTGAATCGGTCTATAGATAAACTTTATATATCATCTCTTATCTTAGTATCTATAGCCCTTCCTTGTAGAATAACCCTAGATGAGTCGCCATCTCTTCTCTCCTTGAACTCTCTCCCTCTCTATTAAATACTCTAAAATTCCTCCCATATTCGACGCAGTTACCCACCACACCTTGACCACTGAGACCATTACAGTCGCTGCTAAACACCTCTGCCTTTCTCTTCTCTTGCATATCTCCTTTAGAAACCCGAATATCGAACATCACAACACCATCAGTAAACTTTGTTGTCACATAACCTTCACTACCATCAAACAGGCCACCTTCATCATCATCGCACTTCATCTTACCACCGTTCACAACCCCCATCTCTCGACATTTAGCATATGCTACTGTTCTATTCTCTAATTATTTGATTTTGATCGATTGCACCGGTCAAGTCTAGAACGAATCTTTTTCTTCATATCTCTGCCCCATCCCCTTATATGACCAATTGACTGCAAAAAATTTCTTATCTGTGAGGTCGTAAGTGTTACGCATTTTACACACATACCTGGAGACCTAACCATCTACTACTCACAGCTGGTCGCACTCGACTCTCTAGAAACCTCAGACAACCATTTTCACAACAAGTGTCACAGTGGACCAGGATCCAACACGATTTCAAGGTTAGTGCTCTTTAAGCCATATGCACACACATATTCTCTTTTTGTGGTCATAGGTCTCCAACCATCTCTCTCTCTCTCTCTCTCTCTCTCTCTCTATTGCAGAACCAGGAGGCAAACACTATTAATTTACAAACGTTCTCTAACAATACAGGTTTTTGTTAGCAATTTTAAAGTGTTCTTTTCAGTCATTTATCACATAATCGTCAATGTTTACTCTCAATTTCCGGTGTTTCCTCTCCATTTCAGGTTCTGATGTTTGTCTACATTTTGGGTAATCATTTGTATATTAAATATTCTTGTATAAGTGTATCTAGAGTAAAGCTTTCTTGTTTAAGTGGTACTAAGGGTATTTGTGTCCTTTTGACATTTCTCAACTATCTGTATCAATTCAGGTATATCTTCAACTATCTGTACTGATATGGACTCCAGTTAATGAAGGAAATATCTTATTACTCTATCATTTTACTGTAGTTGTTGAATCCTTATCCATTTAATTAATGTTTGTTTTCAAGAAAAATAACAATTTTTGTTATGAATTGGGTGAAAATCACAGAAATCGAACTGTTATCATGACCTCACCACCATCGTCTACCATCTTTGTCTTCTCCCCTATCTTTGTATTCACACTCTAATTAAACCCCAACGTTGAAGCCTTCACTAACCATCTCCATCTTCACCACTATCCAGGTAAATAGTTCTATCAAATTCTCTGTTCCATGTTTTTTTTTAGTTTTACTTAATTGTCATATAATGATTTTACTCTGTGTTTCATGGATATATCGATTCTTACACTCACCTATGTTGTTTAAGATTATTTAGAGCTATTCATAAATGCCAGATTATTTGATGAGATCAGCACACACTATTTCCAACCAGTTTTAGGGTTAGTTGTTTATTTTATTCACAATTTATGAGCTTGTTTTACATTATTTTTTGCAGGAGTATATTGCCTAACACCCAATGTGCAGAATATTGGTTCAAGTTAATTCAATATATTTCAAAACTTGACTATGATTATTGTGTTTAATTCATCTTGGTTTTGTTTTTGGATTGTAAGAATTTTATTATTTTTTTAAGTTGTTTTAGTTTATCTGATTTATAGGTTTTGGATAATTTTTTCATTTGATGTCCACTCTCTCATTTTTTCGAAGCACGACCTGTTACTTCATCTCTTCAACAGTTCAACTGATTGTGATTCTCACGATTAAAAGAAAGAGTGATTTTATTCTAGAGAATTATCTCCCCTTACAAGCTCAAGTTAAGTTTTTTTTAACCCAAATTGCACATTTGGTATTATCAATATTCTTAATATTTGAATGCAATTGCAGATTAGCTAATACCGTACTTCCATTTTATCTTATTCTTTGCATTGAAAACAACTAAATACAAGGAATAGCATCGTACTTTCATTTATATGCGAAACTCTAAGCTTTCTTCCCCAATTCGCATTTATACATTAAAAACTTCGCATTTTCATTCAAATTCTTCGCATCTTGCATCCATCCGTCTTTGAGTTCATTCGCATTTCATCGCATTAACTGAGAAATTAATCAGTTGTCTCATATTCGCATTTCAGTTGTTTGAGAAACCCAGATACGAACCCAAATGCGAAACCCACTGATTTCAAATGCGAACCAACCAAAAATCATCAACCACGTACTTGTGTCACCAAATGCGAACTGAATATCACCATTAAATTCTCCTCGCATTCTATAGATGCGAACACAATCCAGATCTCCGACTCCAAGCTTGCGAAATCAAAATCAATTAACCTCAAACAAATCGTGAACTTCTTATGCGAACTGTTTTGACCCACAAAACCAAATGCGAACTCAATTGATGTCATATGCGAACTGATTTCATAGATGCGAACACAATTGATTTCATATGCGAATCCACATCCATCGATATGAAACCAATACCAGTTACAAGTAATTAGTAGCAACCATCGATCCTCTAATTTTCAATTACTCAGCCTTCGCTTTTCATACAACCCGTCGACCCTGAAAAATCGATAAACACCAAATGTCTCATTTTTAGATCGATTTTCTGATTAAATGTCATATTTGAAGAATGATCGATTTTCTGATTAAATGACCCCATTTTGCGAAGTTGGACCACTTATATTATTTCTTGAAAAGATTAGGTGCCAAATGCGAAACTCTAAGCTTTCTTCCCCAATTCGCATTTATACATTAAAAACTTCGCATTTTCATTCAAATTCTTCGCATCTTGCATCCATCCGTCTTTGAGTTCATTCGCATTTCATCGCATTAACTGAGAAATTAATCAGTTGTCTCATATTCGCATTTCAGTTGTTTGAGAAACCCAGATACGAACCCAAATGCGAAACCCACTGATTTCAAATGCGAACCAACCAAAAATCATCAACCACGTACTTGTGTCACCAAATGCGAACTGAATATCACCATTAAATTCTCCTCGCATTCTATAGATGCGAACACAATCCAGATCTCCGACTCCAAGCTTGCGAAATCAAAATCAATTAACCTCAAACAAATCGTGAACTTCTTATGCGAACTGTTTTGACCCACAAAACCAAATGCGAACTCAATTGATGTCATATGCGAACTGATTTCATAGATGCGAACACAATTGATTTCATATGCGAATCCACATCCATCGATATGAAACCAATACCAGTTACAAGTAATTAGTAGCAACCATCGATCCTCTAATTTTCAATTACTCAGCCTTCGCTTTTCATACAACCCGTCGACCCTGAAAAATCGATAAACACCAAATGTCTCATTTTTAGATCGATTTTCTGATTAAATGTCATATTTGAAGAATGATCGATTTTCTGATTAAATGACCCCATTTTGCGAAGTTGGACCACTTATATTATTTCTTGAAAAGATCAGGTGCCAAATGCGAAACTCTAAGCTTTCTTCCCCAATTCGCATTTATACATTAAAAACTTCGCATTTTCATTCAAATTCTTCGCATCTTGCATCCATCCGTCTTTGAGTTCATTCGCATTTCATCGCATTAACTGAGAAATTAATCAGTTGTCTCATATTCGCATTTCAGTTGTTTGAGAAACCCAGATACGAACCCAAATGCGAAACCCACTAATTTCAAATGCGAACCAACCAAAAATCATCAACCACGTACTTGTGTCACCAAATGCGAACTGAATATCACCATTAAATTCTCCTCGCATTCTATAGATGCGAACACAATCCAGATCTCCGACTCCAAGCTTGCGATATCAAAATCAATTAACCTCAAACAAATCGTGAACTTCTTATGCGAACTGTTTTGACCCACAAAACCAAATGCGAACTCAATTGATGTCATATGCGAACTGATTTCATAGATGCGAACACAATTGATTTCATATGCGAATCCACATCCATCGATATGAAACCAATACCAGTTACAAGTAATTAGTAGCAACCATCGATCCTCTAATTTTCAATTACTCAGCCTTCGCTTTTCATACAACCCGTCGACCCTGAAAAATCGATAAACACCAAATGTCTCATTTTTAGATCGATTTTCTGATTAAATGTCATATTTGAAGAATGATCGATTTTCTGATTAAATGACCCCATTTTGCGAAGTTGGACCACTTATATTATTTCTTGAAAAGATCAGGTGCCAAATGCGAAACTCTAAGCTTTCTTCCCCAATTCGCATTTATACATTAAAAACTTCGCATTTTCATTCAAATTCTTCGCATCTTGCATCCATCCGTCTTTGAGTTCATTCGCATTTCATCGCATTAACTGAGAAATTAATCAGTTGTCTCATATTCGCATTTCAGTTGTTTGAGAAACCCAGATACGAACCCAAATGCGAAACCCACTAATTTCAAATGCGAACCAACCAAAAATCATCAACCACGTACTTGTCTCACCAAATGCGAACTGAATATCACCATTAAATTCTCCTCGCATTCTATAGATGCGAACACAATCCAGATCTCCGACTCCAAGCTTGCGATATCAAAATCAATTAACCTCAAACAAATCGTGAACTTCTTATGGGAACTGTTTTGACCCACAAAACCAAATGCGAACTCAATTGATGTCATATGCGAACTGATTTCATAGATGCGAACACAATTGATTTCATATGCGAATCCACATCCATCGATATGAAACCAATACCAGTTACAAGTAATTAGTAGCAACCATCGATCCTCTAATTTTCAATTACTCAGCCTTCGCTTTTCATACAACCCGTCGACCCTGAAAAATCGATAAACACCAAATGTCTCATTTTTAGATCGATTTTCTGATTAAATGTCATATTTGAAGAATGATCGATTTTCTGATTAAATGACCCCATTTTGCGAAGTTGGACCACTTATATTATTTCTTGAAAAGATCAGGTGCCAAATGCGAAACTCTAAGCTTTCTTCCCCAATTCGCATTTATACATTAAAAACTTCGCATTTTCATTCAAATTCTTCGCATCTTGCATCCATCCGTCTTTGAGTTCATTCGCATTTCATCGCATTAACTGAGAAATTAATCAGTTGTCTCATATTCGCATTTCAGTTGTTTGAGAAACCCAGATACGAACCCAAATGCGAAACCCACTAATTTCAAATGCGAACCAACCAAAAATCATCAACCACGTACTTGTGTCACCAAATGCGAACTGAATATCACCATTAAATTCTCCTCGCATTCTATAGATGCGAACACAATCCAGATCTCCGACTCCAAGCTTGCGAAATCAAAATCAATTAACCTCAAACAAATCGTGAACTTCTTATGCGAACTGTTTTGACCCACAAAACCAAATGCGAACTCAATTGATGTCATATGCGAACTGATTTCATAGATGCGAACACAATTGATTTCATATGCGAATCCACATCCATCGATATGAAACCAATACCAGTTACAAGCAATTAGTAGCAACCATCGATCCTCTAATGAGGAAACAGTTTCCTATTCGATTGTGCTTTGCAATGACAATCAATAAAGCTCAGGGACAAACAATTCCATATGTAGGTATCTATCTTCCAGAACCAGTATTCTCGCATGGACAACTTTATGTTGCATTGTCCAGAGGGGTTTCACGTTGCAATACAAAAGTATTAGTAAACCCTAACGAAAATTCAAAAGGTGATGGGGTTTATACAGCAAATGTGGTGTATAAAGAAGTATTGCACGATTAATATTTTGTGTCGTCTTGATTGGTTGCTTTTTATTGGTTATTTGATGCATGATGTAACAAATAACACCATAGTTTGATTATATTGTCTTCAACATGTACTTTTTTTTAACATAACAATTTTGTAATGGAAACATATCACCGAAAGAACTCACGTGCCCCGCCGCTTTGCGCGGGTAGACGGCTAGTGTATATTAAATGATATCCATAATTATTGATTTTTTAATGTAAACTAATTATATTCATCATTAATATCGGTAATAATATTCTTTCAAAATAAATTCGCATCTAGGTTTTTATGTATGGGTTCATATTTTGTTTCATGACTCATTCACTCAAAATACAACAAAGTAGCCTAGAACATTGAGAACAAGAGTGTATTCTAGCAGAATTAGAGTTTATTCTACAAGAATGAGAATATATTTTAACAGAATGACAGTGTATTCTAACAGAATGATAGTGTGTTCTAGAAGAATACACTTTTGTTCTTCATATTTCATGCAACTTTGTTATTTTAAGTGAGTGGATCCATAAACAAAACACAAATCCATACATAAAAACTTAGATGCACATTCATTCTGAAAGAACTTTATTGTTGACATTAATGACGGATTTAATTAGTTTCCATAAAAAGAGAATTATAATTATAGATATATATCCTATAATAAATGAAGGTTTTTTTGCTACATATCCTCTTCTCATTCATTTGGACACATGGCATTTTCTAGAATTTTTAAAATTTCTATTTTCCACTTGTCATTTTATTGTATTTTTTATTTTATTAAATTAAAATTCCACATTTAATGTGTAAGGTAATATATATGTAAAGTATTTATTAGAAAGAGTTTTTATATGTAATGTATTCAGTACATTAAAGTCTCATTAATTTTAATAATTCAAATTTTTTTCATTTTTCTTATAAATTCAAACTTTTCAAATTGTTAAAATTTTATATTTGTTTTTTTATAATTAAACTAATGTAATACATGAATCTCACACCTAGTCATTTAATAAACATACAATTATTAAAATCATTTAATATTTATCTTTATTTAATTAAATAATTATTTAATTTTACTCAATTCCTATTGGTGCATTCTAGTACACGATAAATGTAAGAAACACATGAACTTACCCCCCCCCCCCCCCCCACACACACACACATGTATATATATATATATATATATATATATATATATATATATATATATATATATAAGTTTATAAGCATTTCTATCAAAAATAATTTATTATATAAAATAAGCAATCAGAAACACCTTATTCTTTCGTAATTTAAATGATCATATTAGTTATATCAGTTACTTAGGTGCTATTTGTTTTTTTAGAAAAAAACACTTATGACCACTTCTTGTTGCGTTGCGCAGCACATGCATATCAGTTGCCCTTTCACAAGTGTTTTGTTTTTTCAAAGACTTCTAATTTAAAATTTGTTATGCGTGTGTTGCGTGGCGCAACACTGAACCATCATCTTCAAACCACTTCTTATTTACTTTAAGTTATATTATTCAAGTTTTAATTTTATTTTTCAACATATTTATTATTTTAATAATATTTGAAGAATATGTAAACATGTGGAGTATATTTTACATAAATTCAAATAATTTAAAAAAAATCATTTGGTAAATTTCATATAAATATTTTTTGTGTTATATTATCTGTAACCAAGTATTAATAAATTATAAAGTTAATCATTAAAATTATCAAATTTATTGAAGTTTACCGGAAAAATAATCATTATCTTCAAATTGTATTCCATCCCTTAATACAAGGCAATCCATGGCCCAAATTGCAATTATCTTATAATTACAATTCCAATGCTCGAGATACATATTATCAATGTGCAACCGATTAGCAAGATACAACTAATCACTCGAGATAGTGGGTTTAATCCAATGCTCAAATCATATTCATAAGCACTCATGAACGTTGCAGCAAACATTTGCTTATGTCTAATACTCTTTTAGACAATCCACACACCAATTCACGACAGTCTTCATTCATATCTACTTCCAACATATGAACGACTGTGGCCCGTTTGAATAATTCGATTATGCTTAATAAACTCAATTATTCTGGAAGTCAAAACATGCAAGGTGAAACACAAGAATAATACTAATCCCATATGGCCTCAAACCTTTGAGTATAAACAAAACACGTTTTATTTATCACCATATCGATTACTCATTATTTGTCGTTTCGGGTAATCAACTTTTTACTTGAATTACAACACTTGTCCCATGCTCCTAGCATGCACACAATGTTTACCTACGGTTCTTACTTTTGTGAAATAGACAAATTGAACACATTTCCAATCATTCTCATTTTACAACTCCAAATCCATTTTCTTAAGTGTAAGAATATCAAATTCTCGCTACTTATAGAATATGCTAGATTCTAACACTTTATGCAACGATCCTTTCATAATGTCACTGCACCAAAGTCACAAAGACTATTGCTAATGCTATTATAAAGTCCTCTATCGGAGATTGTTACAAGAAAATTCCTTAGATATGATGTCTCTCACTCAAAGTACATTCCTTTGAACATCCTTTTGCATAAACGTTTATAATCTAGTCATAGATTTTCAATATTCAAATCCTAATATGGACACGCTTCCATATTTTCCTCATGACAACTCATTCTGAATAGAATCTTTTCTATTTGTAATGATGTCAATATTGTCCATCCAATATGGAAACATTTCCATAATTTCCAATACTATACTTCCAACTACTCACAAGCGACCAATCCTCATCGAACTTTGGATTGTTCTTTGATAGTTGTTTAATTATTTTAGTCAAAACCGATTCTAGTCCCTTTTCCCTCTAAATGTGCTAGACATTTGGAAAATTTTAGAATGGTCAAACATTAAAGCATTTGCAATCGATCCTATACCCGAAGCGTATGGGACACGATGCACAATGTTTTATTTGCTATGTTCTTAAAATCGGATTGTGAAAAAGGAATGTTGTAATCATAATCGAAATTTTAAGAACACACTATGTACTTTTGACTAAATTTATTAACATTCCACAACCTAATCCTTTAGATTTGAAATGAAGCATAATATTCTCTCCCTTAATTATAGCAAAACAACTATACAACCCTTACGACTTTGCAAGGTATAACTCTTGTTTTTCTATAATTAATATTGCCAACTTGCAAAACTTTCCATAATAATCATACAATCATAACTTTTATGCTCTCACTATCATGATGATTACTATAAAACATAACACTTATGCTCCCACTAGCTTCGACATGTATTCATAAACATCTTAACTTTCAGAAAGACAATACCTATTGAATTTCTTAAGTCCATGTTTCTAATACTTAGTGCTTTGATTATATTTTATCAAGGCTTCTTGAACTTGTACACCTTTGCCTTCGATAGTTCATATGTGTGTCTTAAACAATTAAGACTAATTGCCAAACCTCACAATTCAAATTATGGAAAGGGATACCATAACCATAATTGAATTCGAGAATGCAATTTTACAATCACTATCCTTTTAAAATCTTTCTTAGTGAAAGCATTTCCTCACAATCATTTTCATGAAGGAGGAAAACTTATGACACTTAGATTTAAATGGTGTATTTGTTCCTATCCATGTGAATTTGTTAAAACCAAAGTTTACGACAAATTCAAACTCATATGGATCAAAGTTTCTTAATCTTGATTTCTTGCCTCATGATAGCACAGCTGCCCACCACGTCTTCAAATAAGTTAAGCATCTCACCTTTTTCTTGTCAATGTACATTTCATTGATCAAGGTGCTTTGCCTTTTATGCGTTCAAAATGAGAACTCATAGAACTCGCATGCATAATTAACTTAATTTGAATGGCATAGAAACAAAATAATGTCATCACGATAGGTTGTAAACCTTAACTCGTGTGCTAGTGATGATCGATAAGGTTTATTTGATTTGATCTTGAAACTTTTCGAGACCATTAAGACTCCCACTGACTCCTTGACATATAAGATTCTTTTGTCAATAAACATTTCTTGACAAACAATTTTTCAAGAGTTAGTGTAGCTTGTATCAAAACACTTCATAAATTGGTCCTAGTTGGTCTTTGTCTTATCCAAGACATCACAACTCTCCACAATTGATGAATGTTATAAACCTTCTTAATACTATTCACTCAATGTCACAATCTTGACTTTAAGACTTGTTTTGGAACGAAGTATGATTGACTTCTTGATTTGACCATTTCTTCAATCTTTGATTCCTCTTCTTGGACATACAATTGTACCAAGACTCACTTGGAGGATCAATTAAGATACAAACTTTGCATGTTACAAACCTATCATAAAGCATAAAAGCTACTCTCCCTTCTTCTTAGAATGGGGAAACTTTTATCTTTCTGCCTACTTGATTCTTCTTATTCGTTCTACTATTGATCTAAACTCTTTAAACAATTCAGAATTACACTTAATCTTGTAAGTGTAATCATATTTACTAAGCCTTTAGTAAATCATAACGAATATCTTTGTTACTCTTATGGTGAACTTGATCAACACACAACTTTGTGTACTCGATCTCCTAGTCCTTCACTTGACACTTTGTCAATGAATTAGTCTAATTTCCAAATACGTAATTTCTCATTCATCGTGCATCCACGTTGCATGATTCCAAGTTTCTGTCCAATTGAAACTTGGGCGATGAGAAACTCTCCCTATTTGGTAAATTCCTAACATTTCCATAAATAACATAACTAAGAATCATATCCATTCGTTGTAGAAATATGCAAACATCAATTTTCATAACGATTTCATTGCAAGGAAGTAAACAAATAAATAAATAAGTCATTATACTTTGAAAGATCTATCCAATTATAACAACACTGAAAACTGCTTTATATTTGAATGAAATTTATATAACTGCATAAAATTTTCCAAGTAAAAGAAAGAAAGAAACAAAAGTAAGATGTTATAAACTTATAGTAACAAACAAACGAATTAAAGAAAGTAGATTACTATTACATGCATTGAAAGAAAAGAACTTACAGAATCACGATCACAATCAAGGAAGATATCATGAACATTGATGAAATTAAGAGAAGTTTCTCCTTTTATCCACAATGAAGATCTTGATCTGCTATAAAAAGTTGCTTTTTTGGAAGCAATTGTGGTAGCAAGTGCATCCCTATTGGCAAATCCTTGCATTAAAATTGCCCCTGAATCAACATTTTGAGCTATAGCCACAGCCAAACCCTTTTCATCCCATTTCACACTGTCCAACACCCAATTTAACTGAAATTGCTTTTGTTAACATAACTTTAATTTCATGATTTTTATAGGAGTATATAACATCATATAATAACTTCAAAAGTTTCAAATACCTAACATAACATCAACAAGATGACAAACATCTTAATGCTTAAAAAGATATAATAGTTGAACCTATTTTGTATTTCGTTGAAGGGTAGTTTAGACATTTGACGATAGTTAAACAACGTTCTTGTATATTGCATGCAAATAAGTTAGCTAAGGGAAGTAATAAGTAATAAGTAATAAGTGATAAGTAATAACAATATCTACTCTCTCTCTCTCTCCATTCTCTTTGAATTGTAAAAAATCCATTTTGAATTCGAATGTTTTCTTGTAAAATTTGCACATTGGTAACTTTACAATTGGTGGGGTTTATAAAGGGTATTTGGGACATTTGATAAAAGCTGAAAACTTCATTTGAACCATATGTTGCAATTTTTTGAGGGATGTATCACTAAGTAGATGTTTGTAAGAGAAAATTGGTAAATAAACTCATATATAGAGAATGTTCTTTGTTAAATCAAAAAAGGTCTTTGTTTATAGGAGAAAAGAAGGTTATCCATATAGACAAAATGAAATAACGAATTTATTACTAATTCACTACCCCTTTTGGTTATTGGCCATTCAATGATGAAATTTGAGGAGAACATGTTAATCTACATTGCAAATTTGCAATTAAACATTCAATACTCAATATACAACTATATAGACCTTCAGATCAAATTGAGATAATGTTAAATATGCAGAAAACAGCTAGGATACGAGAATCTGTAATCACAGAAAAGTATGATGAAGTAGAGAGCTTCATATAAATTTACCTTAGATTCAAGATGAATGTTTTGATCAGGTTTCTTACTGCAAGCCTTGACAGCAAAACATCTACTGTTGGATGTATCAGTTCGTGTGTGGCAGCTTCCATGGTTGAAAATGCTTTCTCGTGAAGAAATTTGCAGAGCTCTAAGTCCATGAAAATTTGCAAACGCCATAGGAAATAAAGCACCTAAAGAAAAATGTGAAGTAAATAAAGAAAATGGTGGGAAAAAGGGGGATTGAATCTTGATAATAATCAAGAGGACAAGTGTAACACTAGACACAGATAAGAAAATGCCATTTGTTAAGAAAAGAAGCTACACTACGATTTTGGATAATATCTGTACTAAACTCCACACATCCATCTTAAAAGAAATCCACATTTCAACTTCTGAATGTTCAGAAAGCTTCGTTTTAGACTCAAAATTGACATAAATGTAATTTCAAAGGAAGATCCATACAGGATTTGAACTATAAATCTTAACTTTGAAAAGGAATAGTCTCCTTCTTTCACAGACGGAGTAACAGGTACAACAACACCACTACACTGACGTTGATGCCTCCAATTCGCAAACAACATGCATAGCAGTTTCATTTCAAAAAAACTTATTTGAAAACAGCGTGTGAACTCAGACAACTTAAATCCATTCATCACGGAATACTAGAAATGCATCTGCTCGATTTTGTCAGGATGCATGTCACATCCATATCAGATAACAAGACTTGGCAATTCAATGCATGTTCAAATCAAATAAAGATATAGAAGATACACGGGGATGAGATGATTCAGGTCCTCAAAATGAGATTCTACATCATCGATGACGCAACATTAGGGGACAAAATCTACAAGTAAACGTAGGGCTCAGAATCAAATTCTTACAAGGTTTGTTCGTGGGAGAGATGAGTTTGTGCCACATACCTGAGAGAAAGAGAGAGAGCTTTGACTGATAGCACAGGCTCAGCTGAGAAGGGGGAAACGGGGGAGTAGGGCAAAGTGGAGTGGAGAAAGACTGGTTTGAACAGGATATATGTTTATCGCGAAATGAAAAATAAATAAATCAATATCACAAAAGTTATTTGCAATATAGCAGATGATTTTATATTTTTATTTGAGAGGGTGTTTTGAGATTTAATTTGAAAAATATTTATTGATTTTTTAGTTTTAAAAAAAATTATCAAAAAATGTTTGAAAAGTTAATAAGTATTTTCTAAAATAGGTTTTTACTAGTTTTAAAAGTGAAATTTTCTTGTTAACTTAAAAAGAAAATAATAAAGAGATCCTTTTTTGTTTTTCGTTGTATACCAAAGGTTAATTTAAAAAAAATTAAATATAAATTTCAAAATATTTAAAAACTTTGAATTTATAGAAATAATAAAATTATTATAAAAAAAATGCTTTTATCGTTTAAATTTAAGCAAATAATTTAAATAAATAAAAGAAATTAATGAGTTTTAGTTTTATGAAATTTTAAATTAAAAATTAAGTTCATTAATTAAATTGATATTCATTTATTAGTACATTTATTGCAATTATTACATGTGGAATTTAATAAACTATAAAAACTTATAAAATAACATGTGAAAATTAAAAAAAAATAATTCAAAATAACTACAAAATGATATTTGGCAATTGAATGAGAGTGTGATAAGTGGCCAAAATAACATTCATTTATTAGAGATGATATGTTTGTATACTAAATAGACTTAAATATGTATGTTTGTATTTTTTATATTTTGTCTTAATTCAAACACTCTAAAAAAAGAAATATCAATTTATAACTTTTATTACCATGCAAGATAATCCAAACATTTATATATATATATATATATATATATATATATATATATATATATATATATATATATATATATATATATACACTTAAATATGTATGTATTTTTTTGTCATTTTAAATATATAAGTTAACCTAAACATTTTTAAAAAATATATTAATTTATAATGTTTGTTGACACATAAGATAATCCAAACACACACACACACACACACACACACATATATATATATATATATATATATATATATATATATATATATATATGTTCAAATGGTTCTCACATCTATTGTGTGCTAAAATACGTTAATAAAAATTTTGTAAAAAATAAAATATTATTTAATCAAATAAAGATAGATATTAAATGATTTCCATAATTATATGTATATTAAATGATTTTCATAATTATATGTATATTAAATGATATCCATAATTATTGATTTTTTAATGTAAACTAATTATATTCATCATTAATATCGGTAATAATATTCTTTCAAAATAAATTCGCATCTAGGTTTTTATGTATGGGTTCATATTTTGTTTCATGACTCATTCACTCAAAATACAACAAAGTAGCCTAGAACATTGAGAACAAGAGTGTATTCTAGCAGAATTAGAGTTTATTCTACAAGAATGAGAATATATTTTAACAGAATGACAGTGTATTCTAACAGAATGATAGTGTGTTCTAGAAGAATACACTTTTGTTCTTCATATTTCATGCAACTTTGTTATTTTAAGTGAGTGGATCCATAAACAAAACACAAATCCATACATAAAAACTTAGATGCACATTCATTCTGAAAGAACTTTATTGTTGACATTAATGACGGATTTAATTAGTTTCCATAAAAAGAGAATTATAATTATAGATATATATCCTATAATAAATGAAGGTTTTTTTGCTACATATCCTCTTCTCATTCATTTGGACACATGGCATTTTCTAGAATTTTTAAAATTTCTATTTTCCACTTGTCATTTTATTGTATTTTTTATTTTATTAAATTAAAATTCCACATTTAATGTGTAAGGTAATATATATGTAAAGTATTTATTAGAAAGAGTTTTTATATGTAATGTATTCAGTACATTAAAGTCTCATTAATTTTAATAATTCAAATTTTTTTCATTTTTCTTATAAATTCAAACTTTTCAAATTGTTAAAATTTTATATTTGTTTTTTTATAATTAAACTAATGTAATACATGAATCTCACACCTAGTCATTTAATAAACATACAATTATTAAAATCATTTAATATTTATCTTTATTTAATTAAATAATTATTTAATTTTACTCAATTCCTATTGGTGCATTCTAGTACACGATAAATGTAAGAAACACATGAACTTACCCCCCCCCCCCCCCACACACACACACATGTATATATATATATATATATATATATATATATATATATATATATATATATATATATATATATATATATATAAGTTTATAAGCATTTCTATCAAAAATAATTTATTATATAAAATAAGCAATCAGAAACACCTTATTCTTTCGTAATTTAAATGATCATATTAGTTATATCAGTTACTTAGGTGCTATTTGTTTTTTTAGAAAAAAACACTTATGACCACTTCTTGTTGCGTTGCGCAGCACATGCATATCAGTTGCCCTTTCACAAGTGTTTTGTTTTTTCAAAGACTTCTAATTTAAAATTTGTTATGCGTGTGTTGCGTGGCGCAACACTGAACCATCATCTTCAAACCACTTCTTATTTACTTTAAGTTATATTATTCAAGTTTTAATTTTATTTTTCAACATATTTATTATTTTAATAATATTTGAAGAATATGTAAACATGTGGAGTATATTTTACATAAATTCAAATAATTTAAAAAAAATCATTTGGTAAATTTCATATAAATATTTTTTGTGTTATATTATCTGTAACCAAGTATTAATAAATTATAAAGTTAATCATTAAAATTATCAAATTTATTGAAGTTTACCGGAAAAATAATCATTATCTTCAAATTGTATTCCATCCCTTAATACAAGGCAATCCATGGCCCAAATTGCAATTATCTTATAATTACAATTCCAATGCTCGAGATACATATTATCAATGTGCAACCGATTAGCAAGATACAACTAATCACTCGAGATAGTGGGTTTAATCCAATGCTCAAATCATATTCATAAGCACTCATGAACGTTGCAGCAAACATTTGCTTATGTCTAATACTCTTTTAGACAATCCACACACCAATTCACGACAGTCTTCATTCATATCTACTTCCAACATATGAACGACTGTGGCCCGTTTGAATAATTCGATTATGCTTAATAAACTCAATTATTCTGGAAGTCAAAACATGCAAGGTGAAACACAAGAATAATACTAATCCCATATGGCCTCAAACCTTTGAGTATAAACAAAACACGTTTTATTTATCACCATATCGATTACTCATTATTTGTCGTTTCGGGTAATCAACTTTTTACTTGAATTACAACACTTGTCCCATGCTCCTAGCATGCACACAATGTTTACCTACGGTTCTTACTTTTGTGAAATAGACAAATTGAACACATTTCCAATCATTCTCATTTTACAACTCCAAATCCATTTTCTTAAGTGTAAGAATATCAAATTCTCGCTACTTATAGAATATGCTAGATTCTAACACTTTATGCAACGATCCTTTCATAATGTCACTGCACCAAAGTCACAAAGACTATTGCTAATGTTATTATAAAGTCCTCTATCGGAGATTGTTACAAGAAAATTCCTTAGATATGATGTCTCTCACTCAAAGTACATTCCTTTGAACATCCTTTTGCATAAACGTTTATAATCTAGTCATAGATTTTCAATATTCAAATCCTAATATGGACACGCTTCCATATTTTCCTCATGACAACTCATTCTGAATAGAATCTTTTCTATTTGTAATGATGTCAATATTGTCCATCCAATATGGAAACATTTCCATAATTTCCAATACTATACTTCCAACTACTCACAAGCGACCAATCCTCATCGAACTTTGGATTGTTCTTTGATAGTTGTTTAATTATTTTAGTCAAAACCGATTCTAGTCCCTTTTCCCTCTAAATGTGCTAGACATTTGGAAAATTTTAGAATGGTCAAACATTAAAGCATTTGCAATCGATCCTATACCCGAAGCGTATGGGACACGATGCACAATGTTTTATTTGCTATGTTCTTAAAATCGGATTGTGAAAAAGGAATGTTGTAATCATAATCGAAATTTTAAGAACACACTATGTACTTTTGACTAAATTTATTAACATTCCACAACCTAATCCTTTAGATTTGAAATGAAGCATAATATTCTCTCCCTTAATTATAGCAAAACAACTATACAACCCTTACGACTTTGCAAGGTATAACTCTTGTTTTTCTATAATTAATATTGCCAACTTGCAAAACTTTCCATAATAATCATACAATCATAACTTTTATGCTCTCACTATCATGATGATTACTATAAAACATAACACTTATGCTCCCACTAGCTTCGACATGTATTCATAAACATCTTAACTTTCAGAAAGACAATACCTATTGAATTTCTTAAGTCCATGTTTCTTATACTTAGTGCTTTGATTATATTTTATCAAGGCTTCTTGAACTTGTACACCTTTGCCTTCGATAGTTCATATGTGTGTCTTAAACAATTAAGACTAATTGCCAAACCTCACAATTCAAATTATGGAAAGGGATACCATAACCATAATTGAATTCGAGAATGCAATTTTACAATCACTATCCTTTTAAAATCTTTCTTAGTGAAAGCATTTCCTCACAATCATTTTCATGAAGGAGGAAAACTTATGACACTTAGATTTAAATGGTGTATTTGTTCCTATCCATGTGAATTTGTTAAAACCAAAGTTTACGACAAATTCAAACTCATATGGATCAAAGTTTCTTAATCTTGATTTCTTGCCTCATGATAGCACAGCTGCCCACCACGTCTTCAAATAAGTTAAGCATCTCACCTTTTTCTTGTCAATGTACATTTCATTGATCAAGGTGTTTTGCCTTTTATGCGTTCAAAATGAGAACTCATAGAACTCGCATGCATAATTAACTTAATTTGAATGGCATAGAAACAAAATAATGTCATCACGATAGGTTGTAAACCTTAACTCGTGTGCTAGTGATGATCGATAAGGTTTATTTGATTTGATCTTGAAACTTTTCGAGACCATTAAGACTCCCACTGACTCCTTGACATATAAGATTCTTTTGTCAATAAACATTTCTTGACAAACAATTTTTCAAGAGTTAGTGTAGCTTGTATCAAAACACTTCATAAATTGGTCCTAGTTGGTCTTTGTCTTATCCAAGACATCACAACTCTCCACAATTGATGAATGTTATAAACCTTCTTAATACTATTCACTCAATGTCACAATCTTGACTTTAAGACTTGTTTTGGAACGAAGTATGATTGACTTCTTGATTTGACCATTTCTTCAATCTTTGATTCCTCTTCTTGGACATACAATTGTACCAAGACTCACTTGGAGGATCAATTAAGATACAAACTTTGCATGTTACAAACCTATCATAAAGCATAAAAGCTACTCTCCCTTCTTCTTAGAATGGGGAAACTTTTATCTTTCTGCCTACTTGATTCTTCTTATTCGTTCTACTATTGATCTAAACTCTTTAAACAATTCAGAATTACACTTAATCTTGTAAGTGTAATCATATTTACTAAGCCTTTAGTAAATCATAACGAATATCTTTGTTACTCTTATGGTGAACTTGATCAACACACAACTTTGTGTACTCGATCTCCTAGTCCTTCACTTAACACTTTGTCAATGAATTAGTCTAATTTCCAAATACGTAATTTCTCATTCATCGTGCATCCACGTTGCATGATTCCAAGTTTCTGTCCAATTGAAACTTGGGCGATGAGAAACTCTCCCTATTTGGTAAATTCCTAACATTTCCATAAATAACATAACTAAGAATCATATCCATTCGTTGTAGAAATATGCAAACATCAATTTTCATAACAATTTCATTGCAAGGAAGTAAACAAATAAATAAGTCAAACAAAATTTATTTTATTTATAAAAGCAGCGGAAAAACATTTGTCCTTACGATGCAAAATCTATTGAAAACTATGTAAAAGAAAATTTTCTAACAACTCTATCATAACTATCTAAGCTCAAAATCCAATCTTCAAGTCCATGCGATCGAGATCCATCACTTGTGATTAGATTCATCTTGCTCTCTTATCAAGCTTCCTTTCTTTTCACCGATCCTTCAAAACATTCAAATGCAATCTTATCACATCATGTATTAAGAATCAATGAATAGGAACTTAATGGAGTTAGATAGTGGATTCTTACCTAAAGCGTAGTCATACTTTTGACTCTCCCATCTCTTAGATCTCTTAGGTAAATAGGGCAACTTCGTCTCCAATGCCCCTTCTCTTGGCAATAAAAGCAAATTGACTCTTTTGGAACAACACATGGAACTACTTCAGACATTGCCTTTCTCTTATGATCAAACTTTTCGATTATTGCATGTCTTTCATTGCCATTGTCTATATCCATAGAGGTCTTGAAGGCAGATTCACCAATCAACTTTACTTTTCTATTGCGCCAAACCATTGTTGATTCAGCAACAATAAGCATGTAGGTGAGATCTATAAGTGTCACGTCGTGGTTCATCATATAGTACTCTCTTACAATCTCACTATACGAGTTAGGAAGTGACTGAAGAACCCAATCAACAGCCATCGCTTCACCGACAATGGATCCCATCATTCTTAATCTATCAATGTGTGACTTCATCCGTAAGACGTGTGCACACACCGACTTGCCCTCTTTATGTTTACTTGCCAAAAGGGCTTGAGTGATATTGAACCTTTCAATTTTACAATCTTGTGGGTTAGGGAGAATAATTAGAGGAGGAGGAGGAAGTGAAGCATGATTTCTTGTTCCTCGATCGAATCGTGGAATATCATCTTCATGTGGAATGCTTGTTCCACGGGATTTGAGAAGACCATAGTTGTCGAACTTTGACATCGGGAGAAAAACGAATTCAAGTTAGTTGATTGATTGAGTCCTTGGTAAATCACCCAAATGAAATTCCAAGGCTAGGACCCAACACAATATCCTACAACTCGGGAGAGGGATGCCGTAACCCAAATTGCAGAACATTTGAAGGTAAGTGAATGACGATTCACTAATTTCCACCATGAAAACCGAAAAAAGAAATTTAAGTTTTAAATCTATGAAAACTCCTAGATCCTTTGAGATTCATTGAACATTTCAATGGCATGTTTAAATCTCGATATGCCCCTCTTGTTTGTGACTGGGATGCCGAGGATCACAAAGCGGGTGTGAATAACCATGCAAACCACATGGTGCCCTCACATGTTACAATCACCTATTCGATGTGCCGGTAAACCACACACGCTCCACCGAACTATGACAAACATTGAGTCACCCTTTGCAACCTTTGCTTAGAACCATTTAGTGTGCCGGTAAACCACACACGCTCCACTAACATCTTCGCAAGGGCACAAAGTGTAATTTCATGGAATTGCATCAATTCACTTTTGCCTAAGTAACTAAGATTGGGAATTTGAAAAACATTTAGTTACTTTGTATTTCATTATACTTATAATGGAAGGTTTCGTCCTATCCTACCCGTTCGGCTAACGACCCTCCACTAGTCAAGAGTGCGGTGGGTAAGAGTGGATACCCATTCAATCGCCATTTTATAGGCAATTTCCTTAAACACCCCTTATAGACCAGCTTCGTGAATGAGGCCTACTAACGGTAAGATTGACTTTTACTCATACATATATATAATGTTAGACTTTAATGTTATATATAGTATAGGGTGTATTTTATACTTTTAAAATACTATATGGTTAACTTTAACAATTACACTTTTAATTCAATTAAATGGTTAACCTAAACTTTTATGGATTTATTAAACCTCTTTTAATTATACTCCTTAATTAATTAATAAAACCATAAGGGTGTGATTTGAACTTTTCAAAACATTACTAGGGTTTTAGAATTTAACATTTCTAATTGAACTTTTAAATTCCAAAACTTGAGGGCAAATTTTGAAACATTTCAAAACATTAGGGCTAGAATTTAAATATACATCAAAATGAAACTTTTTAATCAAAATTTAAATTCCAAAACTTGATGGCAAGTTTTGAAACATTTCAAAACATTAGGGTTTTAATTATTTAAATTTCAAAACTTCAAAACTTTTGGGTTCAAATTTAAACTATAAAACCTAAAGGGGAAAATATGAAACTTTTCATAACAACAAGGATCAAATAACAAATAATCTAAACTAACATTTAGTTACATAATTATCCATATTTGATTTGTTTAATGATTTCTTGCAAAACAATTTATCAATTTACTCAAAATAATTAATCAATTATCTTATAAGGAAACAATTATCTTGTTAAAATTGATAATTATCTTTAATTAGATCAAGAATATAGTCATATATATCATAAAACCGGATTTATATTGATCTAACATGATAAGGTAACTATCCATATGCAAAAACAGCAAGAAATCCCGAGATAAGCATTATCTGACGAGTTGACTCGTCGAGTCAAGCATGGACTCGGTGAGTCCAGCCTCCACAATCCAAAAAATCGAATTTTTCAGTTATACAATGCATCAATACAATTGAAACCAAGCTAGGCTCTGATACCACTGATGGGTTTTGGTCATAAGATATCCTATGTGCTCATACAAACCCTAATGCTTGGATCTAGGTTTCTCTATTGTACATGCTTTGAATACAAGACTATAAACCCTAATTCTAGCATGCAAGTAATCATATTAACATGTAATTAGGTCTAAGATCATACCTTGATTGTTATGTAGCAATAACAATCCCAAATATCCTTGTAATGACTTCGGAAGGCTTAGAGTCACAAGTGTCACTCCTCTAATGGCTCACAAACACCATAAGCTAGAGGATGAAGAGGAGAGAGGATGGAGGCTGCCAAAAACGTGTGTAAACCCTTACAAGAAGCTTAGCCACGTTTTTGAGCCTTAAGGGGTCTTTATATAGTTGGGCTATTAGGGTTATCTAACAAGGAAACCCTAATTTGGATGCTTAAGCCCTAAGCAACCCATAGACTCCTTTAATTAAGCCCATGGACAATTTCCTTAAGGGTTTCCCATTAGAATTCGTCCATCCCTTAATACAAGGCAATCCATGGCCCAAATTGCAATTATCTTATAATTACAATTCCAGTCTTTTAAGTTTAATTAATCTCTTTTAGTCACAAAACTAATTACCAATTAATCATTGACTAATATTAATTAAACAATATGATTTCTCCTTTAATATATTATTCTCATAATACATTAATAAATCATATTTAATCCTTACTCTCCATAAATCATCCTATCAAGTTGCTTTGGTGAAGGCAACCCAAAAGGACCATGCACCATCGGGTCAAGTACATACCAAAATAGTTATGGACTTAGACACTAATCCAACATATACATCATCCACCTCCAAATGAACCCAAAACTACTTCTTCAAGGATCCTACACATGCTAATACCCAATCCTTGATCACTACCTTGAAATGGAAATGATATTAAACAGGGCATTGCAGATGATAAAAAAAAATTAATAAACTAGATATGATGGTTTGCATGAAAATGCCCTGATTGAGATACTGGAACAGGGTGAAAGGTGTCACACCCTCGAACCAGATGGCGGAAACGTCTGGGGGATTGAGTGACTTCATTCTTGTAGTATCATCACATTGTATATAATTGAAACAAAACATTATCATCATCACATAGGTAATATTACAACTGTCATTGTTTACATCAAGTATTATTTCAATATTACATGCCAAAATATCCAAAGTATGATGAAAACAAAACATAACAAAATATCCAGGTATTCTTGCTAACCAACCTGTTCAACGATTTCCTATAATACAAATTAATTTAAAAGGTCAACATATATAATGTTGGTGAGTTCATAATCATGTTTGAGTAAAATGTTTTGTATTGCTTTTTAACTGCCAGAAAATCTGATATTTTCCGAAAAACGACTTGAAATGTTTGTGTCCGATCTTGTATTAATGCATGTGTGTTAATGTTTGTGAGAATATAAAGAGAATGACCTAGACAACCCGGTGTTGTATGTTTATGAAAACTTTGTGATCTCAACACCCGAGGTTGAGTTCTAGTACGCGTATGTTATCGTGTTATCCACAAAAAATTTGTTTTATGTAAATTTTATGAAGATGTTAATTCATCTAAGTGAGTCATTATAATCATACTTGATAATGACAATTCCGCCTGTCATGACGTCTTTCAGATGCCAGCTTGTTTAGGATAAGGTTTGTCACCATCGACTGGCCTATTCTAACTGTAGTAAACAACTCAGGTGTGGGGTGTCACCCCCATATAGATCTATACACAAACTCGCGTTCTCACTCCAGGAGACTCTGGTTATAACTACAGGATAAGGTTGTACACTCAATAGGTGTCAAACGAAGTGTCTCACAAGATCCTTAACTGAATTTACGCGAATTAAACATGTAAGGTATATTTTGGGCCCAATAAACATTTAAGAGGACAATTAAGGCCCACTAAGCATGTAAATTATATTCCAGACCCAATAATCATATAAGTTATATTCTAGGTCCAATAAACATGTAAGAAGATAACTAAGGCCCACTAAGCATGTAAATTATATTCCAGGCCCAATAAAAAGTGTAAATGATGTAATTGATCCGTGAGTTGTTATGTTGGTTGTTTAAGCTTCGTTGTTGACCAAGATGACATAAAAATGCCAACTTTTTGTAAAAAGACATTTTTGGTCTTTAAACCGAAAATTTAAATTTTTTGGGCTTGTTTTAAACGAAATAGCATTTCTAGCCCCCTTTGGTTTAGAAATAACACTTTTGGCCTCAATTTTATGAAAAATTAACATTTTCGGCTCAATTGTGAATAATTTATCTTTTTGACCCAATATTTAACAAAATTACATTTTCTGCCCCTTTTTAACCGAAGCTTTACATTTTTGGCTCAACTTTGTTTAAAATGACACTTAAGTCCACAAAAGCCCAAAAATCTACATATTTAGCCCAAAAACATGAAAGCCCAAAATGAGGCCCATTTGTGAAAATTTAAACTTTTAGCCCTTTAAAAATCACAAATACCATAAAGATTCATATTTATCAAAAATAAATCCTTTTTGGTCCCTTAAAATTGTAAGTCACATATAATAACCTCATTTTTTTATTATTTTGTTATTTTTAGCCCTCATATGCAATTTTATTAGTTTTAAGCAACTTTGAAGTGTTTTAAACTTTTTATTTGCATAATAAGCTGTAACAAATGTTATGTTCTACAAATATCATCATATTTTTGCATATTTTCAAGTTTATGAAGTTTATAACACATAACCACAACTTATATCATGAAAAACACACATAATCATGCATATACTCATAAATCTACACAAAACAACTTGTATTCTCCCCCAAAACATAGTAAAAACCGAAAATAAGGGGTATAAACTCACATTGGTTTGATGGTTTCGGTTTTTGATGAAGAAGGAGAAGGATCTCGACCCTAGTAAGGTTCTTGAGTGGAGTTTTCGAACCTAATATGAATCTAATAACATGGATCATGAAATAATGTGTTAAGGAGTGAAGATTATCATAAATGAATTTAATCAACATACTTAGAGAGTAGCTTACCAAATGATTGGACTTATGGATGAAGTTTTTATCATAAAATGAATTTAATCATCATACTTAGAAAGTAGCTTACCAAATGAGTGGACTTATGGATGAAGTGTTCTTGGATATACACTTTAGCACACACAAATTTTAGGAGAATAAGGGAGGTTTCTTTGAGAGTTCTTAGAGGAGTTTAGAGGTTGAAATGGTTGAAGTGTGGGTGGTAGTGTAGGCTCTTATGGCCATGAGTAGAGAGAGAGGAAGAGATAAGAGAGAAGTGAGATGTAATTAGAGCATGGAAGTATGAGATTTGCCTAGATAATTATTGTGTAATTGCATGGAAATCCACTAAACAAACATGAGGTGTCAAGCCTTAATCCACTCATTATTTTTTATAACCGAGAATGAGGGGGAAGGAAAAGGGAAAGAAAAGTTTGGGCTATTTTTAAATATATTTGAAATTATGGGGCCCAATATGAAAGTTTTTGGCCCATTGGGCACATATGAGGGTTTACGGCCCAATAATGATAAAGAAAGAAGGGTTTACGACCCAATAAGGATCAAAAGTTGTTTATGGCCCAACAAGGCCCGTGAAAATGTTACGGGACATTTTAGGCCCAATATAGCCCAAAATGCTATAGCTTAAAGAATGTGGGTCCAACTAGAGCCCAAATAGGGTTACTTGACCTAAAATAACCAAATTGAGGGTTTACTGGCCCATTAGACCCGATAAAAGGATCCTGGCTTATTCTGAGTTGAAACCAGGATATTAGGGTTTCAAACCTACATTTGAGTATATGAGATGTATTGCATTAGTTTTTGAACTTCACGAATGAATTTTGGTACAAATAGTTGCTTTTGGAATGATCATTTGTACAACTTCAACTTAGGTTACAAGTTACACTTGAGTTGACTACATGAATACAAAATTTCCTAGCTAAAAATGCTAGTTGTGACAAAAGGTGATTTTAGCGGACTTTGGTAAAGGAAGAGAGTTCGTAGCATACCCGTTATGATCCTCATCAGTGTTAGTGCTTACAACAAAGATATCATCCCATGAACTTATTCTTCTTCTTCTTTATCATTGTTATTGTCATGATAAGAACTCTTTTCAGATGAATTTTCTACAATCGATCAGTGGTAACTTGAACATGAGTAGGAATATATACTTATAACCTAACACTATAAGGAGAATCTATCCAGTGTTGTATTCACTGAGTAAGGGGAGGATCGATTGGAGTAGGAGCAATATTAGTTGGTTTTGAAGACATCATAGAGACAGAAATATCATCGGTGTTTGGACCTTGATTGTAACACTTGAATCCTAGTAAGTTTCTCTTTTTGCTATATTTGAGATTTTGTTGCATTTTGGTCCTCGTGTTGTATGTGGGGCGTACCACATGGTACACTTAGCGTACTCATGTGAGGGTTAGTCGAGGCTCCGGACACGTACATGGGGCGTACGCGTGTTTAATGAAAACCCTAAATTTTGAGAATGGACACTATATAATCATCCTTATGGATTTTGAAACCCTCATTTCCCAGCCTCCTCATACCTTTTAGCCCCATATTTGAAACCCTAAGCCCCTCATTTGTGTTTTGAGCTCATTGTGTTCACTTTGGGTGGTTTTAGTTCATATTCAAGAATTAGAAGCTTGGTGCAAGGTGGTGGATCAAGGAAGAGCTTGTGGATCTCGACCTTTTGCTTCATTTCCAGCCTGTTTGAAGTAAAAAAGTTATGAACCTGATCAATGGTGGCTTAGATATATTATCTATGAGTTTTTGTCCCTTTTTGGCCGATGAATGGGATCTAGTGGTGTGATACCACTCCAGGATCTTTGAGTTTCCACTCTTGGTGTTTCTGAGGTTGTAGATGCATAAAGTTGTCACCTTTAAAGTTTAGATCCATCTGTGCATGAATTATGGCCATTTTATAAAATTAAAGTGTTATATTTTGAATTTGGGTTCTTTTGGGGCATGCAAAGTCACCAAGTCAGTGAGGTTATGGTTCTAGACATTAATTATGACTTAGATATGCGATTTAAGCTTTTGGTATTAAGCATTAAGTGCTTATTGTGGATATGGACTTATTGGGTGAGTACATTGGGTGGACGAGTTTATACACACGTCGTAAAAGTCATTTAGCTTGTACACTTAGTGTACAACTGAGTAAGCCCCACGTACTTAGTCTGTTAGGCTTCATAATTTTTGGGCCTCGGTTGGGTTATTTCTTTGGACCTTATTGCTTTGGGCCTTATTGGGCCATCTGAAATTAAGCTTTGGGCTAATAGTTTGGATTAGGGAAAATTATTGGGCCTTATGGTAAGGTCCATATAGGGTTAGGCCCAATTTGGAAAATTAGACCATAAGTGGGTCTTGGAGGAGCATTTGGTTTTGGGCCTTTTTGGTTTGTGGATTTGGGCCTTAGACTTGGTTCAAACTAGGTCAGGGGTAAAATGATCATTTTACCCCGAGTATCGATTATTGGATATACATTGAAACCCAAGTGTTAAATGGGTGCTATTTTGTATTGATAGCTCGACAATTCATCAATACAACATCTAGGGATTTTCAATGAGTTTCAACATTCGAGGTGAGTTTCCTCATTGGGTTTAGCAGGTCTAAGGCACCAATGTTGACCATTGTTGTTTATGTTAGGATGCAAGGAGTCTACGTGATCCTTGCGTGTGTTATGTGCTACTATGTATGTCAGGAGAGGCTCGATGTTGGGTGAGGCCTGATGACTAAAACATATGCTATTGTTATGAGCATTATATGTGTTAACATGATTATGTGGTATATATTGTATGTGTATAGTGGGCAAGGATCGATGACAGGCGAGGCCTAAGAATAATAGATTTGTATACCAACGGGGCTCGATGACGGGTGGGGCATGATGTTGGGCTAGGCCCGATGTAGGGTAGGGGCCTAGTAAGTGATTTATTATGTACGATATGGGGTAGTTTGAGGACTCACTAAACCTTGTGCTTACGGTTTTCAGTTTATGTTTTAGGTACTTCTAGTTCCAAATGGAAGAGCTCTAGATGACTGCATCGCACACACCATATGGATTCTGCTTTTGAGATATTACTCTGATTGATATGATCTTTGATACACCTATTTTTCAGTTGGGTTGTATGGATAATGTTTTGGAATATTGTTTTATTAAATTAAAAATGAATTTTTTGGGTCATATTTTTGGGACGTTACATTGATACCATGTTTTAATGAACTCTAGGAATAGAGCAATATGTATTGGATATGGCATATAGGTTGCTCTCTTCTTTCCTTTGATCAACATCACGAACTAATAAAAAACCAGTTATGCAAAATCTAAGTACTTTTTCTTAACCATTTCTTATAGAATGCGTAACTTGAAAATATTCTACTGATCAAGGTTTCTCGTCTTATACCCTAAGCATTTCCCAATAAGCATCTTCTATAAGCATTAATTGGATCTCTTTATCTAGAAACCATATGTAACATCCCGTTTAAAATAAAATAATTAAATAATAAACCCAAGGCCCGATAAGTAAATTTATTATTACTTTATATTAATATTTTCCAAATTTAAATAAAAATTTGTGGGGTGTTGGTTTCCGGAAGCCAAATGACAATTATTGAATCTCAGGGGGTTAAGGTATAATTTCAAGATTTATTTTGAAAAGGGTTTTAGAAGGTAGGGTGTAATTGGTAACATTTTGGACTTGAATTGTAAGGATTTTCTGAAAGAGGGGCCATTTGGTAAAATATTGGATCAAAGTTGAAAGGATTTTAAGGAGCCATGGTTTAAATAGTAATTATTGGACTTTGTTTGAAGAGACTGGAATAGGAGGGACCAGTTCTATCATTTTCTCTAAGTTTGCATGGAGTCGGGGTATTTATTTATGCCATTCCCATCACCCTCTAACCCAAACCCAAACCCAAACCCCAAACACGTCCAGCCGCCACCACCTTATACTCCCTTCGTCTCCGGCGCTGTCGTTACCCAGCTCCACCTTGTTCCGATTAGCGTGTGGCCTTAAACAACCACAGGAAAGTCACCTTCTTCTCCTCCTCTTTCTCCAGCCGCTTGGTCGAGATCTATCACCACTGGGATGCATCGCAAACCTTCCTATCGTGGTTGATGGACTGGAAACGAAAGAAGTTGTCGCTGCCATCGGTCGTCGGTACTTTTGTAGCTGCTATGACCACCAAAAACCCCGCCACCGCCACTGTTGTGCTACCAATCTTTTTTCATCCGTTTGCCTCCGTTCCTTAGCGACTAGTCACCGCTGCTGCCGCCATGCTCGTTGTCGTTTCTGCTCCGAACGTCGTCGTTAACCTCCTTAAAGACTGATGATGAGCTGCTTAGTGGGTGCTTTCTGCATGTGTGTGTGTGCCGTTCTGTATGTGTCGGCATGTGGGTGTGCTAATGGGCTGGTAAAACGTTGGGAGCCACCATGGCAGCCAACCATGGTGGCTATCGGCCAATTGCTGCTCTCCTACCACCATATACTACCACCGCCCACCACGAGGTGGTTGTGTGTGTTTATTAGTGTGTATTTGGATTGTATTGTAAGTTGTAACCAATCGAAATAGTAAAGAAAATATGTCTGCCACCACCGTGTGGTGGTGGCTACCGCCTCCTGCCACCGTGTTAGGTGGTGGTGTGCCTTGTTTGTGTTTTGGACTCGTTTGGGATGCTTGAAACCCTAATGGGCATAATGATATTCTAGTGGGCCTAATGGGCCTAATGAAGCCCTAATTGACCTATAAGCCCAACCATTTGATTGATGGCCTAGTATTTGGGTTGGAAACCTTAATTAGGGTTTGGAAAACCCTAATGCCACGAAACCCTAATTTTTGGGATTATCGGAACTGCATCAGAATTAATTAATAAACTTACAATATTAAATTTAAATCATTGGCAAATTAACCTAAGGCGATAATGGACTTAATGAATTAAGTCCTTAATGGGTTAAGTAGGAACACTTAACCCTAATTGTTATTTCATGTGAAAACCTTAATTTCACTTGGGCCTTGAGTTGGGTCTTTCTATTGGGTTTTGGTGATTGGACTATTAATGGGCTTTCCAAGAATAAGTAAATGGACTAAAATAACCGGATGAGCCTTAGGATAAGGCCCATGTGAAAGACTTGGGCCCAATTAGGAAAATTGGGCCATAATTAGGTCTTTATGATCATGTGATATTGGGCCATGTGAATACTAGGAGTTTGGACTACAATAATGGGATGGTCCTTAAGGAAAGACCATGTAGAGGTCTGAGCCCAATTTAGAATATTGGGCCATATGTTGGGCTTTGCCCCATTAATTGACTATTGGGCCTTTGAATGTGGATTGGGCTTTGGGCTTGATACCCAATTATTAATTTGGGTATTGCTTGATGTTGACAGTTCGACAGTGCCAGGTGAGTTATCCTCATTGTACTAAGGGGTCTAAGGCACCAAGGTCAGCCCATTGGATTTGATATCCTAGCAGTTATGATATGTTGAGTATGAGTTTATGATGTATGTCAGTTGATATGCTAGTCTGGTAGATCTGTAGGACTACTTGTGTTACTACCTGATTACATGTATGTGCATTAGTTATGTTATATGTTGACATGTTATATGGGTTGGGTTGAGGTTGTCTTGCTCCGTGCGGTAACCAACAAACCCTAGAGTATTCCAGATATGAGTTGAGGGTCGGGTAAGGCATGCCGAAATCATACTGAGGACTCGGGAGCATTCCAGATACGAGTTGAGGGCCAGGTAGGGCATGCCAGACTCGTATTGTGGGCTCGGTGGCAATCCAAATGTGAGCTGTGGACCCGGAAGGCAATCCAAACTCATACTGTGCGCGAAGGCGTGACCATACATATCCTCGTGTTTTGGACTTATGGTTTCTGGGATATTATGATATTAAACTATTTTGAAAATCTTTGTAATGACTAATGACTTTTGGATGTTTGAAAAAGTTTTAAATTGGCTTGATTTTTATGGGTGTTACACCATATATTCAGTTTGTCTATTTGTCAAACATTTTAAGTATGGATTGACTTATTATTTCTCTCTTTATAAACATTTTAAGTATGAATTTACTTATGATTTCTCTCCTTATCAAACATTTTAAGTATGGATTTACTTATGACTTCTCACTTTATCAAACATTTTCAAACATGGTTTTAACTACAAGAGAAATACTTTTCATACTTTTTAAAAGTTAATTATTGCGGTTTGCAGAAAACCTGTAACTCTCACCAACCTTTGTGTTTACTCTCAAACTACATGTATTCTTAGGAGATCATTGAACCAACCTTTAGCAAAAGAAATGTTCATGGATTTCGGGCAATCTAGTTTTCTTTAGTTTTTTGTTACATCGGCCTATTAGTCAAAGCAAATTCATGTACTTACTATTATTATTTGTATGAACCATGTATTCAAACTTTAAAGTTGAATATAATTGCTGAGTTGTTATCGTTGTACTTACGATGTATATTCAATTTGCTTATGATCCATGAACTAAGTCGCAGAGCCCGACATGTTCCGTTGCCTTGGCCGGAGGTATGACAGTGAGGAATAAAAAACAAATTAACATTGATAGGTTATTATGGAGACAAATATTGTGAGTTAGTTCACCTTTTTTTTTATCGATTATTGCGTATATATATCTTTACTACTTATAAAAGAAATCTAACTATTTCTATAAATAGATTGAATATAATAATATTATTTTTTTAAGATGTCCAAGCTATTAAGCTTGAAGTACAACTCATTTATAATATAATAATATTAAAACTTTAACTCTATCCTTTATCCTCTAAAAATCTCGTATCAAATTAATAGAAGAATTCATTTGCAAATTGAACCCGTCAATCTCAACACTTCAGCCATTTGAAGCGGTCAATGTCAACAATTTATAGAGGATCTATTCTCTCACATTGGTAACAAGACATCTCATAATATCTATCTTCGTAATCCCTTCAAAGTAAGAAATATACGCACACTCTCTCGAAGAACCCTAACCAGTAACCAAGACAGTATAACCACCACCACCACAGCCGCTCTGCCTCCTTCCGCCTTCAACCAACCACTATCACGACTACTGCCCTTCCTCTTACCCACGACATGAATTTTCTTTTGGAACATAACATTTTTCTTTAAAAAAATATCGTTGAAAGAAGCTATTTGTCCCCGCCGCTGTGCGCGGGTAACGGCTAGTATATGTATATATATATATATATATATATATATATATATATATATATATATATATATATATATATATATATATATATATATATATATATATATATATATTTTAATGAATATAAAATATTGTGAGGAAGAAGAATAATACCAAATAGCCAAGGAAAAAGGATGGTGAAGTGTAGTTTGAATACTAAATTTGATGAAAAATTTGATACATTAGAAAATATAAATTTATATTTTTATATGAGATAATTTAACATCTAATGATGTGTTTTTTTTTTCTTATCATATTAACCGATAAAAAATAAAGTTAATTTAGACATTAAAAATACTTTTTGTTTTATTTTTTTCTTTTTCAAAATGTAGATATTAAAATACAAATAAGTTCACAACCAACATGTTTATCTATTGTAAATCATTGATATTTTACAAAATACGACATAATTTTTATGACAGACTTTTTATATATGTCATAGAATTGGTGTATGTAGTGATTCGTCTATAAAGAAAAATGTTTTTTTTTTTTTTTAATTTAAATAGTAGTGTGAAAGTTTAACATGTATTCATGAATATATCAATTATGCGTAAAAGTATTTTGTTTTTGACATGTAAAACTTTTAATTGAACGTCTAGCACACATTCATAAATGTATCGTCTCCCTTGTTGAGACCAAAGAGTGGGATATGAAGACATATAAAAGTGGTGTGCTAAAAATAATGGACAAAAATAATATGCTTGGAAGCTAAGCTAATTTTATTATAAGCACGAGTTTGTGTTTGTTAAGCATTGCAAGCATAACACATGCAGAACATGATTTTACGTAAATCATATATTGTTAATTTATATTGTGCTAAGCAAAATATTGTACCCATCAAATGGAAGTTTATGTATTTAACTCATTGTTCATGTAGATATAGCAAAAGCTAGAATAAATGTTACGTTCTTTAGTAAGTTGGGATTTAGGCAATGTTTGACAAAGTGCATCTATTTTATTTTTATTTTTTTAGGTTGTCTTTGGCAAATCAATATGTAGGTTAATGGTTAGGAACTAACATTAAAAAAAAAAAACCAAAATACTCAAACCAGCATTATTAAGGAGTTTATGGATTTTTTTAATCTTCCTAAATATTATTTTTATTAATTATAATAAAAAAATTCATGCGATTGAGATTTATAAACGTTTTAGGCCCAGATGGTAGAACAACTTTCATCTTTATTTATAATTTTTATCAAGCAAATATATATATATATATATATATATATATATATATATATATATATATATATATATATACTACCTTATAAAAGAAATTTTACTATTTCTATAAATAGAATCAATATAATAATAATATTTTTTAAAACGTTCAAATTTTTAAGCTTAAAGTACAATCAACTATTAATATAATAATATTATAATATATATCTTACAAATGATAATGCTAGAGATACAAGTATTAAAAACACATTTAAATTAATATTTTCTTATTTTTAGGGATTGAATTAATATTTTCATTAGTTTTGACCTAACTTGTATTCCTAAAATATTTCTTCTCTGGTATCCAGTGCATTCGAAATCTGAAACACTTCTTTTTGACAAATCATTTGAAATTTAAAAGCTCATTCAAATTGAAGTTCCCTAATTTTTTTTATATAAAATATAGTTGACTGGAGATTAATTCAAATCTTCATCTCATTTTCCAGCATGGAATTCACCACCACAATATTTTTTGGTTTTAGCATTGCACTTCTTATTTTTGTGAAACCGATCGATAATGGTACAAGTGTTCTTAGAAATATAACATGTCTCCGAATGGAACTAATTGCTTGAAAGAAACTATTCGCCGCCGCCGCTTTGCGCGAGCAAACGGCTAGTGTGTGTGTCTATATATATATATATATATATATATATATATATATATATATATATATATATATATATATATATATATATATATATATATATATATATATTTCTTTCATATATGGAAATACTACACACTAGACATATGATAACTTAACCAAGGGATATTTGGAATTATATTCACATATTATACATGATAATTTACAAATTGAATATTTGTTTTCAGTAAGCGATCAAGAGGTTTTCATTCATGTAAAAAAAACAATCATCTCTCTGGTGAAGAAGATGTGGAAAATATTGATCAAAATGCTAGAATATAGTGAGGATACTCAAATATATGTGATAACGATGACATGTAACCTTTATATTTATATTCGAAGGAACCACTTTGGCGTATATGATTTTTAATATTATTCAACAACATAGTGATTACATACATAAGAAATAGATAATCTTTCAAGAGTCATTATAACATTCGAGAGTGACACAATAAAATGCAAGAATTTTATAATAATATTGTAAATATGATATGTGTTTGCAAACAGTTTCATTTAAACATAAATAAGCATGGAACTGTTATTTAATACTCACTTTAATTTAATTAAATGGATTGCATGTTTGTCTTCCAATAATGTGTCATTACTCTACATATTTTTTTTATATAATTTTATATTTTCTATTTAGCATGTCAACTAATTTATACCGTATATAATTTTTATTTATTTATCCTTTAGCTTATCTATCAACTAGATTTTAAGCTAGCATGAGAAACATAACAACATTTAAAATGAATTGTCTAATGTTCGACTCATCCGTGCTTCAAGTTTGTGACAACTTGCTCATACATGCTTCAAGTTTGTGACAACTTGTCATTTAAAAAGAAGACAACTGTAGCTATAAATGAACTAGAAATACATCATTTTGTTTATGACATTCCATATATGTTTTTATGGGAGTACAATGCATTGATGTATGGTATAATAGTAAGTAATTTAAAATATTATGGGCAAGAAACAAAGATATGTAGGTATGATGTGAAATACTACTATGCTATGGTCAGTGGCGGAGTTTCAATATTTCATTTGGGGGGTCGAAAACATAATTTGTATAAAAATTGGTGAACAGGGGGTCGTAGTCAAAATTTTATATTTTTGGACTATATGTATAAAGTTAAAGCATAGGGACTATTAATGCCAAAAAAATCAGGGGGCCACAACCCCCTAGCCTTTGAAAAGATCTGCCCATGGCTATGGTGTTAGGTTATTGTTTATACAATAATGACATGAACAAAATGACAATACCAATGCATGGATAAAGGACACACATATCTATTCTAAAATTTGTGGAATTTATGGAAGACAACTTCATTAGTAAACTCTAAGATTGTCATCTAATATTGATAAACCTAGCAAGAGATTTTATAGACTTTTCATGTTATGTATGTTAGAGATTTTATAGACTTTTCATGTTATGTCATGACAATCATGTTGATTGTTGAAAATAAAACCGATTGAACTCTAATTATTTATTTTTTATATCATATCAACTCGTTTACTTAAAGAAATTGAATTTTTTTATTTATCAAAATCGTTCATTTGTATTGAGTTAGTGGGCTTGGAGTTTACACATTGAAAATATACATTATCATATGCCCCATTGTAACCTAAATAGATTGAAAGTGTGCGATATTAACCTTACTTTTTTTTTTTTTTTAACTTTTTATCATTACGTGTCAATCCGTTACTTAATAAATTGAAATCTCTTATATAAACCTATTTATTTTGTATTATGTTAACATGTCAATTCAGTTTTTACCGGCTCTACCTAATAAACCACATTATTCCCATCTTTTTAAAAATATTTTTAGCAAACAATAATGAACTATATTATTTGTATTTTGAGTAAATAGTATTTGTTTAACTCTTTTATCAATCATTACTAATATTGACTTTGATATTTTTCTATAACTTAGAGTATCTTATGGGGTCAATATATAAAACAACTAAATCGAAGGACTTTAGAGCAAATAAGTAACAATCAATCCACGTATTCTTTTAGCCTCATTCAATCTCATAGCACATAGAACGCAAACCAAGAAGACGACGACTGATACTGCCGCCGAAAACCTCCCACAAGACACCTGAAACCACTGTTCTCCGCTCCTAACTACTCAGGCGATCCGATACCACTTCAACACGTAAGATTTGAGCTAATTTTGTTCTTTTTAGTATTCATCGATACATAACCGACTTTGTCACATCGTGAATTAACCTATTTGTTGTTGTGTTATGTCTCTCTGTATACAGAAGTATGCAATTTATTTCTTTATATTTGGTTAGGTGTGCAGATCAGAAGAAATTTCTTTAGTAGACTTTGCTAATTTTAAAATACTCTGGATTTCTGGATCCGTGGATTGGGGAAAATGACTTTGCACTCTTTTAAGTTTTAAGAAACGAAAATTTCAGTTGCTCATTGTGCCAATCGTGTTGTGTAATTTTAAGACTGTGATTAATTTCATGACAGCTTAGCAACTAGAAACTTTTAGGGTTTTATCCAAGTTTACAGATACACATAACTCCATCTGTTTGATCACTTTTGAATAACATATAATATCGTTTTGATTTCTACAGAACAATCAAACAGCAGCCAGTTTAGTACTGTTAAGGAATTTGAAGGTCGGACTCTCAATTCGATACATAAATGGAGTCAGAATCTGCTAATCCATCGCCACCTTTGAAAGACTCAAATCCACAACCCACTGCAGCAGTGGAATCTAGAAACGATTCTGCACAAGATTCACCATCAAAGTTATCTGCTTCTGGGATAACTACATGGGCCAAAAGTCTGAAACTTCCACAACCTTTAGGAGGCACACAAGACGAATCTTCTTCATCTGAAAACACTGGAAGGTTTGCTCGTTTGACTAGTGGACTTGGGTTGCGATTATCCCCAAAAACTCCTCAACAAGATGATACTCATACTCCTAGTCCTGATGGAGCTCCAACTACACCTCAACCTGGCATTTTTGGAACAATCACCAAAGGCTTTGTAGACACATCCAAAAATGCAGTCAAAGCTGTCCAAGTCAAAGCTCGCCATGTTGTATCACAAAACAAAAGAAGATATCAGGTATTAATGTATCATCTATTTATCTTATCTTTACACAAGTTTTCTTTGATTCATCTTTCTATATGGGCTTCTGACATCACTTTATTTTGGTTTACAGGAAGGGGGATTTGATTTAGATATGACTTACATTACTGAGAATATTATTGCTATGGGATTTCCTGCTGGTGATATGAGCTCAGGCTTCTTTGGATATGTTGAGGTAAGTTCACACAGTGCTTTTAACTTTTAACTTTTAAGTTTTATCATCAACTTAAATATCATTATCACAAGTATTCAAGTAATGAAATAGTTTTGTTGATAATATTTGAAATTTTGTGTAGGGATTTTATCGTAACCACATGGAGGAAGTCATTAGGTTCTTTGAAACATATCACAAGGTAACAACTTTGTGTTTCTACATTTAGTCTCCAATTTTATTTATCCCTCTTTTTTATAATTTGTGGATGTTAGGATAAGTACAAGGTGTACAATCTTTGCTCTGAGAGGCTATATGATGCATCACTATTTGAAGGGAAGGTTAGTCAACAAGTCAACCTACTTAATCATTTCATCATTTTCTTACATTAGTGGCATTTAATATATATTTTTTGCAGGTTGCTAGTTTTCCATTTGATGACCATAATTGCCCTCCAATTCAACTGATAATATCATTTTGCCATAGTGCATATGCATGGTTAAAAGAGGACATTGAAAATGTTGTGGTTGTCCATTGTAAGGCTGGAATGGCAAGAACAGGCTTAATGATTTCAAGTCTTCTTTTATATCTCAAGGTACCAATTCTTCAATTTTACCAAACTACCCCTCATACAAACCGTATATCAATTGTTATTCCTTCTCCCTCCAGTTTTTCCCCACAGCTGAGGAGTCTATATTATATTACAACCAAAAACGATGTGTTGATGGAAAAGGACTTGTTCTCCCTAGTCAAATAGTAAGTCAAATCCTTTTTCTTTTTTTATTTTTTTTTTCAAAAAACATATATCTGATATGTCCGTTTTCGTCTTTTTTAACATAGAGATATGTCAAATACTTTGAACGTGTTATGACATACTTCAATGGAGAAGATCAGCCGGGGCGCAGGTACACATTAATATTATATATCTCTCTTTAATTTATTTTTCTTTTTCTTAAATAGTTTAATTGAGTTTTATTATTATTGTTGTGTAGGTGTATGCTTAGAGGATTTCGCCTTCATAGGTGTCCATATTGGATTAGGCCCTCAATTACTATCTCAGATCATAATGGTAACTACAATTTTTTTTATTTTTTATTTTTAGATTTCATGATAATTGATAATGGAATGTAATGATCAATTCCATTCCATTTGTTTGTGATTCCATTCCATGATAAGAAACATTTCTCTTTTTGGTTACAGGTGTTCTTTTTTCCACCAAGAAGCATCCAAGAACCAAGGATCTTTCGGTATGTTTCTTTTTAGTTTTTACAAAATTGGACTGTTTGACTAATATACCCTCATTGAACCAGCCTGAAGATTTTTGGTTTTCTGCTCCAAGAAAGGGTATAATGGTCTTTGCGCTACCCGGAGAGCCCGGTTTGACCGAGTTATCTGGAGATTTTAAAGTTACTTTCCATGATCGTCAAGGCGATTTCTACTGGTAAAAACATAAAATTCTCAATATATACAATGACTATATTTTTGGGACTAAAATTGAAAAATCAAGTATACTTAAGGGTCAAAAATGTAAATTACTCTTGCATGATATATTTTTTTTCATTTGTACATATGAAAGCTGGCTGAACACAACAATGATTGAAAACAGAAAGATTCTAACCACAAACGACCTTGATGGATTTGATAAGGTAACTTTTTATTTTTTAATTTTAATTTTTATTAAACTTTTTAATTTTTACATTTTTGTTATATATTTAATGATTTTACTAAATTCCGTTAAATTATCAACAGAGAAAATTACCATCTCCCGGGTTTCAAGTCGAAGTCGTGGTGGTGGACTACAACACCACCACCACCACCCAACCGAAACCGGAAACCGAAAGTACAACCAAATCAGCCGAGGGTACAACATCAGATCCACCACCACCACCACCACCCGCCGCCGCCACCACCACCACAAAAAACTCCGAAAAAGACGACGAGGTGTTTTCCGACACCGAGTCGGATCCGAAAGTTGCAAAATTGTCAAATGACACGAAGAATTTGTCGATAGGAAATGTGATTCCGACTCCGACTCCGACTCCGGCCAGGAAGCCGGAAAGTGGTTCCGGTGTAGCGGAAAAGATGACCGGAGAGGTGAGTGATTTCAAGGCAATGGCGGCTGATGCATCCGTGTTTACATTTGGTGATGATGATGAAGATTATGAAAGTGATTGAAAAGTGAAGAGATTTGTGGAAATGTGGTTTGGTTGTATATAAAATGGAATTTAAACGACTTTTATTGTTTTTTTTTTTTAATGACTTTTATTTCATTTATTCTGAAGTTTCGTTTCTTACCCAGGTTACAAAACTCGATGAAAGTTATATGGGTGGGTTTGATTGATTGTAAGTTGATGTATTATTTTCTTGTATGAGAATAATTGTTGATGTGATAAGAATTGATGTTCGTAATTTCTTGTGGAATTTAGTTTAATTTTTTCATGGGCTTTTTGCTAAAGCAACTTTGAAACCCTAATAACAATATAGTTGGATGCATTCAAGATTACAAATGTCTTTGTTCCAAACCTTGTGACTTATATGTAGACCCTACAATATTAACGTTTAGTGATGTCCATTTTGTGAATATGGATCATAATGACTTTCTTGGTTTTCTTGATGAAACAGTAACTATACCATCCAAAGGTGGATTACTACAATATTTCCTACATATGTTACTAGTTATTTTGGACTGTTCTAATTCCATTCTCGTTTTTTAAAAACATTTATTATAAATCCGAAGATTCAAAGTTTTAATTGCAAAAATAACGGTCACAAACTGGATGAAATGGGATGTTACAAAACTCATTGAAAAGAGGACCCACAAAGGAGTGGGAAGTGATGATGTGGAGTCAAACATGTATAAGATTTTGCAAGTAGGAGCAACATTGGATGCTTTAAGCACTTGTAACGTGTCCAATGTCGTTTCTACTAGACCTATTGTGTGTATTTCTCGTCTTGCTGGTTGAAAGCAACATGTAATGATGAAACATATAGAAACTAGGTTAATTGGAATGTTGAAAAGTTCACAAAAAAAAGAGGGAAAAGTTGTCAATTTAGATGGAAGTTACCTAAAGACAAAAAGAGTGGGAAGTGATGAGGATGTAAATATAAATAGATAGAATAATTTGCAAAAGGAGCATCATTTGAGGCTTTATGGACTTGTACCATGTTAAATGTCATTTGTGGCAACCATGACTTTGTATATTTCTTATCTTGTTAGTCGAAAGCATTCTATAATGGTTGTGACACAGATAAAAACTTGATTAAGCAGGATGTTTCAAAATTTACCAAAAGAAGAGGGCAACGTTGCCAATTTAGATCATGGTGATGTAGAGGCAAAAAAGAAGAAGTTCTTGCATTGAGAACAACATTAGGACATCAATTATCCATTCAACTCTTGAAGAGTTGAATTATATTTTTCTTTAAAACCCCACCATTTTAGGATGGGGGGTTCGGTGCCACAAAAACCACATCTTTTTCTCCCCCACACTGCCATGTCATTTTTACCATAAAAGTATGGTTTCTTTGACACACACCACATGTGGTGCCATACTTTTTTTAACAATATAATTTAAATAAAAACTTCAATTTTAATTAAAAAATAACATTTCATTAATTAAAAGACAAAAAAACATAACATTTCATTACCTAAAAAAATATAACATGGAATTAAAATAATACTAAATACTTAAAAAAAAATAAAAATAACTAGAAAATTTAAACCTACAAGCATAAAAAACACTCAACAACCGATTAAGTATAACTAGAAATTTTAAACCTACTTAACATAACATTTTTTAAAGTCGGCTTTCATCACCAAAGCAATTTCAAGCTCTTCCCTGGTCATATGCGATATGTCCATCATTAGTACTTTCATGTCATTATCCTTTTGTTTCCGAAAATCTCTTTCGGATGCAATTTGCAAAAATATGTCCATTTTTTTATACCATTCATATCGTCATCCATTTCTTTTAAATCATCAGAATCTACCGCTTTGCCTTTGTCTTTGTGTTTTGCTTTGTCCCTTCCTATTGGTCGGAAAGGTGGTGTAAATTGCACGAGTTCATCATCATTAAGGTCGAACCCAATATGAATATCTGATGTAGTGTGGTCAGATTCAAATGTTCTTGAGCGCTTTGAACCGCTATTGATATGTTTGTCGGATGTTTTGTTTATTTCTATTTTTTATTATCTTTCACGATATTCTAAAACTCAATAAACTTGAACGCATTCTTATTTTCTTGATGGTACATTTTTAGAGCTTTCTTCAAAATCACTTCATCACTTTGTCCACATTTCCATGGACGTTTCATGATGTAATACAGATCATTAATCAACATGATTTCCTTGTTTGTCTTCCCCTATTTAGGGTACACTTGGTGTTTTGAACGATACTATGGAAGCTTCATTCCATTGTGAAACATTTTTGTAACCCTCGCCTAAAAAAATGGTCATGTTTTTGGTATTTTCTAATTTTCGCATCTTTTGAAATATCGATTTCGGGTTCCCATCCTTTGGTCGCCGTCTTATATTTTCTTTTACTTGGTGTTTGGGTAGGTTAATCTTCTCGAACGATTTTGGGTTCGGAAGCGAAAACGGGTGCTTGAGTTTATTGAACAAATTTTGTCTGAGATAAATAAATCAAACTGATTAAAATCTTTGTCGGGTACGGTTTGTGGTTGTGTTGGTCGTTGTGGGAATTAGTGCGGATAATACGGTAGCATACCGTCATAGTGATAAAGTGGGGACGAATAAATTGGTTGATCGTAAGAAGGTATTGGGGTGTTTCTAGTGAGTGTTTTTTTTTGGGTTGTTGAAAGAAAACATATTAAGAGTTTTTGAAAAAAGATAGTGAAAGATAGAAGAATTGAATTGAAGTTTGGTAAATTAAAGGTTTATTTATAGGTAAAAGAATTACAAAAAAAAAAAAAATTGAATTTTAAAAAAACAACCGTTTGATGCTGGAAAAAGAGAAAGCAAGAGAGAGAAATGTACAACCAAAACTAACCGCGTGCGGCGAGACTACAGTGGAAACCATAGGGTGGGCTCGGTGTTCCCCTTTGGTCTTACACTAGAACATCTCATGAGGAGTTCAATACACATTGAACTTCACCTATATTATATTTAACTATATGCTATTAAACCCTCATTGTGATGATGTTAGATGCTTTAAAGGTTATTCTATTCATCCTTTGTTCTTATACTAAATATTCTATTCAATCCTCGTTCATACCCAAGTTTCTAGGGTGGGCCTGGTTGTAAGTTTGATTTATTTTCTTGTAAGATACTTGAAAATTGTCGAAATAATTGTCAATGCAAGTAGATTTAATGATATAAACTTGTTATGAAAGCTCGTAATTTCTTGTGGGATTTGGTAGTTGTTGACTTGATGTTGGACTATGATTAATTATGTTTTAATTGATTTTGTACTCTTGGAAATGATCGGGAAGTTTGGGGGTGAATGTGTTTAAACGTGTTTTATAATATAAACGTTATCCAAATGAATCTAACCAATTACAAAAGATATTTAAAGTATTAGACTATTAGCATTTAGCTATAAATCATGAAATATATATATAATAAAAAGAATAAAACTTACAAAAAAAAAAAAAAAAAAAACGGTCGTTTAATCGGTCAAAGATACGAATATCTGTCAAATTAATCTCTAACCTTCATATACTCGTTTTTGACAAGGCAGCGAATTTAGCGAGTCGTTCGTGTTCCTACGAAGGATCAAGCTAGGGTTTATCGAATCCTCGCACAATTTCAACTAAATCATCAATTTCCTGGAATTATCTGATAAACGCGTTCAATTACTCCAAGAGGTTTAACAATTACGCAGAGATTGGAATGCTATAAAAGAACAATTCAATCATCATTGTTTTTCAATATAATTTCCCATGTATAATAACCAACCTTCGATTCCATCGGCAAGTTATCATCATCATCAACCAATGGCGAATCACCGCATCCATGGCAATGTCCTTGAAGTCAATGGTACGTGCAATTTCGCTTCATTCGTTTTTAAGTTGATTGAGTAATTGCATGTTGCAGGAAAAAGGTTAATCAGCACATTCGTTAATCATCTGTGTATTTACACAAATTATTTACGTTTAGTTCGTGTCTAATTTCGATTTCTCATGGTTGTTCAGTGATTTGCTGCTATAAATTGAAGGACACGGAATGGATTTCAAGGCAAGATCCTTACGTTTGTGTTGAATACGGGAATAACAGATCTCGAACACGTACAAACACAGGTCCGATCTCATCCTCAATCTCGTGAATTGCACATGCATTTGCTAATTGATCTGTCCTCAAAGATGTCACAACTGATTCAAGTTTTAATTTTGAAATAATTTGGGGATTAATTGTGTAACAGATGGAGGAAAGAACCCTACATTCCAAGAGAAATTCGTGTATGGCATGATTGAAGGATTACGAGAGTTGAATATTATGGTTTGGAATAGCAACATCCTCTCACATGATGACTTTATTGGAAGCGGAAAGTAAGTAATCCTTCCATCCTTTTCATCTTCTTTCTGTGTTCTTTCTTCAATTCAATATGATCAGTTTTATGGATGAATTCTTCATTCTTGTGGTGTTCAGGGTACAATTAGCTAAAGTTATTTCTCATGGATTTGATGATAGCTCTTGGCCATTACAATCTAAAACTGGGAGGTTTGTGTTCTAATTAATTCATATGATTATCAGAAGTTGAATAAGATTTTGATAACATAAAAAAAATTGCTAATTGAAACTCATTTTATCTAGATATGCTGGTGAGGTACGATTGATAATGCATTATAACAATGTCAATGTAAGTCCAATTTTCATGCTTCATCTTACTAATATTTATTTATTTATTATTATTATTATTATTTTTTTTTTTTGCATTTAACTGTATTTTATTTTATATGCAGAATCATGCAAATAGTTATGCCACGTCAGCTCCACCATATGGTGCATCAGGTCCACCACATGTTCCTATGTATTCCGCACCGCCGCCACCACCACCACCACCACATTCTTCCATGTCTTATCCACCACCATATCTACCCACCGGAGCTTATCCTGCACCACCTGTCGCCTATTCGTTTCCACCTAATTCTGGTGGTTATCCACCACCATCCCCATACCCATACCCGCCAGATCCTTATTCTGCTCGGCCATATCGCTACCCAGGAGGGTATCCTCCACCGTATTGAAGTGACAGCTGGCAGTTGATCCCCTGTATCATATATTATTATAGGATATCATGTATAGTTATTAGCTCTATTCATCATCTATTCATCATATTAATATATTTATTTTTTGAAATATTTTACTTTTAAGTTTTAACTTAATTTATTATATTTTGATTGATTCATATATCGGTAAAGGTTAAACATAATAACTAAACATAATGCCAACACACACACATGCTCAACCACTTGGGCTGAGTGGTATTGTTGAATGTTAACACCAGATACTATTGAGCTACAAGCCATTTAGTGGGGATGTTTGGTTAACAAAGTCATTAACTTGATAGAATTAGATGCCATTATATTATAACGTACCTTGGGAAAGTATGCCATTTCTTAGTTTTCATATCCGATTTTCTACACGCTTAAGGCACTCGATGGCATAATGACACAATCTTTTTCATTGAAAGCTAATTCCTTATACTTCTTGTTTAAAAAAGCTTATTAGACGTCTTATTCTTTTTCTTTACTGTAGTTGTATGTTTATAGAAAGATGGTGGCTACAAAGTCTATGAAGCACATGTATAAATACTATTTTAATGACGAGGACAATGGAAGTAGTACTACTAGAAATTATTACCAAATTTTCATTATGACTGATACATGGCAACAACTTCCTTAAAAACCGTGTCTATGTATCCCTAGACTTTGTCTTACCCACTTTAAAGGCTAAAGGGAGGAGTTGGTTATTTCCTTCCATAGCAACCATGATAAACATGGGGCCTTAGTACTTCCCCCCTTCAACTCGGAACCATCTTTAATGATCAATAGGTGCAAATGATTCTTAAACATGTAGCACCTGGTTCCTGGTATGTAAATCTTATTTGAGTATTTTCCATTTTTAGCCTTGGACTCGGCGAGTCATAGGTCCGACTCGCCGAGTAGGGACGAGACTCAGGACACGTTTAAGTTGGCGACTCGGCGAGTCCATATCCTGGACTCGGCGAGTCACCGCTGTTGGATGAAACCCTAAGTTTCAGGGGTTTGCACCCTATTTAAACCTCATATCCGCCCCTTGCCAGCCCCCATTCACCCCCAGAGCTCCCAATCCTCGTTCTAAGCTTGTTCCTTGAGAGTTTGAGGCTATTGTGTGTGTTCTTGAAGGCTTTGAGGCAAGAAGGGGTAATAGATCAAGAGGAAGGAGAGCCATCCAAGCATCATTGTGTTTTTCAGCAGTTTCATTGAGGTATATCCCATTTCCCCCCTGTTTCTATGCTTAAGGTTTCATTTAAGACATTCTTGAGCCATTCCCCAAGCTAGTATGTGCATAATGTTTCGTAATAAGTTGATTGGCCTCTAGATCTAGGCAAGATTGAGCTCCAGGAGCTCAGATTTGTTAGCTTTATGGACCCATGTGGCTTGTTCACCCTAGATCTACCCTTTTGAGGCATTTTGAACCCTAAAATCCATATTGGTGAATATCTACACGTAAAGTTGGAAACTTTACATGTGATTCGTGTCTTAGAAGCCTAGATCTATGAATGGCATGGATTGGAATCGAACAAATCGGTGTAATTAATGGATGCATGGCGATGACTCGGCGAGTCGTTCATGTGACTCGACGAGTCTGCTCGCGAGTCACCGAATTTGTCCCTTTTTGCTGTATCGAGTTTGAGCAGTGAGTCACAGGGTGTGACTCGGTGAGTTGGAAGTTGAACTCACCCATGGTAGGACTCGACGAGTCATGGCCTGGCTCGGCGAGTCCAAGGCAATCTTCATAGATCAAGAACAGACTCGGCGAGTTGTTCATACAACTCGGCGAGTCTAAGCATGAGTGTTCATCGGATGAAGATGAACTCGACGAGTTGTTCATACAACTCGGCGAGTAGGACGAAGAACTTCAATGGCAGTTTAGAAGAAGAAATCGTCGAGTCATAGCCTAACTCGACGAGTAGAATTAGGGACCCAGGACAATCGTCTGGATAGGAACTCAGCGAGTTGGAAAGCCGACTCGGCGAGTCGGGTCAACTGAAAGTTGACTCTGACTTTGACTTAGGGTTTGACTAGGGGTAAAATGGTCATTTTACCCAAAGGACAGTTAGCAATGTGTGATTGAGTATGTTGTGGGAATTGCAGTCGGAGGATTTCCGGAGCAGCAGCAGCAGCTGCAGTCAGTTCCCGATCAGTTCAGCAGCTACTTTGAGGTGAGTTACCTTCCAGTAGCGGTGGGTCTAAGGCCACAATGTCGGCCCACCAGTAGGAGATGTGTGATTAGATGATTGTCATTGTGATATTCATCTAGGGTTGCTACTACTGTGTTATGTTATGTGTTAGTGACAGTAGGGGGAGATAGTCCCCCAGAATACCGGTCGATAGGGCCGAAGGGGTGGTCATGCCCAGCCATGCTAGATAGACTATGTGATATATGTGTTATGTGGTAGTAGTAGGGGGTGAAATAGTCCCCAGTATCCGGTCGAAAGGACCGAAGGGGAGGCCAGCACCCAGATATGCTAGGCAGTATCCGGTCGAGAGGACCGAAGGGGTAGGTCGGGCACCCAGATATGCCTGACAAATTTACGTATGTTATGTGATTATGTGGTATGTGGTACAGTGGGGGAACTCACTAAGCTTTGTGCTTACGTTTTACAGTTTTGTTTTCAGGTACCTCTTCTTCGAAGGGGAAGGAGCTGGCGCGGTAGCGGCACATCATGCACACACTTTGGTTTCCGCATTTACGAGATTCACTGGGATTTGTACTCTGATATTTTGATGGGTTGTATGGTTTGGCTTTTTAAACATGGTTTACGTTGTGTTGTAGTGTGATCAAACAATGTTTTTAATTATTAATGTTTTCTAAAGTAATGTTTTAAAATGAAATTTTCGGACGTGAAAATTGGGTCGTTACAAAACATATGAATCTACAGTTGATAGAGGTTATAGGAACTCATAGTAGCATAAGTCTATAAAATGTGATGATAATTTATTATAACTTAATACACAACCAATGGTGATAAGGAAGAGTTGAAATTGGTTTAGGTCATCGGTTTTAATATGGGTCACAGTGCTTGGATTCTCCTTTTCTAGGTTGTAACAACACACAGAGTCTCAAAAATGAATCTTTATATGTGCCTTTCAACAGTTCGAGTAAATGATCATTCACACACTGTTTTTCATATCCTTTATGATTTATTTTCCCAGGTATATTCTACCATGATCCATCGTCAAATCTTTCAACATAAGTCCCAACACTCACTTATTTGTTTGCCGATGATTGGGATGGATTTGTATTGTTGAACAAATGTATCTATTCTCAGATACTTGAACTTGAAGAAAGTCGATATCTTTGATTTTGACAACCTCCATACACCATTCATATTTTTGAAAATATAGTTGCATGACTTTTTGTTGGTGATTTTAGTTTCACCAGACATTTTGTATAAATGGAACTAATATGTGAGCTAAGATGTTTATAATTTGTGCTATACGTTATATGTCAGAGTGTGCAGAGTACACACGCATATATAAGATTGAATTATAATCTGCTACCAAAAAAGTTGGGAGTCAAGGCGACTACTCCCCCTTGGAGGGTCCTAGGGGCAACACCCCTAGCGAGGTCCAAGGGGCAGAGCCCATGGTGGTGGAAAATCTGAATTCTAATGGGTGAATATGGAAATATTGGAAAATCTCATCAGTTTTGGAAACCATCGATCATGCCATTATTTTTGGGTTTACATGACTAATTCAAAAGATGACAACCCTAAAAAATGCAACCCAAAATTGTCATGTATAAGTACGGCTATTCTCTTTGAGCCATCATACCCCTTCTCTGTTCTTCTTGTTTTCTGACGAATTTAGAATTCTTCTGGCAATTTAACTTACATTTCCGAGCCTAGATTCAGAAGCGTTCTTTTGGTTTATCCTAAACTGAATTTCTTGTAACTCGAGCATAAACTAAAAATATCAGTTCCGAAAGCAAGTTTACATGATCCACTGGGAATCCAGATTTCCACCATAAAACATCGATACCCTAACACTTTGTTGTTTTATATTGAAACCTTATTCAATGCATTTTAACCCTAACACTAGCTCCGATTTTCTTTTCTTTGTAAACAATGGACAAAATGAAATGTGTGTCGTAGGCTTGTACAACAGTGTTAGTCTAGGCTTGCTAGTAGGTTTTGGGTTAGGCAACGAGGGATGCATACACCAAAAAATCATTTATATGTCCATAACTTTTACCCCTTTCATTCTTCACATCAAGTTCATTCACTAAGATGTCTTCATTCATTGATCCACCAACAATATTCTCCTTGTCTGATATACCTTTTACAATATTCATAATTCTTACTTAATAGAGATCGAGATAAAGATGGTCTAGCATCATTGGCCAAAAGGATAGCATCTCCATCGGCAATCCCATTTGCAATAATATCATATGTATGTTCCTTATTGATAACATTCTTACACATATGTTGGTTAACATACTTAAAAGGACCAATGACCGATATAAGAAACCATCATTGTTGAAATTAGATTGCTTTTAGGTGCCCATCCTCTTCCACCATATGTTAACCAACAGTTATCAATAATGAACATACATATGATATACCCAAATGAAAATTCAACTTGCAACGGATAGACATAAGGAAATTATATAAATAGTTGTTTAACCCGTCATAATCATTTATATAGACAACAACGTCGATTGCCGAATATTCGTAAGATAACTTGATTTAATTATACACCACGTGAATTTTCTAGCCACCAAATTAATCAACCTAAGTATATGTTACACCCAAATGAAAATTCAACTTGCAATTATTGTTAACATTCAATGACATACTCCCAAACGCTATTAACATTCTCCCAAACACCCACTTAGTCAATTATAACCTCTTGATTATCATCACAGTTCTGTTAAACAGAGAGATAGAAACCTCTGGTTTTCATTTTGTTGCTTATATTCAAACATCATGGATATGAAATTACTATTTTGACCTGTCCTTTATGTGATATTTTTAACTAAACATCAAACACCAATTGATACTCGGTTGAAATCACAGCAGTTAAAACTACTAATACCCCCTTGGATCTTTTAACAGAAAACATCATATTCCAAATTCCAAACAAAGAGAAAAAAGCAAGGGCAATTTAGTCATTTTAAACAGAATGGACAGAAGTCATCCTAATCCTATCCTCCTCGCATATGAGCACCCAATTCACCAAACTGGTCATCAGCTTCAACCGTATCTTCAGACAAACGAACCGCATCAAGCTTCTGCTTCAGAACTTCAATGGCATTCAACACCAATTGAGATGCTTTGACTGCACCCGTTGACTCCACTGTAAATATAAAACTATCTTCTTTTGCATAAATCTCAACAAGCCCTGGTTTCCCCATGGCTTCCACTTTCTTCAACACCTCATCATCATACGTGTATGCTTCAGGATCCACCACCTCCACCTTCATTAATCAATCACAATATCAACAATAAAGTGTAACAAGTTTGTGTTTTGATATAATAAAGATTTAAGAAACCTGCTGTGTGTGGGGATTTATGCCAAAGACTTTTGTGGGGCTGCTTTCAACTACACTTGTTTTTTCCTCAAGTGATAAAGTTTCCATCATTTCTTCATTGATGTGGATTTCAGGCTCATACATGAAAGTTACAGTTGCAGCTGGTGACCATTTTGCATGATCTTTTCCGATTCCCTTTCTAGCTATTGCCCTTAGCCTCAGTTCTTGACCTTTTCTCAGTTTTACAATTGTGATCCCCCTAAACACAAAGAAAAGTAAGGTTAACTTTTGCTAAAATACACAGAGAATTGCAGTCACTGCTACCATTTCATCAAATGAAACAGTTCACTGGCTGAAGATACAAATAGAGACATGGTTAGGGAATTAGGGTTAACTTATCTTGGTGAAATCAGATCTAGTCTAACATGAAATCCGTTGACAGTAATCAAGTTCGTAATTTCGATATAAAATCCCTAACTATAGCCAATTGAAGCTGAAGAAATGGTAATGAAGTTTTGAAAAGAAGAAATTCCATGTAAAATATAGATGAATAGAGAGAAACAGACCTCTGATCTTCAGGATTGTCGAAGCCAGAGCTGGTGTCGGAGAAATCAACAGGCACAACGGTATGGTCGGAGCTGTAAAGATCTTTACTCGTAACATCTAGGGTTTGATCATTTATACACTTAGCTCTCAGATGAAACTCAACAGAACAGAACTCGCATTGGCCATCACCGTCACAGGCATCGCAGTCGCGGGAGAAGCGCATGCTCATGGCACGCTCGCTTGTGAGCGGGATAAGGCCAAGACGATGTGCGATGAACTCGTCATTGAGAACAGAAGAGTTGACTTCGATTTCAACAAGATCGATGGCGATGGTCGGAACCTCGGCAATCATGACACGGCGGAGTGCATTGGCCATGCTGGCGTCGGTTTCCCGGAGCTCAAATTTGGCGTAGTCATCTTTCAGTTCACGGATTTTCACCTTGGGGAATCTCTGGTATGAAGCTCCTTCCATTTTCGTTCACTCTTTTGTTTCTCTCTCTAGGGTTTGAAAACCCTGGTTCTCTGTAAAACCCTCTTCCCGTTGCCTATAGAACCAGTGTCATATGCGTCAAATTATAATTTGGCCCTTAATAAATTTGAGATAAAACTAGTCCAATATAGTATGCATTTTTTTTCTTGAAAATGGTTAAAACTATAAAAATATTTGGATTGGTGGTCATCTATCCAAAAATGAGAAATCAAGCATGAAAAATCAACACGTGTTTATACCATTTGTATTTGATATGTTTGGTTTCCTTGCGTCGGATGTGGTAAAACTTCTTAATAGAATACAACGGATCATACATAACAATGTTATATCCCCTAGATCTATAGATGTAGTTTTCAAAATAATTAGTTTTACCATACAAAAAGGTTTAGCGACACAACTTATTGTCCGTTTGCATTTTCATTCGTTGTACCATGATAACTAAGATTTATCAATCTAATCTTCTGAATTAGTGATCTTTTTTAGTATGTTTGTATGTTGTTTTGGTCCATCTAAAAGTTGAAATGACTAAATTGCTATTTTTACATTTATTTTCTATCTTTTATAAGTATTTATATATAGGATATAGATCTGGTAAGAAAAATTTTTTGGTAGGAAGGTAAGAAGTTTTTTTTCTACATATTTTTTTGACGAACAAAATAAATGAATCACTAGATGATTCACTTGTAAGATGATTCACAAGAAAAAATTCCCAAAAAAACATCTTTATGATTCATTTTTAAGTAAATTAAGAAAAAATTCATTTTTATGATAATTTTAGTGAATAACAACAAAATCATTGTATAAATGAATCATCGAGATGTTTTTTTGAGAATTTTTTCTTGTGAATCATCTTAGAAATGAATAATCTAATGATTCATTTTGTTTGTTCGCGAAAAAAATATGTAGAAAAAAAACTTCTTACCTTCCTACTAAAAATTTCCTTCTTATTTGATCTTGACTCTTTATATATATTTAATAAAGATAAGGGTCCACATGCCCTACATAACCACCCACCCACCCCCTATATCTCCCTCTCTCTCTCTCTCTCTCTAAGGTTTTTTAACACCTCCATTTCTTTCCTCTTTTTTGGATTTCAAAGAAAAGATGTTTATCCCTTATAGGAATCTTCAGAATCCACCGAGTCGTTACTGAATATTTGTATGATAATCTTTTGTTTGGGGGCCTGAGAGGGATTTAGTAACATATTGATTTGGAGGGTATTCACACCTCTTGCTTGTCTGTGCTTCTCACGACACCTCAACTCATGTTGTTCACCTTCCTATTTAGCTTTACTTAAACAGGGACAACTGCTTCTCGAGTGCTTTGTTGAAAACCATTTACATGAACAAATGTATAAGTTTCAGTTTCTACATTCAAACCACCCACATCTACGTCATGGATGCTAGCCAATGGTTCTTCTTCTCCTCAAACCATAGACCCGCACATATAGAAAACATATCTATTTATTGTACTCATTATAGTTGTTCTCAACACATGCTTAAATTAACTTGATTTTGACTTTTAAGCTTTGGTGTTCAAATCTATGAGAGAATTCCTCATGCCCTCTACCTGTTTGATGTAAGTCTTGAACCAATAGTAGCGCATGTTATAAGTATATTTATTATTGCTTCTGTAATATAAAGTTATGGATTGTGATTGTGAGTTCATGATCAGGAATAGGGATGTTGTGTTGGGAAGAAAGAATAGAAAACATCTAACTTTGTTTGGGTTGAAATAAATATATCTCGTGACAACATTGGACTCTATACCAAGGTCTCTCCTTCAACAATTAACATGGATTTTTCTGGATTTGGTGAGATCGATGATGGTGGTGGTTTGGAGTTCGCTTTCTAGAATGACGTAGGAGAAGGTTATGTCGGGGAGTTTGTCTCCGACAAAGATGGTGGCGATGAGTTTGGGGGTAGCAGAGTATTTGATGCCGTGACGGTGAGTGAGGTAGAGGTTTTTGATGTGGAGGGTAGAGATGGAGGTGAGAAATGGTCAAATGGGTCTTGTGCTTTTTAGCACACACACACACACATACACACTAAGATATATATATATATATATATATATATATATATATATATATATATATATATATATATATATATATATATATATATATAGAGAGAGAGAGAGAGAGAGAGAGAGAGAGAGAGAAAGAGAGAGATATGGGCCAATTTATTTTTAAATATTTATTAAAAATTGAAAAAATTATTAGAAAAAATGAAGAAGTTTATAACAGTCTTTTCAATTTGGGAAATGACCTTTTCTACATATAAACATGGTCAAAAGGACCACCGATCCAAAAAATTTATGGTTTTGAAGAAAACACGGAAATAATGCATACCAAATGGACCATTTTTATAGTTTTGTTTGAATTTAATAGTTCCTTGATTGTTGTAAGAATTCGGATATATCAATTTGCCCCTTGTAGTAATTTTGATACATACAAAAAGATATATTATCTTCTCAAATATGCAATGTTTTTTTTTTCTACTTCAAGTTGATAAAATTATATCTTATTATCTCAATTAAAATATTAATTCAAATAAGAGCCATTTATAAAAATACCAAATTTTCTTTTTGGAATATAAGAAAATAATTCAATTTTTTTCTGACAAGATGAAAGTTAAATGTTTCATACTCTAACATTTCAGACTATGTTTTCATAAAGTACATTTCACACATACTTTTTACATGACATAATTTAATTCATATTATCATTTCGAAAAGGAAAATCTAGGAATAATTATCTGTATCAAAACACATGACTCTAATCGATTTAAGTTCTTATTTCCATACTTAGTTGCCTAACAAAATTCATTTTTTTTTAAATAACACTAGCTGTAGTTCTAATTTGTGTGATTGATGGTCCAATAATATGTAGATTCGGGTGTTTCTAAAATGCTTACGTTGTTGATCTTAATATATAGTGTAACACCTCAAATTTTAGACGAAAATTTTCATTTTTAATTCACCAAAATAAAGTTTCACAAGCCAAGTTATCAAACACATAATTATCCGAAAACATCCATTATCATAAAATATCAAAATTCTCAAATTATCCCAGTAGCAAAACTCTCAGCGGGTATCTACAATCAGACATTCGCTGTCCCGCGGTCCTCAGAAGTACCTGAAACATATAAATCAACAATTGTAAGCATGAAGCTTGGTGAGTTCCCAAGATACCACATACAACACAACATAAATAAACAACTATGGGTTATCAGCAACCCTGAGGACTATCAATAGTCCCAGTGGGCAACAACACACCCTATGGGTTATCAGCAACCCTGGAGACTATCTGTAATCTCAGTTACACATAAAAAACATAATACAAATAATAGTTAGACCCAAATGGTCATCACAAATAAAGCTATTCTACCACACAGGTAAGAATAAATGAGGAGACTCACTTGATACTGACGACAAGTAAATCTCATACCTGAACTGTCAGAACTAGACCCCGCCTAGTCAATGAAATAATTAAACCTAATTAATAATTAAGCTCCAAAACTCAACTTGTGAGTCCAAATCCCATAAATAAGTCCTTTAAGGGGAAAAAGACCATTTTGCCCTTCTCATGGTCCAAAACCCTCAATCTTGACCAAAAGTCAAAGGTCAACAAAAGTTAACTCCCCATCGCGTACGTTGGGCGTGCCACGTGATCAGTGATAAATCGGGGATAGAACCGGCTATGCGGGGCGTAGCCAGGAGTACGCCCGACGTACTCCGTTTGATTTAACTTTCATCAACTTTGTGTCTTAATCCGATAAGACAACCAACCAAACTTCAGATCTGACCAACCTACGGTGTCTTAATCCATAAAGTCGTCGACCTTAAGCCTTTGCATGGCTAGGAAGGACCCAATGCAACAAACTTTAACTTGCATCACACTCTAAGTTACTTTACTCATGCATTGGCCATAGGGAATGATCAAGCAACCATTTTTACAAGTCCTAAATGCATGAAAGGACAACTAATAATTTTTGGAGTGCTCCAAACTCGTAAAGGTCCAATCTTGGGGACAAAAGTTCATAAAACTCAACCATGGAGATCAAATAGGAAACTCATCAAGGTATAAACTTTATACCTGAAAAAGATACACAAAGAGGAAAGGTTTCTGGATCTACAAGCTTGCAATCAACAACTCCTTCTTTTCTAGTCTCCTTCTTCAACAATATGCACCAAAATCACTTAATAAGCCCCTAAAACTCACACAAACAACTTAGACTCAAAATTAGGTTTTGAGGAGGGAATGGTGGCTGATTAGGATAGTCCAAAGGGGATACAAGGTTGTTTAAATAGGGAAAAAGCCTTAAAATTAGGGTTAAGCGATTGGGCTAGTACGCTCAGCGTACCACACGCACGCCCAACATACTAGCACATCATCCACTATCCACATTACACGAGTACGATGCGTGTACCCTCAAGTACGCCTAGTGTATGGCCAAAATGCAAAGACTTTTTCCTCAAATGACCAGTTCTGCAACTTTTGACAAGGTTAAAAGCAATAGAAATAAAAAACTGATATTCAGACGTTACAATTCCCCCACCCCCACTAGAATCAGACTCTACCCTTGAAGTTATCCTCAGCAAACAGCTCAGGATAGTCCTCTCGCATCTTGGACTTTGGTTCCTATGTCCACTCCGAGCTATTCCGATGTTGCTACTGAACTTTGAGCAAGTTCACCGCTTTGTTCCTCAAGGTCTTCACGCTCCGATCCAAAATTACCACGGGCTTCTCAACATAGTTCAGGCGATCATCGACCTTAATGTCCTCCAAAGGGACCACAACATTCTCAACAACTTTACACTTCCTCAATTGGGAAACATGGAAGGTATAATGAATATGTCTTAACTCCTCTGGTAGCTCCAACCAATAAGCCACTTTGCCCACACGGGCCAAAACTTGGAAATGACCAATAAATCTGGGGACCAGCTTACCCCACTTCCTAAAGTGGATAACACCCTTCCAGGGTGACACCTTCAGAAGCACCAAATCCCCTACCTGGAACTCTAGCTCAGAGCGTTGCCGATCTGCATAACTCTTCTAGCAGCTCTGATCCGTCAGAAGTCTCTGTCTAACTTGGTGTATAAGCTTGGTCGTCTTGACCACTAACTATGTACTCCCCATGACCCTTTGTCCAACCTTGCCCCAACAAATAGAAGTCCAAAATCTCATTCCATATAGAATCTCAAGGTGGGGGATACTTGTACTTTCATGATGGCCGTTGTTATAAAAAAAACTCAGCCAATGGGAGATAGGAGTCCCTACTCCTACCAAAGTTAATGATACAAGCACACAACATATCCTCGAGCGTCTGAATAGTCCACTTGCTCTGCACGTCTGTCTACAGATGATATGCAATACTAAAGTGTAGTCAGGTACCCAACTCCTTGTGAAACCTCTTCCAGAAACTGGAAGTAAAATGCACATCCCGTCCTGACACAATCAAAGTTGGCACCCCATGCCGAGCCACCACCTATCGAACATAAATCTCATCTAGCTTCTCCGTGGAAGAGCCCTCGCTAAAGGCTAGGAAGCGAGCACTCTTCGTAAAACGATCCACTATCACCCAAATAGCGTCAATACCCCTCGCAGTCTTTGGAAATTTCGTAATAAAATCCATGGTGATCTGCTCCCACTTCCATAAGGGAACCTCTAAGGGCTGCAACTTGCCATGAGGGCGCTGGTGCTCGGCCTTGATCTTCCGGTAGGTCAAACATCTCTCTATAAACCAGGCCACATCTCTCTTCATACATGGACACCAATAACTATGCTTTAGGTCAAGATACATCTTGGTAGCCCTTGGATGAATGGAAAATCTCGACTTGATGGTACCCAAACCCGCCCCTGAAGAGTCAAAAGCCCGCGGCTGTCGATATTAAAGGTTGAAATTTGGCCGATCCCCCGCTTAGTTTTCCGATTTCCTTCTTTTATGGCATCTGACTGCGCTTATTTGATAATCTCTAAAACTGGAGTCATCCTCGTGAACACATCCCGAATCGGGGCACTCACCGCCCTCCGACTCAAGGCACCGTCCACCATATTGGCCTTGCCCGGGTGATACAGAATCTCACACTCATAGTCTTTCACTACATCCAACCACCTCCTTTGCCTCATATTCAGGTTAGGCTGATCCATATAATATCTCAAAATTTTATGGTCTTTGATATGGGCATATTTAGTTATAAAATTCATGCATTATCTTAATATTTTATGTTGTTTTTATCTCATTTAATGAACAAAAGGTACTTAATTAGTTTAAAATTTCATTTTTAAGCAACAATGACATGCTCGGGTGGAAAACGAAGTAGAACTAGCGATTGGAAGCTTGGATCTTGGATTTTGAAGAAAGAAGGATGTTGTTGGACAGCTTGACCCCTCGTTAGTGTTTTGGCCATATCTCATGAATCGTAACTCCGATTGACGAGATTCAAAATGTTCTGAAAACTAGGTACAATTTTAGACGACTTTCATGTTTTGAGAAAATGCTAATTCCAATGGAATCGGCGAGTAGGACATCAACTCGCTGAGTTGGTCAGAAGTTTCGCGATTCTTGACTTTGCCTTGCCGTACACGGGATTTTAAGTGATGGACTCGCCGAGTAGGTCACTGTACTCGTCGAGTAGCCCCTGTTTTCATAAAATATATATAGAAATGCTTCTCATTTGAACCTTAACGAATGGGGGAAGTTTAGGACGATTTTTGGAGGCCAGAAGGGTTCTTAGAAGCTGTGGTTTTCGAGATTTCAACTTAGATATCAATTTGGAAGAAGATCAAAGGCAATAACACACTACTTTTATCTTAATCTTTTGCATAAACCATGTTTCAATCATTAGATTATGTTTTTAGTTTGTTATTTGCTATAGATATGAGCTAAAAACTCATAGCTTCTGTTTAGGATAGATGATTTTGTGATTATGGTTTGATTTTATGGTAGAATTAATTTAATTTTGGCGATTTTGTTGATTTTAGCTTGTTAAAGAACCTTATGTGTGATTGAAAACTAATTTTCTGTTATTAGGAAGTTAATTAAGTTGTATGGACATCTCTTAATTGCTACCTCATATAATTTATGTGACCACTTTGTTATATGACTAGGATTAACGACTGTGAAACTAGAATTAATAGAAAAATAGGTAAAATCATGTGTGAGATTGTGTGATGACCATCAACAAGAGGTTAACTAAAGGACCAAATTAGTTACCCATTACAAGTCTAAATTAACCCGAATGAATAACCTAGTGAATTGAATTAAATTAGACAACTGGCCAATGTTTGAGTTAGTTTGTTCTCTAAGGATTAATACAGCGAATGTGAATCTAATCACTTGAATCGGTAGCCAATAGAAGAATTAATCCATTGCATTATTACCATAATATCAACCATATGATCATTTGAGTTGAACTAAACAGAAGTTCCCTTCGTTATTGAATTTAGTTGAATCTTTGCTTATCTAGTTTTTAGTTAAGTAGTCTAAGTATTAATTGGTAAGTTTATAGTCTTGCAAAACTAGAGAAACCCCCTTTTTATTACTTGTTTTATTTAGATAATATTAGCATTTATTTTAATTGTTTACCGTCCCCTGTGTTCGATACCCTACTTGCTTGAACTATATTACTAATCGATAGGTACACTGCCTTTCGTGTGTTTATTTTGTGTCTAAGTTAGTAGGATTAAAACTAGTTGAGTTTACACACATCAATCTTTATAGATGGTGCACCAAACATCATAGAGATAATAGCGCCAAATCTTGAGGGCGAAAACCACCACCCCCAATTCCAAATCATGCATGGGATACTTTGCTTTGTGAGGCTTCAGCTACCTCGAAGCGTATACAATCAAATGCCCCATCTGCATCAAAACATTACCCAACCCTACAATGGGTGCATCACAATAGACTACGAAGTCCACAAATCCCTCAATGAGGGCAAGTACCGACGCCTCATATAGTATCCGGCGGAGCGTCTCGAATGATGCCTACCGCTCAGACCCCAACTAAACACAACATCCTTCCTTGTTAAACTGGTGAGAGGAACAATAATCTTGGAAAAATATCTAATGAATCTCCGATAATATCCCACCAAACTGAGTAAACTACGAATCTCAGATGGAGATCTCGGCACCGCCCACTGCATCACATCCTCTGTATTGGCTGGGTCGACCAAGATACCGTTCTGGTTGACTAGGTGTTCTAGAAACTGAACCTCGTGCAACCAGAAGTCACACTTGGAGAACTTGTCATAGAGCCCTTCCATCCTCAAAACCCAAAGAATCTCACATAAATGCTCCTCGTACTGCTCTCTGGCCTTCGAATAGACCATAATGTCATCGATGAAAACAATCACCGATCGATCCAACATAGGTCTGCTCATGCTCCTCTCGCATCCTCATCTGATGGTGGCCGGATCTCAAATCGATCTTCGAAAACCAAGATGCCCCCTGAAGTTGGTCGAAAAGATCATCAATCCTTGATAATGGGTAACGGTTTTTCACTGTCAGATTGTTCAACTCCCGTTAATCGATGCACATCTGGTGTGAACCATCCTTCTTTCCGACGAAGAGGATCGGTGCTCCCCAAGGAGAACTGCTCGGCCGAATAAACCCTTTTCCCAACAGCTCCTGCAGCTGAGAGGATAAATCCTGCATTTCAAGAGGTACAAGACAGTACGGTGCCCTGCCAATCGGTACTGTACTAGGAATCAGATTGATCCGAAAACTCCACTTGCCTCATAGGAGGCACACCTGGTAACTCTTTGGGAAAATCATGTACCACAAGAGCATCAGAAATAGAAGTCGATCCTTCAACCCATGTATCCACTTTATATTCCATATAACCCATACACCCATGCTGCAAACTCTGTCTTTCCCTGACGGCAGTATAAAAGGCTGATCCCGATCTAGTGCCCTCATGATAGATAGTTAGAACTCCCCCATTAGGGTCTCGAGCCGTCACTATCTAACGCTCACAGTCAATCAAAGCCTCGAACCGGCCTAACCAATCCATACCCACAATCACACAAACATCTCCCATCACAATAGGGATAAGATCTGTCGGATAACTAACACCGAAGATCTCTAACACACAACCTTTGTAGATATCCGTAGCAGAGACCGGACGCTCATCAGGTATAGAGACTCTCAAGGGCCTACTTAAAGTCTCTAGCGTATTACTAAAACGAAACAAAAAGATGACAAAACAAAAGATCGACTCACACGCGAGTCAAACAGCACAAGCACAAGCATAAAATTCAAAAGAAAAGCACCTACATAATCAAGAATATAATAATATAAATAAAACATCAAAATAATAAAGAATATATCCCATCCACGATGACTAGAGCTGCACGGGCCTCTTCTGCTGTCAACTAAAATGCTCTCCCTCGATCCCTCAGTGCCTCGACTTTCTCTGCCAGCCATCAATAATACACATGGCTGGGGGGGGGGGGGGGGTCAGAGTCTGAACCACCCTAAATGCAAGATGAGGAAACTCGACCCTCATGTGACCCTTCTGGTTGTAATTAAAGCAAAAAGAAAATCCCTTGGGGCAATCCCTAGCCAAATGCCCCTTGACTTTCCAACTTTATGACTTTGCATGGCTATAAAGTGCCTAATACCAAAACCATAAGTTCTTAACCCAATAAGGCATCACAACTCTTGTATGGAAGGGATGGAAGGGCCAAGATCACATTTTTATGGTTCATAATAATTCCATAATGGATAAAGTTTCCAACTTTATCCATTAGAATGGTCCCAACAAACAAGATCTACTCTTTAAGTCTCAATGGGACCCAAAAGTTCATCTTTTTCAACTTAATCCATTAAGCCCAAGTCTCCAACCTTCAAATGCGAATCAAATTGATGTTTAGATGGATAACGTTTCCAACTTTATCCATAAAAAGTCCACAAACTTTCAAGATCTAAACTTTATGCACTTATAGTGACCCAAAGCTCATAACACCCAAAACTAGCTAGGTCTAACAATTTCATCATCAAGATTCAAACTTTATAGCTCTAGAAGAAAGATCAAGGTGGAAAAGTCTGGATCTACAAGCTTTAATAGAACCAACACTTGTTCAATGAGTTCCTTCTTCTTCTTCAAGGTGCACCAAGAACACTCCAAAGCACTTAAAAACACCTTCTTTTTGCTCATAAGGATCAATCTAGGGTTAGGGTTACAAGAGAGGGTGTTGGAGAGGTGGAGGCTAAGAATAGAGTGAGTTTAGGGAAGTTAATGAGCTTAAATAAGGCTCAAACCATGAAAACATGGTTTAGGCACTGATCCCGTACGCCCAACGTACTCAATTTAGGCCCAACGTACTCATGCATACTCAGTACGCCCAACATAATCAATTTACGCCTAGTGTACTAAAAAAATACTCAGTACGCCCAACGTACTCAATCTACGCCCAACATATGTGGCTGACCCAAAAACCGTCCTAACTTCAAACGGTCGTAGCTTCTTCGTTCCAAATGCGTTTTTGACGTTCTTTATATCCACGGAAAGATATTGAAGAGCCCTACAATATTATATAAATATCTTGGACTAAAAACTTCTCAAAAAAAAAAATCTATTTGTCTTGAAAGAACACGACCTATTACTTTTCCATTTCTACCTTTCAGACCAAAACATTATTCAAGGGTTAAACCTCTTAACCGAAATTACATCCTTCCACAAGGACTAAACTTTTCCTTCTTTTTCCCTTTCTACCATTCAGCCCAAAACACAAGTCAAGGGTTAAGTCTCTTAACCAGAATTAACTCCTTCTAGAAGGACTAAACTTTGCCTCCTTAAGGCCCAAAGCCTTACACACTCGACTTTCGGCCTATGGCCTATAAATGGCAGGAAATAGGATGTTACAAAGATTTTGGGTGGAACAAGCTTTACAATCACCAAAACACCAAGACACTCCAAAGGATAAAAATATTCAAGAACGGTTCTGAGAGGATAGTGGATGAGAATATTACAAACCCTAATATTAGCTTCCTTAAATAGGGCTCAAAGCCGAGACCAAGGGATTTGCGTTTGCGGTGGGTGCGCCACATATATTGCTTAAGGCGCTTCATACAAGCACTCCATACTGAACAATGAGCACATTATGCCTAGCATAAAACCCTTTTTCTTCCCAAATCAAATATTTAAGTAATTAAAACTCCTTATTGTTGACGATATCTCGTCAACTGAAAAATAATCTTTCTCCTCATGTATCATTAAGCCTTCTTTTTGTTGCTTTTCGTTTAATATCTTTTGCAAACACACATTTCAATAAAGTTTTTGGAGCAAACTCTCATCCAGGACGTGGGGAATGGATGCCCACGACGTTGCATGCAATTTAATGAAATGCGTGTTTTAGAGGGTCACCTCGACGTGGTGATGGATGGTCACGACGTGGAAGCTATAACAGCCCAATCCTATGTATTTTAGGGTTTCTCCCACATTTAAGCACCTTAACTCCCATTTTAGTTAATCTCCTTCAGCCTCCATCTACCATTCCGAAATCCTAGCCACATTTCCTTATTTTTGGGCTTGGTGACCCTATCTTGAGGTTTTTTGCTTCATTTGGTGAAACTTGGAGAAGAAGATAGTTCATTTTGGTGCAAGGAAGCAATGATAAATCTTGGATCCAAGATGTTCTTCACATTTCTGAGTTGTTGGAGGTATAAAGTTCATACCTTGACCTTTTTTCTTCTTGTTTCAAGCATGAGCCAATTTTGCATGTTTTGGTTCCATTCTTGGGTACTCTTGTAGTTTGAGGAACTCTAGAGCTTGATGTGGTGCTTATTTGGTCATGAACTTTTGAGCTAGTGAGAAAAACGTCTTAGCTTGAGTGTTCTTAGCCCATGTTTGAGTTTTGGTCATATTGAGGACTTAATGGACTTAGGGTTTAAGATCTTTCCTTTGGTGAGGTCCAAATATATAAACTTGGAAACTTTATCCATTAAGTCAGTAGTAGATATGGGAGTATGAGCTTAGAGCTAATCGGATTAATCTCTTAGTGAGAAAAATGGCATTTTCCAGTAGCCACCGCGTGACGAAGTTGAGGATCACGACTGCCTTGTTCTAGCATGGCTACGACGTGGCGTTAACCTGGACCAAGGTTGACTGTTGACTTTTTGACAAGTTTGAATTAGGGTCAAATTTGAGGATTTGGTTTGTTGATTAAGGTTTTTCCATTTTTGGTATTAGAAGGCTCGTGGGAGCAAGCGATGTTGAAGGGAAACACATCGTAGTGTTTATAGGTTCTTCGTTTCAAGTGAGTTCTCCTTGCAATACCCGTGGGTCGAATACACCAATACCGACCCACTAGTTTTGGTTATCATTTAATAGAAGGATGCCCCAAGGACTGTATGTAGTCATGTAGGATAGACTGAGGACTCTTTATCTAGGATTTCTTGCATGTTCCTTGCTTGGTTGTGGCTCTAGAGTTTAATCATTTGTCCGAGTGTCTATCTTACATCTGAGCACATATGGTTGTGCATTCCTTACAGATTTGGTCTCGTATCCTTGTGTAAAGGATGTTTCTATACTGTGGTGATCTGTTATATATATATATATATATATATATATATATATATATATATATATCCTGGTGTGATAGGATGCATCGATAGTAGTATGCTGGTTAGAGTACCAGTAGGTTGGTTATCGTCTAGTAGAGGGCCCTAGGGGCTGTAGGTAGTCATGTCAGATGGCTTGAGAACTATTGATCTAGGCTTTCTTTCTTTTTCCTTGTTTGGTTGTGGTTTTAGAGTAAGATCATTTGTTCGAGTGGCTATCTCACCTCTGGTTACTTATGGTTACGCATTCCATGGTGGTTAGTTGGTAGCGGAGCAGTGTGACGTGAGAAGCCTAGTAGGAGGTAGTGAGTTGTATGATTGATAATTGTCTAATTATGTGCCTACTTGATCCTTGATTGTTTATATGTTGACATATGGTAGTGGATGAGGTTGAGGCAATATTGCACTGTGCAGAAGCCAACAAACCTAGGAGCAATCCAAACATAAGTTGTTGGCCGGAAATGCAATCCAAATTTATGTTGTTTGTAACATCACGAAATACGAGCCAAAAATTTTCATTTTTAAATACACATAGTTAGCAAAACATTAGAATAAAACATTCATTGATCATATCATTTCATAAAGGATGTGCGTGTTTGGAAACCAGTTTATAAAATCATAATAAAAACACAGTACAATTCCCCAGGAAGATCTCATAGCACGGAATACAAAGAGTGTGTGTGATGTACTGCTACCGCGCGAGCTCCTTCCCCTTCAAAGAAGAGGTACCTAAAACCAAAAATGAAAACTGTAAGCACGAAGCTTAGTGAGCTCCCCCATCATACCACATACCATACAATCACGTATCATACATATTGCCAGACATTTCTGGGGTGCCCGACCTACCCGGTACGACCATTCTGGGGTGCCGACCTACCCGTATCAAGCCATTCCGGGGTGCTGACTACCCATGTCAAGCCATTCTAGGGTGCTGACTACCCTTCAGTCCTAACGACCGAACCTTGGGGGACTATTTCAACCCTTACTGCTACTATCACATATATCATAACATATTATCAGAAACATCTGGGGTGCCTGAACTACCCTGCAGTCCTAACAACCAAACTCGGGGATTGGTCCCCTCCTACTACCTCTATCGCATATAACATAACAAGCCAGCATGCAAACATCACATACTATCAGACGTGTCTGGGGTGTCTGACTACCCTTCGGTCCTAACAACCGAATTCTACTACTATCACATACAACATATCATGCTAGCATATAACATATCAGGTAGTAGCAAACCTAGATGATATCACAAAGACAATCATCTATCATACGTCTCCTACTGGTGGGCTGGCATTGTGGCCTTAGACCCACCGCTACTGGAAGGTAACTCACCTCGAAAGTAGCTGCTGAAATCTGCTTGCTGAGCGTCTAACTGTTGGATCGCAAATCCTCCGGCTATAAACCATAAACATAGGTTAGACACCCATAAATACCATTAGGTCAAAAGATTGACCCTCCCTTGGCCCAAGGTCAACCCCTTGGTCAAAGTCAATGTCCGTTTGATTGGACTCGCCGAGTCCTTTTCCTAGTAACCCGGTCCTACCCAACCAGTCCTTCTTCCCACTCACTGAATCACTCTTCATTCATGACTTGGGAAGATTGAACTGACTCGTGACCCGACTCGCCGAGTTTGAAGAACAACTCGCCGAGTTCCAGGTAATCTTCATAGGACTCGCCGAGTTGTTCATCCAACTTGCCGAGTCTAAGGCCATCTTCATGGAACTCGCCGAGTTCCTCCTTGGGACTCGTCGAGTCCCTATGACCCATTTCCCATATAGGCCAAATCTGAGACATGCAACGCTTCAAAACCATAGATCCATGTCCCTTGAGCATGCTTATCACGTAAAGTTGCAAACTTTACGTGGATGCATGGCTCTATAAGCTAAAAAGGCCAAAACCAAGCTCTTCAAGAGGTCATAGACTCAATGGTGACCTTAATCACTTCAACCATAGGAACTTTATGCTACTAATTCATCCAATAAGTCCAGATCAGAAGTCCTTTCGGATCATTAAGCACCACACATGGAGCTTGGTGTTTTAGGGCTTGAAAACCACCAATTTGGGACAAAAATGGCAACTAATGATCTAAAGATCAAGGTAGAGACTTTTCTACCTGAATGGAAGCTTCTCCCTGCGTGGAGTTCGGATCTACTCCTTTCCTTGAACTCTTCAACCACCTCTTTCTCCTTCTAAGCTCCAATCTCATTCAAAAGGCCAAAAACTCTCTTTAGATCAATAAGGGGGGCTAGGGTCTCACTCTAATGCTCTCTGGAAGTGTTAGGGACAAAGAAGGCCAATATAGAGTGTTTAAATAGGGTGCAAACACCCGGATTAGGGTTTTTGCCCAACCAGGGCCTACTCGCCGAGTCCAGAGTCCAATTCCCGCACCTTGACTCACTCCTACTCGGTGAGTTGGCCCATCAACTCTCTGAGTCTAAGGCAATATATAAAGCAAATAAATAGCAAGGAGTACGTACCGGAGACCAGGTGCTACATTGTTGGCTCGGGAGCAATCGGGACATGAGTTGTGGGTCGGAAAGGCAAGCTAGACTTATGTTGTGGGCTCGGGAGCAATCCAAACACAAGTTGTGGGCCAGGTGGGCAAACTAGAATCGTGGTGTGGACTCATGGGTAATCCAGTCTAATAGATGTGGACCCAGTATGCATGTTGTTTTGTGTTGTGTGGTGGTATTTTGGGGGAACTCACTAACCTTTGTGTTTACCTAATTGTTGTTGTTTTCAGGTATCATCAGTTATTGTGGGAATGCAAATGCATGACTGTACACATTCATCAACATCAGTAAAGGTTCTGTGTTATAATATTACACTGATTTTAACAAATGTAAATAGAAACAAATGGTTTTCTTAATACGGGTTTTATAATATGAAGTTTTACTTTAATAAAAACTGAAAAAAAAAATTGTTGTGAAAATGAAACGTTACAGGAAGTCTAAAAAGTCCTTCCCCGCTATAGGTTGATATGACCACATTATCTCTTTAGAGGATTTAGTGTACTCAGGTATAATCTCTAGAGCACTTTGACATTCATCCCATTCATATGGTGGTGAACTTAGGGTGAACAAAAACCGAACCGCAATTAGAAATAACCGAAAAATTGCATAAACTGAAACCGAAATGAAAAATGACGGTGTGATATTTAATTTTGCCAAAACCAAAAATTTATGGTGCGGTGTGGTTTTCATTTTTTTTAAAAACCACAAATAACCTACCCGCACCGCTTTAAATAATTTAAATAAATTATATAGTATTTATTATTTACTTTACTAATATAATAGGTATTAAAAGAAAAAATATAAGGGGTTGAATCAAAGTTTGAGCATTTTTTAATGAGTCATAGCCTTCCCAATTATAACGATGAGTCCCAGCCTTCCCAACTAGTTACTCTCTTCTTTGTAGTTGTTTACAAGTGTGTGTCTAAGTTTTACAAATCTGATGTCCCTTTTTGTCGTCTCTTAAAATTAGTAGCTTTGTTTGGCATTCTTAGCCTTATAGACAACCTAATCTATGACGGCTATTTATTGTTTTATAGTTTGATTTGCAGTTAAATCTTTGGAGAACCAACGGATAATATAAAGTCAACTTTACATTCACGATTCATGGTTCAATTTGGGACCAAACTAGTGCTTTATCTGTCAATTATTTTGATTTTTGGTTTTATTATTTTGATTTTATGCGATTGATTCTGCTTTGGTTGACTTTATATTAATGCACTCCCCTGTATAACTTTTTACGACTGCGTATCTAGGATAATTAATTTGTAACTGTTTGAGTATTGGTCAAATTTATATAAGTTTTTGTTCACATAAATTTGTTATAAAATTACAAAGAAATGATATTTACTCGAAATTACAAAAAGCCCAATTGAACAATATTAAGGCAAGTGGGATTAAAAACATATCAATCACCTTGTGGTTGTGTAGACTTGGTTGTTTTGAACCAACCAATGGATTCGAACCCCGCTGTCCGAAGCTGGCGAATGAGCCAACCGTGACAAAAATATGTTAGTACTTATAGTTTTAACAAGGACAAATGGTACAATTATTATGATATTTTTGATGTATATATATATATTTTTGTTTTAAATCGAATATCGTAATTTATTATTCTGTTTAACAATTTCTTCGAGACTTTTTGGGAATACCGGTTTTGCAATTCTGAATTGGAAGTTTATGCAGGAACCTTCATAAATGGTCCATGTGCTTTTCAGAAAATGACGTATGGTTATCAAATTAAAAAAATCTCATAGATAGTCCCTGTGTTTCCAAAATTTTAACAAATAGTCCCTTCCTCTGAAACCTGCAACTCAAACCCCCCAACATCTAGGAACCTGATTGAAGCAACGAATAAACTGATTTTCATCTAGGTATACTTCTTCGATGTTATCCAACTCCATGATAAACCAAAAGCATATCTCCACCGACAACCAAACTCCTCAAATCTTTCCAAAATCTTCTTTTGTGATCTCGATTTCAGTAAATCTGAAAAAGACTTCCTCCGATGGGTAGACACATGTAAAGTAACGAGGCTCAGATCTATTAATGGTGGAAATTCAACTTGTAACACCCAAAATTTTAAGCCAAATTTAAACTTTCAAAACTTGTCGAATTCATCAAAACATTACAACTTTGTTTTCAAAATACATTTATATCATAGTTTTCCCAGAAACATACCATAATAGGAGGAGATGTACGATCATGCCTTCGCCTTGCCGCGATCCCCTGATGTACCTGAAACAATAAACTGAAACTGTAAGCCCGAGAGCTTAGTGAGTTACCCCTAAATTACCAATACACATACAGTCCACATAACCATGTCACATGATAACATATCATAACAACTGAGTAGAACAACACATAACGGGCCCACAACTTTACAGACTGGAATACCCCTGGGCCCATAGTGTGAACTGGAATGCCTACCGGGCCCTCAACTCACATCTGGATTGCTACCGAGCCCTCAGTACTAGTTCGGAATGCCTACCGGGCCCTCAACTCGTATCTAGAATGCTCCCAAGTCCTCAGTATGAGTCTGGAATGCCTACCGGGCCCTCAGCTCATATCTGGAATACTCTAGGGTTTGTTGGCTACCGCACGGAGCAGTACAACCTCAACCCATCCTACATAACATATCAACATGTAACAGATAATGCACATACAGGCAATCAATCAGTATCACAGGTAGTCCTACAGACCTACCCTCTAACGTTTCAAACTAGCATGCATAACTAATTCATACTCAACATAATACAACTACTAGGATATCATATCCACTAGGCCGATTTTGGTGCCTTAGACCCCTTAGTATAGTGAGGATAACTCACCTCGCAACTATCGTCGAAAATAAGAAAGCTCAACTCCCGGGTCCAATACGAACTCCACCACCTATATGTACCATACAACCTTTTCATAAATTTCCCAAATACCAGAAACCAACAGAATTCAACTGGTCAACCCTTGGTCCAAGTCAAAGTCCACAGTTAGAGTCAACAGTCTATGTTGACTCGACTCGTCGAGTGCAGATCACCTACTCGTCAAGTCCTTCATGAATCTGAGAAGTCGTGAAATCCTTGATTGGCTCGTCGAGTTTCCCTTTTTAACTCGTCGAGTTCATACATGGCCAAGATTTGGAAGAAACCCTAGCCAACTCGCCGAGTTGTTCATCCAACTCGCTGAGTTCAAGGCAATCTTCAACGAACTCGCCGAGTTGTTCATCCAACTCGCCGAGTTCATGGCCATCTTCAACGAACTCACCGAGTTTCTCATTCAACTCGCCGAGTCCTTGTAGTTCTTAATCGATGCAGATGCTTTTTAAGCCATGGCAAGGTCCCATATTACAAATCCAAGCTCCTAAGGCATGTTTATCATGTAAAGTTGCAAACTTTACGCACATGCAAGGCTCTAAAGGCCCTAAATGATCAATTTAAGCTCTTAATGGAATTTTACACCTTAGGAGAGTCTCATCCTTGAACAAGCTGGGAACTTTATAATTTAGAGGTCAAGGGAAGTCCAGATCTAAAGTTACAACTTCAGATCTTAGCTTAAACATGGAGAGCCCTTCATAACACCCATCCAAGAGAGGTTAAAAGAGAAATGAGCTTAAGGAACAGCCTAATACCTTCTAGAGAGTGATAACTGAGGAAATCACTTAGCTTCCCACGAGTTCTTGGCCTTGCTTTTTCTTCCTACCTCAAGTGCTTCCTTCTCCAATGTTACTCCTCCAAGCTTGAACACACCAAGAAACACACACACACACACGATTTAGGGTTTGAGAGGGACAAGAAGCAGTAAGGGGAGGCTGGTGGAGGCCAATGATCCTTTAAATAGGGTGCAAAACCCCCAGGATTTAGGGTTTCATCTGCCAGCTCCTACTCACCAAGTCCCTTAGTGGACTCGCCGAGTAGGTCACTAAACACATGTTCTATTCCCGCTGCTACTCGATGAGTAGGGCAACCAACTCGTCGAGTAGGACGTAAGGCCAATTATTCTTTATTTAAATCCATACCTGGAATCGGGGCGCTACAATTCTCCCCTACTTGAACTAGACTTCGTCCTCGAAGTCTGTTGCGGTGAACAGTCCCGGATAATGCTCCCGCATTTCTGCCTCTGCCTCCCACATCCATTCGGACCCCTTCCGATGCTCCCATTGTACCTTCACTAAAGGTATTTCCTTGTTCCTCAGTATCTTCACCTGTCTCTCCAGTACGTCCACGGGCCTCTCCACATAATTCAGGCGCTCATTAACCTGAATATCATCCAACGACACCACCGCCTCCTGATCCATGACGTACTTTTGCAGCTGCGAAACGTGGAAAGTGCTGTGTATCCGACTAAGCTCCTCCGGCAGCTCTAGCCTGTAAGCCACCTTGCCAACCCTAGCAATGATCCTGAACGACCCGATATATCAGGGACCTAATTTTCCCGTCTTCCTGAAGCGGATCACGCCCTTCCACGGCGAGACCTTCACGAGTACCATGTCCCCCACCTGATATTCCAACTCGGACCGGCATTTGTCGGCATAACTCTTCTGTCGACTCTGAGCGGTCTGCAAGCGCTGTCTAACTTGCTGGATCTTTTCGGTAGTCTGCAAGACTACCTCCGTACTACCCATCACCTTGTGTCCAACTTCGCCCCAACATACCAGGGTGCGATATCTCCGCTCGTACAATAGCTCGAATGGTGGGGCGCCAAGGCTAGAATGATAGTTGTTGTTGTAGGCGAACTCCGCAAGCGGTAGGTGAGAGTCCCAGCTCCCACCGAAATCAATGACACATTCCCTCAACATGTCCTCGAGGGTCTGAATAGTCCGCTCGCTCTAGCCGTCGGTCTAGAGGTGGAATGCGATGCTGAAGTGCAACCAAGTGCCCAGCTCCTCGTGAAACTTTTGCCAGAAGCCGGAGGTAAACCTGACATCCCGATCAGATACAATGGAGATAGGAACCCCATGGCGAGACACGATCTCCCGAACATACAATTCGGCCAATTTGTCGGCCGATGAGCCCTCTCGTATAGCCAAGAAATGGGCACTCTTGGTCAATCGATCCACGATGACCCATATAGCATCAAATCCCTTTGCCGTCTTCAACAATTTGGTAATAAAATCCATCGTGATCTGTTCCCATTTCCACATGGGAATCTCTAGGGGATGCAGCTTTCCATGCGGCCTCTGATGCTCGGCCTTGAAAATCTTATAGGTCAAGCACCTCTCAACGTACCAAGCTATTTCCCGCTTCATGCACGGCCACCAATAGCTCAACCTCAAATCTCGATACATTTTGGTGGCCCCTGGGTGAATAGAGAAATGCAACTTATGAGCCTCCTCCATAACCGTCTGCCTAACCCCACCCGTCATCAGAACCCAAACCCGACCGCATCGGTTTAATAGTCCTCGACTATCCTGCACAAACTGGGTGTTCTCGCCTTTGATCCTCTCTAGCTTCCAATTTTCCCGGCGGATGCCCTTAACCTGGGCATCTCTTATCAAATCCACCAGCGGAGAATCCACTGCTATCCTCATACATACTGCTGGGGTGGAAGACCCTGCTGATTTGCAGCTCAAAGCATCCGCCACTACATTCGCTTTATCGAGATGGTAAAGGATCTCGCAATCGTAGTCCTTGACTACGTCCAGCCACATGCGCTGCCTCATGTTCAGGTTCGGCTGATCCATGATATGTCTCAAGCTCTTGTGATCCGTGTAAATGGTACAACGTACCCCATAGAGGTAGTGTCTCCATATCTTGAGGGCGAACACCACTGCCCCCAGTTCCAAGTCATGCGTAGGGTATCTCGTCTCATGCAGCTTCAGCTGCCGCAATGCGTAAGCTATCAGTCATCCTCTCTGCATGAGGACCGCCCCTAAACCTGTGATGGATGCATTACAGAACACCAGAAAATCCTCGACTCCCTCCGGGAGTGTCAATACTGGAGCCTCGCACAATTGCTGACGGAGGGTCTCAAACGCCCTCTGATGCTCGGGACCCCATCGGAAATCCACTCCCTTCCTTGTCAGACGAGTGAGTGGCACTGCGATCTTGGAGAAGTCTCGTATGAATCTCCGGTAGTACCCTACCAACCCCAGAAAGCTCCTAATGTCCGAGGGAGATTTCGGAACCTCCCACTGCATAACCGCCTTGATTTTGGACGGATCGACCAAAATCCCTTCCTGGTTAACGAGATGTCCGAGGAACTGGACCTCCCGTAACCAAAACTCACACTTTGAGAACTTGGCGTACAACCGTTCCCATCTCATCACTCCCAACAGCTCTCACAGATGTTCCTCATGCTGCTCTCGGGTCTTGGAATACACCAAGATATCATCTATAAACACTATGACTGAGCGATCAAGCATCGGTCTATCATCAGGTCCATGAACACCGCTGGCGCATTGGTGAGCCCAAGCGACATCACCACGTACTCGTAATATCCATAACGAGTTCGGAACGCGGTCTTCTCCACGTCCTCCTCTCTGACCCTGACCTGATGATACTCAGACCTCAAGTCTATCTTGGAAAACCAAGATGCACCTTGTAACTGGTCGAAGAGATCGTCTATCCTCGGGAGTGGGTAACGGTTCTTCACCGTCAACTTATTTAACTCGCGGTAATCGATACACATCCGGTGCGAACCATCTTTCTTCCGGACGAAAAGTATTGGTGCTCCCCATGGAGAACTGCTAGGTCGAATGAACTGCTTGCCCAGCAGTTCCTGCAGCTGCGATGACAGCTCCTGCATCTCTGGCGGTGCCAATCGGTACGACGCCTTAGCAATAGGGGCAGCACCTGGCACCAGGTCGATCCTGAACTGGACCTGCCTTTCCGGAGGTATCCCTGGTAACTCCTCCGGGAATACGTCTGCGAACTCCCTGACCACCGGTACGTTGGAAACCGAAATCTGATCCCTGGCTCGCGTATCTACCACATACGCTAGATAACCTGCACACCCGTGCTGAATGTACTATCGTGCCCTGGCAACTGAACAAAACCTTGATCCCACTGTTGTGCCCTCGCCATATACAATCAGTTCTTCCCCATTTGGGGTTCGAACTACTACACGCTACCCCTCACAGTCGATCATGTCACCGAATCGACTGAGCCAATCCATGCCTACAATCACACATACCTCCCCCATGGGAATCGGAATCAAATCGATCGAAAATGACACCCTGAAAATCTCCAAGTCACACCCTCGATAAAATGAAGAAGCAGAAACCCCGTGTTCGTTGGCGATAGATACTCGCAACGAACACTCTAACTCGCCCACTGGCGCACTGAACTCGCTAATAAATGTCTGAGATATGAAGGACCGACTCGCCCCTGAGTCAAATAAGACTAAAGCAGGCAAGGAGTTCACTAAAAACGTACCTAACCATAGGTGCAACAGATAAGAATGCAACAGATATAGAAAAACGAGATAAGGATAGAAACATACCAGCAACCACATCTGGTGCTGCTCTGGCCTCCTCCGCTGTAAGCTGGAAGGGACAACCCTGAGCCTTTGGAGGCTCTGCCTTGACTGATCTCCCATCCGTGATCCTCAAAGTAGTCGGTGCTGGAGCCTGCATCAGCTTGCCGGTGAGTAACGGGCAGTTGGCCTTCAAATGGCCAACCTGATCACAATGGTAACATAACCTCATACTCTGAACTGGAGCGGCCTGGCGATAGTCCTTCGCATAATACCCCTCCTTGCCACACTTGTGGCATCCACTACCAGCTCGACACACACCAAAATGACCCTTGCCACACTTCCCACATGTGCGGCTTTGCTGACCCCGGTCCTAGTATCAGCGGTCTTAGACCGATTCGGTGTCGGTTGAGAATGTGTCGGGGCCTGCCGCTGCTCTCTCAACTGCTGCTCAATCTCCAACTCATGCCATCTGGCGGCCTCCAACAACTCCAGAAGAGTATCACATCACTGGGTAGACACAAACTGGTGGATATCCGTCTTGAGCATGCTTAGATAACGGGTCATTTGAGTCTGCTCTGAAGCAAACTCTGGGCAAAATATCGCCCTCTCAGTGAACATCCGGGTGATCTCCGTCACCGACTCCTCATCCTGTCTCAATCTCAAAAACTCCGGTGACAATCGCTCCCGCTCAACCTGTGGAATGTAACGGGCACAGAACATATCCCTGAACTGCTCCCAAGTAACAGCAGCTCTCTGATCATTAGAATATGACCCAGTCGCAAGTCTCCACAAGTCCTTGGCCCCGGACCTAAGCAGGTTCAGAGCACACCTGACCTTCTGGTCAACAGAACACGAGCAGGTGAAGAAACTGTTGGGTTATGAGCATTCTAACACTCCTAAGTGTACATGCAACCCTAAATACCTTGGATCTATGTTTTCTCTATTATACATGCAAATAAGAACATCCAAGGTATTATCCTAATCTAGCATACAAAACAATGACTATAGCAAGATAGAATACATACCTCTTTGGTGTAGAAAGTCTTCATGAAGCTTGAGTGCCTAGTGCCCCAAGTGTGACACCTCAAATGGTTCACACAACACCAAATACACTTGGAATAACTTGAGAGAATTCTAAACTTCATGAAATCGGCTAGCCCTCTCTAGAATAATACTAGTACCGATTTTGTCAAGAATAATATCTTTATATAGTGTTACAATTAGGGCAAACCCTAATTGTCATGACTTTCCATTTCCTTGGATCCATGGGTTCAAAATACACCATGGAGCATCCATGGAGCATCATATGGGTTTTGGCCCAACTAGATAATCCATGGAGCATTAGCCCACTATACAAGTATGGATGATTTACACAATCAACCCATATATTTAATTAGTCTTCTTTTGATCACTTAATTAATCCTAGATTAATTCTTGATCAATACTAATTAAATAATCTTATTATTCTTATTATTAATATACTAGAACTTATAATATATTAATAACCATAAGTGTCTTATTTCTCTCATTATAGTCTATCCAAGTGCATGATGCCATGCAACCCAAATGGACCATGTCGGGTCGGGTCAAGTCTTACCAATTATAGTTATGGACTTAGACATTAATCCAACAGTCTCCCACTTGGATAAGTCTAAAACTATTATTGCGTATGACTTCAGGAACCAAATGGCAATCGTAGCTCTCAAAAGCTTCTGTCGAACTCTGACCTTGTCGATAAACGCTGACCTTTGTCAATGACTTGTCCATTAGATAAGGGATCATATATTCCTCCATTCTAGATATCATATGGACTGAGACATGGATTATAATCATTCTCTCTGTCCATTTGTTGTTTCCCGATTTCCGATTTATGACGACTGACTAATTGAACAAATCAAATCAGTCCTGGCCCGGCCGAGCACTTCCATTTGTCATCATCAAATCATCGAGGGGCCCACAGATATCACTTTTATCCCGAAGGTAAAAGGAATGGATAAACTTCGACTCATATGGCTTGTTCTACTACTTGTTGAATCATACACAAAGACACGTTTTATAGCACCGAGTTACCAAATGCGGTTTCGTGTAATCAATGTACTATCAACTCATAGTAACAACTCATATCTCTAGGTTTGAAGAATATAAGATATTATCGTCTCATGATCACTCGTGATAAAATCCATGAAGTGATTCCAATGAGCGCGGGTTGAATCCAATACTCAGAACTTATGAGCACTCATGAGTGTTGTAGCCCTTTATCCAACACCTTAGACCTCTACAAGCTAACCCATGATAGTCTTAATTCATATCTACCTCCAACATATGACCGACTGTGGATGGTTTGAATAACTTAGTCATTCTGGAAGAATAACCTAGTTTATTCGGGAAGTCAAAACATGCAAAGTGAAACACAATAATAATTGAATCCAATATGGTATCAAAACCTATGAACATAAATAAAACACCTTTTATTTATCACCATATGATTACACATTATTCATTGTATACTGTTTCAGCTATCAACTTTATTCTTGAATTTAAAACAATTGTTGTCCCATGCTCCAAGCATGTACACTATGGTTTTCTAAACACTAGTCATGCCACACACCAAGTATGCATACTATGTTTGTCTATGATCTTTACTTTGTGAACTAGATCAATTGAACATAACTTCAATGATTCTCTTTTCACACTCCGAAATCCTTACTGCAAATGCAAGAATTCCAAATTCATGCCATTTACTGAAATCTGTTAGATTCTAAACTTATATGCATTGATCCTCTTGTAATGATTATGCACAAAGTCAGAAAGACTTGACAACAATCATTACAGAGCATTCCAAAGGAGATCAACTCCTTGGAACCATCCTTCTTGCATTAAGTTTCCTTAATCTTACACAGATTGAAAATTCTAACTTTGAAACATTTCCAGATTCCATTTCGACTATCACTTCTGAACAAGAGTTGCCTCCTTACAGATTATGTCAATATGGTCCTTCTAGAATTATCAATATACTTCCAACTGTCCTTGAGCAACCAATCTTTGGTAAACCTTAGATTGTCCTCGACAATTGTTTAATCCTTTTAGTCATATCCAATTCTAAACCTTTTCCCTTATTAATGCCCCAGGCATTTGGAAACTTTTAGAAAGGATGAATATAGCACATGTAATCGATCCTATATCCAAAGCATATGGGACACGATTCATGATGTCTCACATAAAGACTAAACCAGTCTTTTGCTATAACATTTCCATTTCTATATGCCAAGTTCTCATAATTCAGATTATGAAAAGGGATGCCGTAATCATAATCGAATTTAAGAACGCAAATAATGGACCCATATACAGAATTTCCTTATGTTGAGCCATTCCAACAAGAAATTCATATATATCCTTGACTAAATGATTAAAACCTCACGATCTAAGCTTATAGATTTGAGATGAAGTATAATTTCCTCTCCCTTACTTATAGCAAAATGACTTTTCCCAATTGAAACCTTTTGTTTTCTATAATTAACATTGCTAACTTGCAATACTTATCATAATTATCATGCTCCCACTAACATGATGATTATTATTATAACACTTATGCTCCCACTAGCTTTGACATGTACTCAGAAAGCTCGACTTCTAGAAATCAATACTTTATTGACTTTCTTACCAAAGTTCAGATTTCTGATACTAGATTGTTTTGATAAGACTTTATCAAAAACATACACCTTCCCTTAGATAGCACACTTGTGTGTCTAAACAATTATGAAGAAGGATGCCATAATCATAATGCTTAGACCTTTTTGCCACTTCTCACAAGTCCAGGTTAGTGTGCCGGTAAACCACACACGCTCCACTAACGACTTTGAGAATGCAAATATCACAATTGCTATCTAACTAAAATCTACTTAGTGAAAGTGTTTCCTCACCATCATTTTCATGAATCGGAGAGAAACCTTATGACACTTAGATTTAATGGTGTATGTGTTCTTATCCATGTGAATTGTCATAACCATAGTCACAAGACAAGGATAATGACAAATCCAAACTCATATGGACTGAACTCAATCTTAATTTCTTGCCACGTGGCAGCTCAAGGGCCTGCCATTGCTTCCAAGTTGTTGTGCAACAAACTGAGAACTCTAAGAACTCATATGCAAAGCCAACTTTAACTGGAATGGGCACAGATATGTCAACACGATAGGTTATAAACCTCAAGTCGTGTGCTAGTGAAGGAATTTAGGTTTTATTCTTGATTAGTTCTTGAGACTTTCAAGACCTTTAAGACTCCCACTGTCCTCTTGACCTATAAGACTCCCTTGTCAAACATCCAAGAGATAGTGCAGATTCTAATCAAGACTAACACTACACAAAATTGGCCTTAGTTGGTCTTTGTTTTATCTAAAACATCATAACTTATCAATTTCAAATGTCCAAGAGTAGATAACTTTTACTCTTACATTTGACTCGTGTTTTTAAACCTTCTCTAAGACTTGTCACTCAAATTACAATCTTGGAGTATGACTCTAAGACTTGTATTGGAACGAAGTATGACTCATCTTCTTGATTTAACCACTTCAACAATTCAAGTTCCTCTTCTTTCCTTAGAGAACTAATTTTGATATGGTTTCTTAATCATAAAGATGATCACAAAACTGATACTAAAGTACTCTCCCATCTTTTCAGATTTGAGAAACTTTTATCCTTCTGCCTAATTTGATTTTTCTTATTCGCTCTGCCATACATTGGAACCTTTTCCAGTGTCTCAGAGTTACACTTAAGCTTGTAAGTATAATCATATTTACTGAGCTTTAGTAAACTATGACGAAAAGTCTTATCAATCTTTTGTGGTGGACTTAATCATTGCACATGACTATGTACTCGATCCCTTAGTCCATTACTTGACTCACACATCCATGTGAACAAGTAAGTAGTCTTAATTTTTCCAATACTTGAAGGTTCTCATTCATCATGCTATACAACTTGCATTATTCCAAGTTCCGATCCAATTGAGACTTGGGTGATGAGAATCTTTCCTTATTTGGTAAATTTAGACATTACCACAAATGAACGAATCAATTTCATATTTCCACTCTTGCTCTTAATGGAATCATATAAGCAACAATTTTTCCTCAAATGCCATTGTAAGGATATTTTAAAATAAATAAAATCAAAAAATTTTCTTTTATTTTAAAACTACGCGGAAAAACTTATCCTTACAATCCATATGAAAACTTGTTGTTATCTATTCCTAAGCAATACCTCATAACTCCTAAGAAGTAGCTCAAGAATCCGATCTTCAAACTACGCGATAGAAATCCATCTATGCGATCAGATTCAGCATATTCTTTCTTTAAGTTCCTTCACTTTTTTCTTTGATTCTTAAAACATCAACATGTGACCCAGTCACATCATGTAATAAGAATCTCAGAATAGAAACTTAGCAGCGTTAGATAGTGGACTTTACCTGAAGTAGAGTCAAACTTATTGACTTTAACATCCTTAGGTAAATTTGGCAGCTTCGCAACTAATGACCCTTTCTTTGGCAATATAAACATATGGACCCTTTGATAATGGTACACGGGACTATCACAAACTTAACTTTTCTCTTTACCATTTGTTCAACCGAGTTGACTATGGCCGATCCCTTTCCATTGGGAAGAGAATGCTTTACTAGATATCCAATGTCATCATTCTCAATGTCCATAAAGTTTTAGGAAGTTGATCTTAGCAAATAGATAAGATCATTAAGGGTCTTGTCATAGTCTGTTTCATAGGTGTTCCAAAAGAACTCACTATGTGACTTAGAAAGTAGTTAAACCTACAACTTTCTCAAGACTTTGACACCCAACTCTCCCGACTTGTCAATATGTGACTACATCTCCAAGATGTGATCACACCTAGACCTTGCCTTGCCAATAGGGCTCGAGTGACCTTAAACTTTTCAAGAACTTGTGGGTTAGGGAGAATAATCGGAGGAGGTGAAAGAAGTATGATTTCCAAGGGACATCATTTTCATTTAGGAAAGCTTGTTTTAAGAGATTTGGGAAGATCATAAATGTCTAAACCAGACATGTTATGGGAGATATTCAAGATAGTTGATTTATAGTCCTTAATATGACACCCAATATGAAATATTAATGCTAGGACCCAACAAACTATTTTATAACTTAGAAGAGGTATGCCGTAATCCAAGCTATAAAATATTTGAAGGTAGGTGAATGACGATTCACCAATTTCCACCAAGATAAACGAAATGTATTATTAGGTTTTAATTGGTTTTGAAACTCCTAGATCTTTTGAGATTCATTGAACTGTTCAATGGCATGTTTCAATCTCGAGTGTGCCCTTCAGGTTTTGTGACTGAGATGCCGAGGATCACAAAACAAGGTGTGAAGTAACCATGCAAATTACTTGGTACCCTTAAATGTTTACCCCTCAATCGATGTGCCGGTTAACCACACACGCTCCATCGATACTATGATAAACATTAAGTTACCCTTTGCCTACCTTGTTAAATACGAGTTAGTGTGCCGGTTAACCACACACGCTCCACTAACCGGCTTAAACAAAGTGCAAAGTGTAATTTCATGGATTAGCACCTTATTCACATTTTCCTAAGTAACTAAGATTGGGTATTATTAAGAGTTTAGTTACTTAGTATTTATCATTAATACTTTTAATGAAGGGAGAATTATAGTCCTGTCAAACCCGTTCGGCTAACGACCCTCCACCAGTCAAGCAAGCGGTGGGTGAGAGTGGACACCCATTAAGTTGCCATTTTATAGGCAACAACCTTATACCCACCTTATAGACCGGCTTCGTGAATGAGGCGTACTAGCGGTAAGACCGACTTTACTCTTATACATACATACATATATATATATATATATATATATATATATATATATATATATATATATATATATATATATATTATTAACTTATATATAAGGGTTGAATTTTAACTTTTAAAATTCTAAGGGCTAACTTGGAATTAAAGTATTCATAAGAGAAAACTTTACAAATTCCAAAACTTGAGGGCAAGTTTTGAAACTATTCAAAACTAATTAATTCCATAACTTATGTGTTTAAAGTAGTTTTAATCCAAAAACTCTTCAAGTTCCATAACTTATGGAAGACTTTAAACTAATAAAAGAATTAATTTTTTCTTTATTTTTTTATAACTTATGGAATTAATTAAGGTTACATTATTTTTTTATTTATTTAATGAAGAGACTCTTGGTCCTCCATAACTTGAGGACAAATTATGGAGTCATAACTCCAATTAATTAGAACTAGACTCTTCATTTTTGTAACCTTTGCCAATTTTATGAGTTTTATGAGTCTTTAATGTGACTCTTCATGTAACTTGAGGACAAGTTACACAAACACATTTTATACTCAACTCTTAGATTAAAATGGATTGAAAACAACTATTTCAATTAACTTTTCTATTAATCTAAGCAACTCATAAGAACAAGATAATTCAAATCAAACTTTTTCATGTAATTAGTCTAAACCTTTAAACCAATACAAAACATGAATCTATTGACAATTATCTTTAAAAATGGATTAGCATGAACATTACCACATCAAAAAACAAGTTTATAAGTTCAAAAACAACTTAGGGTAATGTTCCTAGTCCATTTCTAGCCAAAAACTCGAAAATATGCTGTCTGGGGTCCAACTCGTCGAGTGCATGAACAAAACTCGGCGAGTTGGATGCATTTTGCCTTGGATTCGTCGAGTCCCTTCATGGACTCGGCGAGTCTGTTGGGCTGACAACATCAAAACTCGATTTTTCAGCTCCATTTGCAAGTATAACAAGAAAACAAGCCTAAGCTCTGATACCACTGTTGGGTTATGAGCATTCTAACACTCCTAAGTGTACATGCAACCCTAAATACCTTGGATCTATGTTTTCTCTATTATACATGCAAATAAGAACATCCAAGGTATTATCCTAATCTAGCATACAAAACAATGACTATAGCAAGAGAGAATACATACCTCTTTGGTGTAGAAAGTCTTCATGAAGCTTGAGTGCCTAGTGCCCCAAGTGTGACACCTCAAATGATTCACACAACACCAAATACACTTGGAATAACTTGAGAGAATTCTACACTTCATGAAATCGGCTAGCCCTCTCTAGAATAATACTAGTACCGATTTTGTCAAGAATAATATCTTTATATAGTGTTACAATTAGGGCAAACCCTAATTGTCATGACTTTCCATTTCCTTGGATCCATGGGTTCAAAATACACCATGGAGCATCCATGGAGCATCATATGGGTTTTGGCCCAACTAGATAATCCATGGAGCATTAGCCCACTATACAAGTATGGATGATTTACACAATCAACCCATATATTTAATTAGTCTTCTTTTGACCACTTAATTAATCCTAGATTAATTCTTGATCAATACTAATTAAATAATCTTATTATTCTTATTATTAATATACTAGAACTTATAATATATTAATAACCATAAGTGTCTTATTTCTCTCATTATAGTCTATCCAAGTGCATGATGCCATGCAACCCAAATGGACCATGCCGGGTCGGGTCAAGTCTTACCAATTATAGTTATTGACTTAGACATTAATCCAACAGAAACACCCCTCCACATCTAAAATCCACCTCATAGCCTTGATGGGATCCTGCGTCCCATCAAAATTAGGGGGCTTCGTGTTATCAAAGTCCCTGTACTGAAAACCCTACCAACTCCTCCTCCCGTCGCTGATACAGCTGATGCAGTTGCTGCGGCGGCTGTCTCTGCAAGGGCTGCATAGCGCTCATCAAAATACTTCACCATGGCGGTCTTGATCGATCCGAACATCTCCGGTAACTGAGCCCGGAATGCAGCAGCAACCTCATCATGCAGGATCTCTCGAATCCTGGCGTCCAACTCCTCTGTACCCATCTGCACCACTGGCTCAGCTGCTGTCGGCCCATCCTGGCCTCCATCCCCTGAACCTGATGCCGAACTGGATCCAGCCACGAAGCGCCTCATCATCACCATTCTGAAACATACCACAAGATATCAGATAATTCATATAAATCTTTGGGAGCCAACTCCCTGTTATCCTTAGGGATTGCGACTTACTTGATGCACGTATAGGTTCTGTGCTTTCAGTAGCATGGGCCCCTACTACGTTCCACACCTACCCATATTTGTCCCAAGTATCCCCACAACACCCTAACAATATGCACAACATGGCGAGCGCTCAATCCTCACTCCTAGAGGAATGCTAAATATCACCTAACTGACCTCCCGGTCTCACTCAATCCCTCCTATCCATGAAACATTCACCAACCCTGCAACACTATTGTATGCTAGCCATACATAACGCTTGACCCTATAGACTTTCGAATATCCAATCCTACCCCAAGCTCCCAGTCAAACAAGAACAGAACATATGGCCAAATCAAACATTCTCAGGCTATAAGATCCTAACTATGTACATCTGTGATGCATACATTAGACAACTACAGTAATGATGTCAATCTCACATAAGGAAAACCCTAGGCTAGCAGGGATCACGTATTCAGACAATTTTATCATGGAATTCCTGAAGATCCATAGCCTAGCACTAACATGCTGTTCTATCATATCATATAATCAATTAACTTGTATGGTATTTTGGGGTCTACTTACTGGCTTCGGCTGATCGTACGCCCTGCATCCTCCTTTATTTATTTTGAAAACCTTTTAGAACAAAAAATCATTTTGAAAATCCTTTCCTTGATTTGAAACTGGAGTCACACGAGTGTTCCTCTAATTCACTCAAACCAAGGCTCTGATACCAACTTGTAGAACCCAAAAATTTAAGCCAAATTTAAACTTTCAAAACATGTCGAATTCATCAAAACATTACAACTTTGTTTTCAAAATACACTTATATCATAGTTTTCCCAGAAACATAACATAATAGGAGGAGCTGTACGATCATGCCTTCGCCTGGCCGCGATCCCCTGATGTACCTGAAACAATAAACTAAAACTGTAAGCCCGAGAGCTTAGTGAGTTACCCCTAAAACATCGATACACATACAATCCACATAACCATGTCACACCATAACATATCATAACAACTAAGCAGAACAGCACATAACGGGCCCACAACTTTACAGACTGGAATACCCCTGGGCCCACAGTGTGAGTCTGGAATGCCTACCGGGCCCTCAGCTCACATCTGGATTGCCACCGAGCCCTCAGTACGAGTCTGGAATGCCTACCGGGCCCTCAGCTCGTATCTGTAATGCTCCCAAGTCCTCAGTATGAGTTTGGAATGCCTACCGGGCCCTCAGCTCATATCTGGAATACTCTAGGGTTTGTTGGCTACCGCACGGAGCAGTACAATCTCAACCCATCCCACATAACATATCAACATGTAACAGATAATGCACATACAGGCAATCAATCAGTATCACAGGTAGTCCTACAGACCTACCCTCTAGTGTTTCAAACTAGCATGCATAACTAACTCGTACTCAACATAATACAACTACTAGGATATCATATCTAATGGGCCGACTTTGGTTCCTTAGACCCCTTAGTATAGTGAGGATAACTCACCTCGCAACTATCATCGAAAATAAGAAAGCTCAACTCCCGGGTCCAACACGAACTCCACCACCTATATGTACCAAACAACCTTTTCATAAATTTCCCAATTACCAGAAACCAACAGAATTCAACTGGTCAACCCTTGGTCCAAGTCAAAGTCCACAGTCAGAGTCAACAGTCTATGTTTACTCGACTCGTCGAGTGCAGATCACCGACTCGTCGAGTCCTTCATGAATTCGAGAAGTCGTGAAATCCTTGATTGACTCGTCGAGTTTCCCTTTTTAACTCGTCGAGTTCATACGCGGACAAGATTTGGAAGAAACCCTAGCCAACTCGCCGAGTTGTTCATCCAACTCGCCGAGTTCAAGGCAATCTTCAACGAACTCGCCGAGTTCATGGCCATCTTCAACGGACTCGCCGAGTTTCTCATTCAACTCGCCGAGACCTTGCAGTTCTTAATCCATGCAGATGCTTTTTAAGCAATGGCAAGGTCCCAGATAACAAATCCAAGCTCCTAAGGCATGTTTATCACGTAAACTTGCAAACTTTACGCACATGCAAGGCTCTAAAGGCCCTAAATGATCAATCTAGCTCTTAATGGAATTTTACACATTGGGAGAGTCTCATCCTTAAACAAGCTGGGAACTTTATGAATTTAGAGGTCAAGGGAAGTCCAGATCTAAAGTTACAACTTTAGATCTTAGCTTAAACATGGAGAGCCCTTCATAACACCCATCCAAGAGAGGTTAAAAGAGAAATGAGCTTAAGGAATAGCCTAATACCTTCTAGAGAGTGATAACTGAGGAAATCACTTAGCTTCCCACGAGTTCTTGTCCTCGCTTTTTCTTCCTACCTCAAGTGCTTCCTTCTCCAAGGTTACTCCTCCAAGCTTGAACACACCAAGGACCACACACACACACGATTTAGGGTTTGAGAGGGACAAGAAGCAGTAAGGGGAGGCTGGTGGAGGCCAATGATCCTTTAAATAGGGTGCAAAACCCCCAGAATTTAGGGTTTCATCTGCCAGCTCCTACTCACCAAGTCCCTTAGTGGACTCGCCGAGTAGATCACTAAACACGCGTTCTATTCCCGCTGCTACTCGATGAGTAGGGCAACCAACTCGTCGAGTAGGACATAAGGCCAATTATTCTTTATTTAAATCCATACCTGGAATCGGGGCGCTACAATTCAATGGTTGCAAACAACTTGCCTTCTTTAATGGTGCAAATTCCATCATAAATTATAAGTCTCCATAAATTACCTTGCCAAGATATTTAGACCAATTGGCTTTTGTTTCAACCCAATTTCCCCCTCTTTTGGATCCGAGATTTGAACGTATTCCTATGTCAACACCTATAACCAAAAAAGAGTTCAACGCCATTAATTAGACTCCATTTCAATGAAAGAACAAAAATTGTAAAGAAGGTGAACGTTGATCTTAGGGCCACCATGCTCATGAACTCTAATTGCTTTGACCATGGAGGTTGTGTCGTGGGTGAGACTAAGAATATTCTTGGATTGAATGCACTTTAATTGATATATATATATATATATATATATATATATATACATACATACATACATATATATATATATATATATATATATATATATATATATATAGGGAGAGAGAGAGAGAGATGTTGACCATTCTTGTATTTAATAATAATAAAATACTGAAAAATAATGTAATGTCCCAAAAACTATAGTAAAAAAATTTCATTTTAAAAAGAGATAAAGTCGATTTTCCATAAAACATAAGTCACAAAAACATTGTTCCCTAATCATAATATAAAATCAAAGTATCAATTCGTAGTGTCTCTTCAAAACATAACAATGGATGGATGATGTGTACAGTCACGCATTCACCTTCCCACGAAATAATAAAGTAATTGAAAAACATGTAATCCACAACTATTATCCAAAGCTTAGTGAGTTCCCCAAAATGCCGCACACAACAATACACATACAATGCATGCACGGATGAGGCTTCAGTATGAATGGACCGCCTCATAAGGCGTACAATACACCTGTAATACACTCCTGGACTGCTCTCTTGAGCCTTCAACATGGGGCTGGACTGCTCTCCTTGGTCCTAATTTGAACTGGATCCCTCGGGTATTTTGGCGTACAACATAGAGCAGGACTGCCTCAACCCAACCACAATATGTTGATATATGTAAACACAGTAATAAGAAAACATATGTAATCATAAAAGATATTCCAGTCTAACATATCACTACAACATATCAACATCCTTACATACAAAGGATACATATTGTAGTACAAAGTGTAGTGAGAAAACTCACCTGAGCTAAACAGTAGAAACTCAACAACAAAGCACAACAACAGAACCACTAACGCAAGCTACCTAAAACCAAACCAAAACAAGCCCTTAGCAAAACACTCAATTATATCAAAGTTTGACCAAAACTCAAACTAGTCAAAAAGTCAATGTTTAAAGTCAATGATCTAGTGCTACGCTCAGTGTAGCACATACCTACGCTCGACATAACACATTGCTTTATGCTCGGCATAGAGCTCTAGGAGGGAAAACATGGGATTTTCATGCTACGCTTGGCGTAACCCCCTGTTGACCAAAAATCATATTAAACTCTCAATACATAAAACTATCCCCTCAAAATTTCATTTGTAAATCATCTGGACGTCTTAATGGATAAAGTCTATGACTTTATCCATTTTCCATGGCTATAAAGAGTATAATCAAAATGCTAGGTCCATAAATCCAACGTTTTCTCAAGAACTCATGTATAGATGGATGAAAGTGACCAAAATCTCATTTTTTTTACTCTGTAACCTAAAAAACAACATAAGAAGACATTCAAATGATTTGGAGTAACCCTACTCACATAGACCAAAATTATGGGGTCAAAATGCATAAATCACATAACTTCACTAGATCTAGCATGAACAAACATCAATATGAAAGCTTTATACCTCCTAAGGATGAATGTTTGTAGAGCAATAAATAAGATGATTGATAGATTCTATAGTAAATAACATGAATGAAATGACAAGAACAATGATCAAAATAGTGTCGAATGCTTTGATTATAATAACCCTAGAAAAGTTAAATGCGAACTTCTCTATAAGAGCTATGTAGGGCGACAAAACATTAACCCTAATTGGTATATGCATGCACTATAAATAGTCTAACCCTAGAAGATCAAAATCGTGGATGGACATGCCCAAACCGGTAAACGAGACTATTCTATAATAAATATTTGACATAATACATTAAAAACCCAACAAATCCCCCTTTGTGTCAAATAAGGAAGGAGTTCTTTTATGGATGTTGTCTTTTCTGCACCTTGAATAATTTTGGCACTAAATTTAAAAGGGTGTTTCTGACAACGATTTATCACTTGATCATATCTGAGAAGCATTTCTGATTAGCAACATTATTTTCTTTACAGGCTTCAGTCAGTTCCATGATGTAGTTCAGAGTAGTTGTTGAGTGTAAGTATCTGTCTAGTAAGAACATACTCCTCTGAATGTTTTGACCATTCTTTCTTTGGTACACCACACTCCAATTGTCCTTTTGGAGTTTTCCCAACTTCATCTCGTGGAGATCTTTCGGTTCCTCCTCAAGTTTTAGAATCGCTTCTTTTTCAGCACAAATGATATTTCTACATCCATCTTTGAGATATCATGGATGTAACAAATAAGAAGGCAAATGTTTGGCTTCCCTTTGATTGGTTTCAAATTCAGAGGATACATTTAACCTTTTCTTTTAGACTTCAGAATCACTACCTTATATTTCATCTTAACTATTTCTGAACCCTCATCATCAATTGACACCTTTAGCCCAATACCTACAACTAATTGTGACACACTTATTAGATTATGTTGTAGGCCTTCCACATATGCTACCTTTCGAATAGAGAATTTGCCATTTGTGATCATTCCACAGCCTTTGATTTTCCAATGGCGTTGTTTCCAAATTTGACTTTACCGTCATCCTTCAACAACCTATGCTCTCTCAATTCTTCTTTTCTTCCAGTCATGTAATGTGAACAGCCGCTGCTAATATACCATTCTAAATCGTATTGTTTGTCATGCATCACCTACAAAATTCAGAGAGATTTAGGAACCCAAACCATCTTGGGTCCTTGTGAGGATTTCTTAAGAACAGGAAAAATCTTAGTCTTATTAACCCAAAAATATTTTCTTTTCAAAACATATTCTTCCCTTTTTCAATTTTGAAAACTTTCACTTTGCGATCGCAAAGATGTATTTCATCAGGAATTGTTTTTCGTTGAATAAATTCTTTTTGTGTTTGAGCCATCTTTTTCGCAAATGTATTTTCCTCCTTTTTCAAATTTGTCGCGTATTCCTTGAGAAAAATCGTCGGTTCCGAAACAACTTTACTTTTTCCCTTAACATCTTTTGACTTGATGTCAGGTTTTGTGAATTGAGTTTTAGGAGAAAAAGTTGTTTTTGGCTTTTCAATTGGTTTTGAAACCTTTGGTTTTGAGACTTGTGGAGCTGAAAGCTTTGGTTTTTAAAAAGAATTTGTTTTTGGTTTCGGAATTGGAGAAGAATTCTTATTTTGATTTGAAAGTCTTTTTCAATTAACAGAACTTTGAGTGGAATTCTTAGTTTTCCAAAAACGTTTTCTTTGTTGCAAAATTTTCCTATATCTAGCATTCATCTGTCTTTTCTTTTCAATCAATTAAACAACAGATTTGTAAATGTTAGACTTTGGTTTCTCCATTCGGATTGGTGTATCAGTCTGTTAGGAAGAGGTTTCACTTGGAACACCTTTAGTGCAACTATGTCCAGCATGATCATAACGAAGGTCAACAGGATTCAGTGGTTGTGAAATGTATTCACCTTTCGTTTTCCATGAGGTCATTTTGGATAGACCTCTTGTTTCGGTTGGATTAGTGTCTAAGCCCGTAACTATATTTGGTATGTACTCGACCCGGTTGTGCATGGTCCTTTTGGGTTGGCTTCACCAAAGCAACTTGACAAGGTTATTTAGGAGAGAGAGAAGATATTATGATTTATTAATATATTATAAGAAATATATATTAAAGGAGAAATCATATTATTTGATTAATATTAGTCATAAATTAATCAGGAATTAATTTAGTGACTAAAAGAGATTAATTGAATAAAGGAGCTTAAACTGTCAAATGTGTGATAGTTGAGTTTTGGGCTGGGAAACCTAATGGACTAAGGGGGAATGAAATTATGATGGGGATCCAACTCGGCCTGACTCGACTCGGCGAGTAAGTATTTGGACTCGGCGAGTCTGCCCAACTCGGCGAGTCCATGAACTGACTCGGCGAGTTCTGAAGTCAGACAGAGCATATATCGGGATTTTTTGTTGTTTTGCTATAGGATAAATGCCAAAATCAATTTTTAATAATAAAATCTAAATTTTATTGTATTTAAATGATTATCCTTACCAGAGCAAAAGATAATTTCAAATATTTTGAATAATAGTTTCTTTATATGATAAATATGGATTATTTAAATTATTTGTTAATCATCTTGTGACTAAAATTGGATTAGGTGAAATATAGATAATCATGAAATTAATTGTTTAATTTATATGATTTGTTATTTGATCCTTTGTGTTTTGAAAAGTTCAAAACTTGTCCTCAAGTTTTGAAATTTAAATTTTAAGATTAAAAGTTTAATTTTGAATAATTTATATTTCAAACCCCTAGAAGTTTACAAGTTTAAAATTCAACCCTATACTATTATATTATTACAAGATTAATTAATATATATGTATAACTTAAAGTGCTAGTTTTACCGTTAGTAGGCCTCATTCACGAAGCCGATCTATAAGGGGGGTATATGGTTATGGCCTATAAAATGGCCATTTAATGGGTATCCACTCTTACCCACCGCTTCCTTGATTGGTGGAGGGTCGTTAGCCGAACGGGTAGGATAGGGCAATCCTCTCCTCGTTAAAAGTATAATGAATGACACAAAGTAACTACAATGTTTTTACAAATCCCCAATCTTAGTTACTTTAGGGTAAAATGTGAAAATGATGCTACTCCATGGAATTACACTTTGTATCCTTGTCAAACGTTAGTGGAGCATGTGTTGTTTAATTGGCACACTAATTTGGGATTGACATTGGTAGCGAAGGGCAGCTTGATGTTTGTCATAGATCAATGGAGCGTGTGTGGTTTACCAGCACATTGATTAGATGATAGAGACATTGAGTGCACCATGTGGAATCGCATGGTTATTCACACCTTGTTTGTGATCCTCGGTATCCCAGTCACAAACATGAAGGGCATATCAAGATTTAAACATGCCATTGAAAGGTTCAATGAATCTCAAAAGAATCTAGAAGTTTTCAAATACATTTAAAACTTAATTTCCTTTCGTTTTTCATGGTGGAAATTAGTGAATCATCATTCCTTACCTTCAAATTATTTACATTTAGATTACAACATCCCTTTTCTAAGTTGTGAATAATGTTGTTGGATCCTAGCCCTAATTTTTCATTTGGGTGTTTAATTGGGGATTCATTTCTAATCAAACTTTGTTCCTTTCTTTTTCAGATGTCTACTAACAACAACAACTATGCTTTTGGGTCATTCTCGCTGATGAACCTATGTCAAAAGGTGACATTTGATGGGTCAAATTTCAACGAGTGGATGAGATACATTCGTATGATCACTCGCTACGACAACAAATAATATGTCCTCAATGAGAAGCTTGAAAAGATCATCCCAGATGTTGCTACTCCTAAAGAGTTGGCCACCTTTGAGGCTCACGACCGTGATGCTATGAAAGTTCATTGCATCATGCTGGCCACCATGAACCTCGAACTCCAAAATTCCTATGAGGAGATGTATCCATATGAAAAGCATCAAGATTTGCTGGACAGGTACCACCAAAGTGCGAGGCAAGAGCTCTATGAGATCATTACTAACATGATCATCGCTAAGATAGGGAGTGGAGAATCCCTAACCTCTCATTTGTAGAAGATGTAGAGGTACGTTGATTGTCTTCTCAAACATAATGTTAAGTTTGATGAGGATTTGGCTATCGACATCATCCTCCACTCCTTGACTTCCTGCTACAACCAGTTCAGAATGACCTACCACATGAATAAGGAAGAGATATCCTTGAGTAAGCTTCAAGGACTGTTGAGAGAAACCTCAAGGACAAATCTATTGCATCATCCCCTGCTGTGGCTGCTCCTATGCTGGTAATTAGCCAAAGGAAGGGAAAGAAGAGGAAGGCTCCTTCAAAGAGACACCAAAAGGGAAATTACCATGATGGTTCATCCTCTAGTGGGACCAAAGCAGGTCTTGCTAAACCATCCTCTGACCCTAAGGAAGCAAAGTGCTTCTATTGCCACGAGAAGGGCCACTGGAAACGAAGTTGCCCTAAATATCTGCAGGACATTAAGGATGGGAAGATAAAGCCCACGTTTGCAGGTATGTATTCTATTAAATCTAACAACTCATCACTTGCTACTTCATGGGTTCTTGATACAGGATGTGGTTTCCACATTTGTTCTGATTTGTTGGGCCTATGAAGAAGTAGGGAGGTGGAGCATGGGAAAATAAACTTGATTATGGGAAACAGAAGATCGTCGCTAGTGACCAGAGTCGGAGTTTATTCTTTAGTGTTGAGTAATGGGTTAGGATTAGATTTAAATAGTTGTTTCTATTCTCCAGATATGGGAAAGAACATCATTTCTTTTCATGGATTATATAGACAGAGTTTCAGATATTCATTTGATAATAGTAATCGTTATATTAATGTTTATTTGAATGGTGTTTTTTTATTTCAATGCATTTCCTTGTAATGGAATATATGAATCTATGTTGGTTGTAGACAACTTAGGAAATGATGTTTTGAATATTGATTCCTCTAATAGTCTAGACAAAGCATGCTTGTGGCATTGTCGCGTTGGCCATGTCAACAAGAAACACATAGCCCAACTCCAAAAGGATGGAGTGTTGGAGTCATTCGATCTTAGGGACGATGATATGTGTGAATCTTGTTTACTTGGGAAGATGACCAAGTCACCCTTTATTGGCACTTGTGAAAGGGGTGAGGGTCTATTGGATCTCATACACACCGATGTGTGTGGGCCCTTTAGATCCACCACTAGGGATGCTTGCCGCTTCTCTGTGACTTTTACGGATGATTATAGCAGATATTGATATATCTACTTAATCAAGCATAAGTCGGAAACCTTTGAAAAGTTCAAAGAGTTTAAGAATGAAGTGGAGAATCAGCTGGGCAGGAAAATCAAGATGCTTCGGTTAGACCGAGGAGGAGAGTACCTAAGTCTTGAGTTTCATGACTATCTAAAGGAATGAGAAATCGTTTCGCAATTGACGCCTCCGAGAACACCACAATTGAATGGTGTGGCTGAGAGATGTAATCGAACCTTATTGGACATGGTTCATTCTATGATGAGTCAGGCTTAGTTACAAATAGCTTTCTGGGGGTATGCCTTGGAGACTGCCGCCCATATCCTTAACCTAGTTCCCACTAAGAACGTTGCCAAAACACCTCACAAGATGTGGACATGGAAAGCTACCTCGTTGGTACATATCAAGGTTTGGGGTTGCGAGGCTTTCATAAGACGAGAGACTCACGACAAGCTTGAACCTCGTAGTGAGAAGTGTTATTTCATCGGCTATCCACAGAAGTCCTTTGGCAATCTCTTCTACAGACCGAATGACAATGTTGTCTTCGTTGCAAGAAGAGGGGTTTTCCGAGAAAGAGAACTCATAAGCCAAGAGGATAGTGGGAGGCAAGTTGATCTTGAAGAAATTCAAGAGCAAAGCGATGAAGGAACTTCTAACACTGGTACTCAACCTGAGGAGGAAACTCCTGTTGAACCTGTTGACGAGTCCTTACCTCTTAGATGTTCCAGTAGGGCTAGTATTCCACCCCAATTGTATGGATTCCATATTACTACTGATGGAGATACATTTATTAGCGATAGTACACTAGTAAATTTGGACGAACCTAGCAGCTACAAGGAATCCATGGCAGGCCCGAAGTCTGCTAAGTGGAAAGAGGCAATGGACAACGAGATTCATTCCATGTACGACAACCAAGTTTGGAATTTGGTTGACAATGTGTCGGGTCGTAAGACAGTCGGGTGCAAGTGGATCTTCAAGAAGAAAACGGACATGGATGGGAATGTGCACACTTATAAAGCGTGATCGGTTGTGAAGGGCTTTACTCAAACTCCTGGATTTGACTATGATGAGACCTTCTCACCAGTTGCCAAGATAAAGTCTATTAGGGTGATGCTCGCAATAGCTGTGTTTCATGATGTAACACCCTGAGTTCAGAAGTGCAAGTTCAGGGTGCTTGATGTAATTAAGGAGGATCGACTTGGCGAGTCAATGGATAGACTCAAAGAGTCGAGTCACGATTGTGGTCACGTGTTTAGTGACCAACTCGGCAAGTCGGAAGGCTAGACTTGGTGAGTCCGTGATGGAATGAGAAACCCTAATTCCTAGGGTTTGCACCCTATTTAAGGAGCCTTCAGCCCCCATTTCGGCCGCTTATCATTCCTCTGAGGACCAGAAGCCCTAAAATAACAAGAGAAGAGCCTTGGGAGCATTTTGGAGCTTGGATAAGTGATTTAAGAAGGAAATCTTCAAGACTAAGGAGCTTGGATCAAGGAGGCTTGAGGAGATTTGGTTTACTCTTCAGTTGGAGGTTGTTTTTGTTGGGTTATGAGCATTCTAACACTCCTAAGTGTACATGCAACCCTAAATACCTTGGATCTATGTTTTCTCTATTATACATGCAAATATGAACATCCAAGGTATTATCCTAATCTAGCATACAAAATAATGGATATAACAAGATAGAATACATACCTCTTTGATAGTGCTTGTCTTCATGAAGCTTGAGTGCTTAGTGCCCCAAGTGTGACACCTCAAATGGTTCACACAACACCAAATACTCTTGGAAGAACTTGAGAGAATTCTATACTTCATAAAATCGGCTAGCCCTCTCTAGAATCATCTAGTCGTCGATTTTGGGAAGAATAATATCTTTATATAGTGTTACAATTAGGGTAAACCCTAATTGTCATGACTTTCCATTTCCTTGGATCCATGGGTTCAAATACACCATGGAGCATCCATGGAGCATCATATGGGTTTTGGCCCAACTAGATAATCCATGGAGCATTAGCCCACTATATAAGTATGGATGATTTATACAATCAACCCATATATTTAATTAGTCTTCTTTTGATCACTTAATTAATTCTAGATTAATTCTTGATCAATACTAATTAAATAATCTCATTATTCTTATTATTAATATACTAGAACTTATAATATATTAATAACCGTAAGTGTCTTATTTCTCTCATTATAGTCTATCCAAGTGCATGATGCCATGCAACCCAAATGGACCATGCCGGGTCGGGTCAAGTCTTACCAATTATAGTTATGGACTTAGACATTAATCCAACAGTCTCCCACTTGGATAAGTCTAAAACTATTATTGCGTATGACTTCAGGAACCAACTAGCAATCGTAGCTCTCAAAAGCTTCTGTCGAACTCTGACCTTGTAGATGAACTCTGATTTTTGTCAATGACTTGTCCATTAGATAAGGGATCATATATTCCTCCATTCTAGATATCATATGGACTGAGACATGGATTATAATCATTCTCTCTGTCCATTTGTTGTTTCCCGATTTCCGATTTATGACGACTGACTAATTGAACAAATCAAATCAGTCCTGGCCCGGCCGAGCACTTCCATTTGTCATCATCAAATCATCGAGGGGCCCACAGATATCGCTTTCATCCCGAAGGTAAAAGGAATGGATAAACTTCGACTCATATGGCTTGTTCTACTACTTGTTGAATCATACATAAAGACACGTTTTATAGCACCGAGTTACCAAATGCAGTTTCGTGCAATTAATGTACAACCAACTCATAGTAACAACTCATATCTCTAGGTTTGAAGAATATAAGATATTATCATCTCATGATCACTCGTGATAAAATCCATGAAGTGATTCCAATGAGCGCGGGTTGAATCCAATACTCAGAACTTATGAGCACTCATGAGTGTTGTAGCCCTTTGTCCAACAACTTAGACCTCTACAAGCCAACCCATGACAGTCTTAATTCATATCTACTTCCAACATATGACCGACTGTGGATGGTTTGAATAACTTAGTCATTCCGGAAGAATAACCTAGTTTATTCGGGAAGTCAAAACATCCAAAGTGAAACACAATAATAATTGAATCCAATATGGTCTCAGAACTTATGAATATAAATAAAACTCCTTTTATTTATCACCATATGATTACACATTATTCACTGTATATTGTTTCAGCTATCAACATTATTCTTGAATTTAAAAACAATAGTTGTCCCATGCTCCAAGCATGCACACTATGTTTTCTAAACAATAGTCATGCCATACACCAAGTATGCATAATATGTTTGACTATGATCTTTATTTTGTGAACTAGATCAAATGAACATAACTTCAATGATTCTCTTTTCACACTCCCAAATCCTTACTGCAAATGCAAGAATTCCAAATTCATGCCATTTACTGAAATTTGTTAGATTCTAAACTTATATGCATCGATCCTCTTGTAATGATTATGCACAAAGTCAGAAAGACTTAACAACAATCATTATAGAGCATTCCAAAGGAGATCAAGTCCTTGGAACCATCCTTCATGCATTAAGTTTCCTTAATCTTAAACAGATTGAAAATTCTGACTTTGAAACATTTCCAGATTCCATTTCGACTATCACTTCTGAACAAGAGTTGCCTCCTTACAGATTATGTCAATATGGTCCTTCCAGAATTATCACTATACTTCCAACTGTCCTTGAGCAACCAATCTTTGGTAAACCTTAGATTGTCCTCGACAATTGTTTAATCCTTTTAGTCATATCCAATTCTAAACCTTTTCCATTCTTAATGCCCCAGGCATTTGGAAATTTTTAGAAAGGATGAATATAGCACATGTAATCGATCCTATATCCGAAGCATATGGGACACAATTCATGATGTCTCACATAAAGACTAAACCAGTCTTTTGCTATAACATTTCCATTTCTATTTGCCAAGTTCTCATAATTCAGATTATGAAAAGGGATGCCGTAATCATAATTGAATTTTAGAACGCAAATAATGGACCCATATACAGAATTTCCTTATGTTGAGCCATTCCAACATGAAATTCATATATATTCTTGACTAAATGATTAAAACCTCACGATCTAAGCTTATAGATTTGAGATGAAGTATAATTTCCTCTCCCTTAATTATAGCAAAACAACTTTTTCCCAATTGAAACCTTTTGTTTTCTATAATTAACATTGCTAGCTTGCAATACTTATCGTAATTATCATGCTCCCACTAACATGATGATTATTAGCATAACACTTATGCTCCCACTAGCTTTGACATATACTCAGAAAGCTCGACTTCTAGAAATCAATACTTTATTGACTTTCTTACCAAAGTTCAGATTTCTAATACTAGATTGTTTTGATAAGACTTTATCAAAAACATACACCTTCCCTTAGATAGCTCATGGGTGTGTCAAAACAATTTTAAGAACTATGAAAAGGGATGCCGTAATCATAGTCTTGATCGTTTTGACCTTTGCCATTTCTCACAAGTCCAAGTTAGTGTGCCGGTAAACCACACACGCTCCATTAACGACTTTGAGATCACAATTGCTATCTAGCTAAAATCTACTTAGTGGAAGTGTTTCCTCACCATCATTTTCATGAATCGGAGAGAAACCTTATGACACTTAGATTTAATGGTGTATGTGTTCTTATCCATGTGAATTGTCATAACCATAGTCACAAGACAAGGATAATGACAAATCCAAACTCATATGGACTGAACTCAATCTTAATTTCTTGCCACCTGGTAGCTCAAGGGCCTACCATTGCTTCCAAGTTGTTGTGCAACACATTGAGAACTCTAAGAACTCATATGAAAAGCCAACTTTAACTAGAATGGGCACAGAATATGTCAACACGATAGGTTATAAACCTCAAGTCGTGTGCTAGTGAAGAACTTCAGGTTTCATTCTTGATTAGTTCTTGAGAATTTCAAGACCTTTAAGACTCCCACTGTCCTCTTGACCTATAAGACTTCCTTGTCAAACATCCAAGAGATAGTGTGGATTCTAATCAAGACAAACACTTCACACAATTGGCCGAAGTTGGTCTTTGTTTTATCCAAAACATCACAACTTACCAATTTCAAATGTACAAGAGTAGAAAACTTTACTCTTACATTTGTCAAGTGTTTTAAACCTTCTTTAAGACATGTCACTCAAATTACAATCTTGGAGTATGACTCCAAGACTTGTATTGGAACGAAGTATGACTCATCTTCTTGATTTAACCATTTCAACAATTTCAAGATCCCTTCTTCTTAGTCATAAGAATGCACTAAGACTTCCTTAGAGAACAAATTTTTGATATGGTTTCTTAATCATTAAGATGATCACAAAGCTGATACTAAAGTACTCTCTCATCTTTTCAGATTTGAGAAACTTTTATCCTTCTGCCTAATTTGATTCTTCTTATTCGCTCTGCCTTACATTGGAACCTTTTTCCAATGTCTCAGAGTTACACTTACGCTTGTAAGTATAATCATATTTACTAAGCTTTAGTAAACTATGACGAATAGCCTTATATCTTTTGTGGTGGACTTAATCAGTGCACATGACTATGTACTCGACCCCTTAGTCCATTACTTGACTCACACATTCATGTGAATAAGTAATTAGTCTTAATTTTCCAATACTTGAAAGTTCTCATTCATCACGCTATAGAATTTGCATGATTCCAAGTCCCGGTCCAATTGAGACTTTGGATGATGAGAATCTTTCCTTGTTTGGTAAATTTAGACATTACCACAAATGAAAGAATCAATTTCATACTTCCACTCTTGCTATTAATGGAATCGTATAAGCAACAATTTTTCCTCAAATGCCATTGTAAGGATATTTTAAAATAAATAAAATCAAAAATTTTCTTTTATTTTAAAACTATGCGGAAAAACTTATCCTTACAATCCATATGAAAACTTGTTGTTATCTATTCCTAAACAATATCTCATAACTCCTAAGAAGTAGCTCAAGAATCCGATTTTTCAAACTACGCGATAGAAATCCATCTACGCGATTAGATTCAGCATATCCTTTCTTTAAGTTCCTTTACTTTTCTTTGATTCTTAAAACATTACCATGTGACCCAGTCACATTATGTATCAGGAATCTCAGAACAGAAACTTAACAGAGTTAGATTAGTGGACTTTTACCTGAAGTAGAGTCAATCTTATTGACTTTAACATCCTTAGGTAAATTAGGCAGCTTCGCAACTAATGACCCTTACTTTGGCAATATAAACATATGGACCCTTTGATAATGGTACACGGGACTATCACAGACTTAGCTTTTCTCTTTACCATTTGTTCAACCGAGTTGACTATGGCCGATCCCTTTCCATTGGGAAGAGAATGCTTTTTCTGTATCTCCAGTTCACCATTGTCAATGTCCATAAAGTTTCAGGAAGTTGATCTTAACAATAGATAAGATCTTTAAGGGTCTTGTCATAGTCTATTTCATAGGTGTCCCAAAGGAACTCACTATGTGACTTAGAAAGTGATTGAACCACCAACTTTCTCAAGACATTGACACCCAACTCTCCCGGCTTGTCAATATGTGACTACATCTCCAAGATGTGATCACACCTAGACCTTGCCTTGTCAATAGGGCTTGAGTGACCTTAAACTTTTCAAGAACTTGTGGGGTTGGGAGAATAATTGGAGGAGGTGAAAAAAAGTATGATTTCCATGGGATATCATCTTCATCTAGGAAAGCTTGTTTCAAGAGATTTGGGAAGATCATAAATGTCTAATCCAGACATGTTATGGGAGATATTCAAGATAGTTGATCTTTGAGTCCTTAATATGACACCCAATATGAAAATATTAAGGCTAGGACCCAACAAACTATTTTATAACTTAGAAGAGGTATGCCGTAATCCAAGCTATAAAACAATTTGAAGGTAGGTGAATGACGATTCACCAATTTCCACCATGATAAACGAAATGTATTATTAGGTTTTAATTGGTTTTGAAACTCCTAGATCTTTTGAGATTCATTGAACTGTTCAATGGCATGTTTCAATCTCGAGTGTGCCCTTCAGGTTTTGTGACTGGGATGCCGAGGATCACAAAACAAGGTGTGAAGTAACCATGCAAATTACTGGGTACCCTTAAGTGTTTATCCCTCAATCGATGTGTCGGTTAACCACACACGCTCCATCGATACTATGATAAACATTAAGTCACCCTTTGCCTACCTTGTTAAATACGAGTTAGTGTGCTGGTTAACCACACACGCTCCACTAACCGACTTAAACAAAGTGCAAAGTGTAATTTCATGGATTAGCACCTTATTCACATTTTCCTAAGTAACTAAGATTGGGTATTATTAAAAGTTTAGTTACTTAGTATTTATCATTAATACTTTTAATGAAGGGAGAATTATAGTCATGTCAAACCCGTTCGGCTAACGACCCTCCACCAGTCAAGCGAGCGGTGGGTGAGAGTGAACACCCATTAAATTGCCATTTTATAGGCAACAACCTTATACCCACCTTATAGACCGGCTTCGTGAATGAGGCGTACTAGCGGTAAGACCGACTTTACTCTTATACATATAAATATTATTAACTTATAATATTATAAAGTATAAGGGTTGAATTTTAACTTTTAAAATTCTAAGGGCTAACTTGGAATTAAAGTATTCATAAGAGAAAACTTTACAAATTCCAAAACTTGAGGGCAAGTTTTGAAACTATTCAAAACTAATTAATTCCATAACTTATGTATTTAAAGTAGTTTTAATCCAAAAACTCTTCAAGTTCCATAACTTGTGGACAAATTATGGAAGACTTTAAACTAATAAAGAATTAATCTTTTCTTTATTTTATAACTTATGGAATTAATTAAGGTTACATATTTTATTTATTTATTTATTAATGAAGTGACTCTTGAACCTCCATAACTTAAGGACAAGACTCTTCATCTTTTTGTAACCTTTGCCAACTTTATGAGTTTTATGAGTCTTTAATGTGACTCTTCATGTAACTTAAGGATAAGTTACACAAACACATTTTATACTCAACTCTTAGATTAATTTGGATTGAAAACAACTTTTTCACTCAACTTTTCTATTAATCTAAGCAACTCATAAGAACAAGATAATTCAAATCAAACTTTTTCATGTAATTAGTCTAACCTTTAAACTAATACAAAACATGAATCTATTGACAATTATCTTGAAAATGGATTAGCATGAACATTACCACATTTAAAAACAAGTTTATAAGTTCAAAACAACTTAGGGTAATGTTCCTAGTCCATTTCTAGCCAAAAACCTCGAAGATATGCTGTCTAGGGTCCAACTCGTCGAGTGCATGAACACAACTCGGCGAGTTGGATGCATTTTGCCTTGGACTCGTCGAGTCCCTTTATGGACTCGGCGAGTCAACTGGGCTGACAGCATTAAAACTCGATTTTTCAGCTTCTATTGCAGGTATAACAAGAAAACAAGCCTAGGCTTTGATACCACTGTTGGGTTATGAGCATTCTAACACTCCTAAGTGTACATGCAACCCTAAATACCTTGGATCTATGTTTTCTCTATTATACATGCAAATATGAACATCCAAGGTATTATCCTAATCTAGCATACAAAATAATGGATATAACAAGATAGAATACATACCTCTTTGATAGTGCTTGTCTTCATGAAGCTTGAGTGCTTAGTGCCCCAAGTGTGACACCTCAAATGGTTCACACAACACCAAATACTCTTGGAAGAACTTGAGAGAATTCTATACTTCATAAAATCGGCTAGCCCTCTCTAGAATCATCTAGTCGTCGATTTTGGGAAGAATAATATCTTTATATAGTGTTACAATTAGGGTAAACCCTAATTGTCATGACTTTCCATTTCCTTGGATCCATGGGTTCAAATACACCATGGAGCATCCATGGAGCATCATATGGGTTTTGGCCCAACTAGATAATCCATGGAGCATTAGCCCACTATATAAGTATGGATGATTTATACAATCAACCCATATATTTAATTAGTCTTCTTTTGATCACTTAATTAATTCTAGATTAATTCTTGATCAATACTAATTAAATAATCTCATTATTCTTATTATTAATATACTAGAACTTATAATATATTAATAACCGTAAGTGTCTTATTTCTCTCATTATAGTCTATCCAAGTGCATGATGCCATGCAACCCAAATGGACCATGCCGGGTCGGGTCAAGTCTTACTAATTATAGTTATGGACTTAGACATTAATCCAACAGTTTTGTGGTAAGGATTCATCATCTTGGCTTTGTTCCTTCTTGATCCACCTTTTTGGAGCTTTAAGGTTTGTTTGGAAGAATTTATGTTGAGATCTTGATGCATGAGTTAGATCTGGAGTTGAAACTCCAGATCTGAGTTCCATATGGATTCTATGTGAAGAAAGCCCTTTGATTAGCCATGCAAGAGCCATCCCTAATGAGTTAAGTTCCATTTTAACTTGGTTTTCGATGAATGGGTCATGGAAGCACATAAAGGTAGCAACTTTATGTTGCTAATGAACCATAGGGACCCTGATCTAGTGTTTGGAGTAAGGGAGTGGCTCTGTGACTCGAGATTATGGAACTTCACATTGGACTCGGCGAGTCAGGCTAGAGATTTGGCATGAGTTGCATAGTAACTCGGCGAGTCACATAGGTGTACTCGACGAGTTGCATGAAGATAGACAGGAACTCGACAAGTTGGAAAAATAACTCGGCGAGTCTGTTGAAGATTGCCTTGGACTCGGCGAGTCTGTTCTTGGACTCGACGAGTCTAGTCGTGGAGTCCTAACCTTTTCTGGTTGAACGGTGAATCGGTGAGTCGAGGGATGAGACGGTGAGTTGAGCGAGAAGGGACTCAAAATTGTGGGACTTGGCGAATCGATAGGGAGACTCGGCGAGTAGGGTCACACAGGAAGGTGTACTTTGACTTTGACCAAGAGTTGACCAGCTGACTTCCAATGGTATTTTGGTAATTATTGGTATTTATTGAGTCTAGTCTTTTGGATTTGATCAATGGTGGAGTTCGTGTTGGAGGTTGGAGCAGTGTGATCTTATTTCTGCAGATCGGCTTTGCGAGGTGAGTTATCCTCACTATATCGATAGGGTGTAAGGCACCAAGGCCGGCCATTTATCGGATGGAAATCCGGGTAGTTGTTATGTTATTGCTTTGCTATATGTTGCATCCTGGTAGTTAGGATGGTATATGTTATAGACCTGGTTAGGGTCAGAATCCTAGTATATAGGATGATGCTATGTTAGTGACCGATTAGGTCGGTATCCTGGTTAGAATGTGCTATGTATGTGATTTGCTAGATCGGTTGATTAGTGATGAATTGCTATATGATTATATGTTTATGTGCACATGGTTGATTGACTGGGGTTGGGCTGAGGTAGGTCCTAGTTTATACTGTAGGCAAACATACCCAGGGCGGACCGGATATCCCGAAGGCCTAGCGAGCGGTCCGGATAGGCTGTAGGCCCCACGAGGGCGAACCAGACGTGTCGAGGCTCAGAGAGTGGATCAGGCCGACTAAAGGCCCGGTGCGGCGGACCAATCATACTGTAGACTCAGAGAGTGGACCAGGTGGGTTGAAGGCCCGGTGCGGGCGGACCAACCACACTGCAGACTCGATGTATATGGCTAGACTCGGAGGGTGGACCAGGTGGACTGAAGGCCCGGTGCGGCGGACCAGTCACGCAGTAGACCCGAAGTGCATGGCTGTTCTATTTATGATATGATATGTTATGAGTATGGTATATGTGGTTGGTATTTTAGGGGTAACTCACTAAGCTTTCGGGCTTACAATTTTCAGTGTATTGTTTTAGGTACTTCAGGAGATCGTGGCAAGGCGAAGGAGTGATCGTACCGCTCCTCATGTTTTATGTATTTAAGATGTGGTTCTGGGAAATACTCTGATAATAAATGAATTGAAAACCTTTTTGTAATGAATTGATGAATATGAGTTGTTTTTGAAAAGTTAAAATTGGTTGAAAATTTTTGGATGTTACAAGTTGGTATCAGAGCCTTGGTTTGAGTGAATTGGGGGAACATTCGTGTGAATCCAGTCTCAAATCAAGGAGAGTTTTCAAAGAGAAATTAAAAATGGTTTTCAAAAATAAGTAAAAGAGGACGCAGAGGGTACGATCAGCCGGAGCCAGTAAGTTACCCCAAAATTACCATACAAGTTATTTGTTTATGTGATATGTTAGAACAACATGCTAGTGTTAGGCTAGGGATCTTCAGGAAGTGCATGATAGAGTTTCCTGATTGTGATGCCTGCTAGCCTAGGGTCTCCTTTTATGAGAGTTTCGGTGTTCCTATAGGAGTGAGGATAGAGTGCTTGCTATGTTTGTTAGTGCTTGGGTCGTTGTGATGATACTTGAGACAAATATGGGTATGTGTGGAAGGTAGTATGGGCCCATACTACTGAAAGCACAGGACCTATACGCGTATCAAAGAAGTCACAACCCCTGGGTGGTTGATTAGAGAGTCATTCTTGATGGTTATCCGAGGTTTTGAGGATCTCTTGGTGTATTGCGCAATGGCGATTACGAGATGTTTTGAGGCAGGATCCGGTTCCGGATCAGGAGCGGGAGAGGGTGGTCAGGAGGGGTCAGCACCACCCGAGGTCATTAGCCAGATGAGTACGGACGAGTTGGATGCCAGGATTCATGAGATCCTGCATGAGGAGGTTGCTGCTATGTTCAGGGCTGAGTTTCCAGAACTATTTGGATCGATCAAGACTGCCATGGTTGAGTATTTTGATGAGCGCTATGCAGCTCTTACGGAGACAGCTGCCGCGGCAGCTACAACGGCTGTAGCAGCGGCAGGAGGAGGAGTCGGTAGAGGTTTTCAGTATCAGAACTTCGACAATACGAAGCCCCTACTTTCGATGGACTTCAGGATCCGATCGTTGCGATGCGATGGTTGTCGGATGTGGAAGGGTGTTTCTTCACATGTTCATGCCCTGCTGATCAGAGGGTGAGGTGTGCTCTGAACTTGTTGAGGCTCGGGGTGAAGGATTGGTGGAGGTTGACTACGGGGTCTTATTTTGATGTGCCGCAGGCTGCGGTTACATGGTATCAGTTCCGGAAGATGTTCAACACTCGTTATGTTCCACGAGTTGAGAGAGAGAGAGAGAGGCTGGCTCAGGAGTTCCTGGAGCTGAAGCAGGATACATAGTCAACGACGGAGATCACCAGGATGTTTACTGAGAGGGAGATGTTTTGCCCTGAGTTTGCTTCGGAGCAGGCTCAGATGTCCCGAAATCTGAGTATGCTTAAGAGGGACATCAGGAAATTTGTGTCCACGCATAGATGTGATACCTTGTTAGAGTTGCAGGAGGCTGCCAGACGGCGTGAGTTGGAGATTGAGTTGCAGTTGAGAGAGCAGAGGCAGGCCCCGATGCAGTTGCAGCTGGCGCTGAAACGGTCCAAGACTGTTGATTCTAGCGTGGGAGATCAGAGCAGCCGCACTTGTGGAAAGTGCGGGAAGCGTCACACCGGAGTTTGTAGGTCCGTTGGTGCGTGCCGCAAGTGCGGGAGAGAGGGGCATTATATGAGGGATTACCATCAGTCAGCCCTAGTTTAGGATGTGAGGAATTGTTATCAGTGTCATCAGGTTGGTCACATGAGGGCCAACTGCCCACAGCTTACTGCCGGACCGGTGCAAGCTCCAGCACCAGACACTTTGAGGATTACGGGTGGAGGTCAGGGTGGAGCAGAGCCCCCGAGGGCTCAGGGATGTGCTTTTCAGCTTATAGTAGAGGAGGTCAGGGTAGAGTCGGATACAACTGTGGGTATGTTTCCTTCTTGATATCTTGTTATCTTATGGTTGTTATGGAGTATTTTATATCTACTAGTCTTGTTCGCATGATTCATGGTATGGTATTCGTTCGTCTTTTCGTCGGGTTTATCGTATGATCGAGGGTTTTGGTATTGGGCGTCTTAGTTGGTTATCATCTATGGGAATTGTCGGTGGGGAATTAGGCTTTTTGGTCTGCGTGTCGCGTATAGCATTTGCAATTTGAGGACTACTCAGCTGAGGGTCGAACTCCCTTAGAGTACGAGATGTGTGTGGTCGGAACGTGATTCTGTGGAAGTTGCTTGTTTCAGGATCAGTTCATGGGTAAGAGGAGTATGTTGAGTAGAAATGATTGATTATGCCAGTTCAGTCACCGGTGGTTGGTAGTCAGTGCTCTAAGTGGGGAGAATTGGAAAATTCTCAGGAGAATCGATAGCATGAGAGGTCAATTAGTTGTTCGGGTTTTAGCAGTGTTTCAGTCAGCCAAGAGCGTGGGCTAGTATGAGTAGGTCAGACGAGTGGGGCGGGATACAAACAAAGGTTGGGCCTAGAGTTAGGCCGGGATTTGAGTATATAGAATGGAGTTAGGGTTCAGAACCCCAAGAGGGCTAGAACAGTATGTACGGGAGAGATTCCATGAAAGAATGGTTTAGGGTGACGTAAGACAGTTTTGAGCGGTCCGGACAGATTGAAGGCCGGAAGGCGTACCAATCAGACTGAAGGCTCGGGGAACGGTCCAGACAGGATGAAGGCCCAGGAGGGCGGTCCAGATATGCTGAAGGTTCCGAGAGTGGTCCAGATAGGCGGAAGGCTTGGTAAGGCGGTCCAGTCATGCTGAAGACTCTGTATGTGTTAGTGGATTGGTACAAGGAGAATGAGGAAAAGCGTCACCAGGGATGATAATTGATATGGTCTGGCCTCGAGTATTGATCATGTTAGTGGAAAGCAGTGCATGGACCCGAGAGTCCTTGCGAGCAGATTCAGGGTATATGGCAGTTCGAGAATAGCAATTTCTCTACATGGATAATGTAGAGTGAAGTGTAGCTCAGTGGCACGTGCAGGTGCAGTAAGGGTTGTTGAGTGGATTTCCTGGAAAGGAAAGGCATGTAGCTCCAGAAGAAGTGTGGGTACTCCAAAAGAGGAGGAAGTTGAGTAAGTGGATTATCGACGGTGCTTCAACTATGGGTAGTAAGTACTGGGATTGTACCAATGGTATGGAAACACATCCGGGTTGGGTATCTATTGAGGTTGCGGAAGGATTTTCAGTAGTGTAGAACCAGAGGAATTCGGAGGCGATTCAAGGAGGGAGCCTTGGATTTTACAGTATGGTTGTGATCAGGAAGTTATGTATGTAGTGGTAATTCATCCTGGGGATGTTTGAAGGTATTGTCAGTATGTTGGGTTTTCCAGCCCGAGGATGTTAGAGCAGGTTCAACATGCGTATGTGACTCCAGGGGAGAGCTCATGGGAGTTGCTCAGGAGCTGAAGGATGTGCCATCCTGTCAGCTCGGAAAGAAACTAGTTGGTTTCAGAAAAGAAAGCAGGATGATTCCCAGAAGTGAATTCGATAAAGGATATGCCAGTCGAGGAAAGGGGTAGCAGCTTGGTACCGGGTCAGGACCTGGTTGTTCAGGGTGATATCTAGCTTGGTAAGGGTCAAGTGATTGTTGTGAATTGGAGTGATGAAAGTATCATCGGGTGATCATTGGTTAATAAGGGTTATTATCAGAGAAAGAAGTCGGTGGCCAGCTTGAATAAGTTGTCGTAACTCTGGGAGGGAAGAGTTGGACTTTATAGAGGTCCGATAGTAGTGTTCGGAGGAACCTGGGTCGGTTGAGACCAGGAGCTGTATTGAGGGAGTGTCATCTGGGATGTGTTGCTGCAGGCTTCAAGGACGAAGCCTAATTTAAGTCGGGGAGAATTGTAACACCCCGAGTTTAGAAGTGCAAGTTCAGGGGTGCTTGGTGTAATTATAGAGGATCGACTCGGCGAGTCAATAGATAGACTCGATGAGTCAAGTTACGATTGTGGTCACATGTTTAGTGACCAACTCGGCGAGTTGGCAGGCTGGACTCGGTGAGTCCATGCTGGAATGAGAAACCCTAATTCCTAGGGTTTGCACTCTATTTAAGGAGCCTTAAGCCCCCATTTCGGCCCCTTATCACCCCTCTGAGGACCAAAAGCCCTAAAATCATAAGAGAAGAGCCTTGGGAGCATTTTGGAGCTTGGATAAGTGATTTAAGAAGGAAATCTTCAAGACTAAGGATCAGTGAATCGGTGAATCGGTGAGTCGTGGAGTCCTAACCTTTTCTAGTTGAACGGTAAATCGGTGAGTCGAGGGATGACTCGGTGAGTTGAGCGAGAAGGGACTCATAATTGTGGGACTCGGCGAGTCGACAGGGTGACTCAGCAAGTAGGGTCACACAGGAAGGTGGACTTTGACTGAGGACTTTGACTTTGACCAAGAGTTGACCAGTTGACTTCCAAGGGTATTTTGGTAATTATTGGCATTTATTGAGTTCATTATTTTGGTATTGATCAGTGGTGGATTTCGTGTCGGAGGTTGGAGCAGTGTGATCTTATTTCTGCAGATCGGCTTTGCGAGGTGAGTTATCCTCACTATATCGACAAGGTATAAGGCACCAAGGCCGGCCCTTTATCGGATGGAAATTCGGGTAGTTGTTATGTTATTGCGTTGCTATATGTTGCATCCTGGTAGTTAGGATGGTATATGTTAGAGAGCTGGTTAGGGTCGGAATCCTGGTATATAGGATGATGCTATGTTAGTGACCGGTTAGGTCGGTATCCTGGTTAGAGTGTGATATGTATGTGATCTACTAGATCGGTTGATTAGTGATGAATTGCTATATGATTATATGTTTATGTGCACATGGTTGATTGACTGGGGTTGGGCTGAGGTGGGTCCTGGTTTATACTGTAGGCAAACATACCCAGGGCGGACCGAATATCCCGAAGGCCCAGCGAGCGGTCCGGATAGGCTGTAGGCCCCACGAGGGCGGACCAGACGTGCCGAGGCTCGGAGAGTGGACCAGGCTGACTGAAGGCTCGGTGCGGCGGACCAGTCATACTGTAGACTCAGAGAGTGGACCAGGTGGGTTGACGGCCCGGTGCGGGCGGACCAACCACACTGGAGACTCAACGTATATGGCTAGACTCGGTGGGTGGACCAGGTGGACTGAAGGCCCGGTGTGGCAGACCAGTCACGCAGTAGACCCGAAGTGCATGTCTGTTCAGTTTATGATATGATATGATATGTTATGAGTATGGTATACATGGTTGGTATTTTGGGGGTAACTCACTAAGGTTTCGGACTTACAGTTTTCAGTGTATTGTTTCAGGTACTTCAGGAGATCGTGGCAAGGCGAAGGCGTGATCATACCGCTCCTCATGTTTTATGTATTTATGATGTGGTTCTGGGAAATACTATGATAATAAATGAATTTTCAAAAATCCATTACATCAGATAACTATTCAAAAAATCAGAGTGTCCCAAATAAAATGCCAGAGAGTGCATATCGCGCCATCACGTCGGGATCTTGCACTTAGATTCTGAAGTACCTTAAACAACCAACAAACTATAAGCTAACACTAAGTTAGTTCCCTATAACATAACCCACACAACCTACCCCACACAACCTACATAATCACATAAACCATATCAATCACAATCCATGCATACAGATATATACAGATGCCATGGAATCCCTCCACGGTCTTACTCCAGGATGTCGTGGGCTCCCCCAGGGTCATATACCTATGTGACATGGGCTCCCCCGTGTTCTTTCTTAGAATGCCATGGGCTCCCCTACATGGTCTGGCATCCCTCCCCCATGGGTCTTCCTCGTAAGTATCAGAAAGACAACTAGCATATTACATATCACATAAACAACCAGCATGCCACATAACACATAATGGGCTGGCCTTGGTGCCTTCAACCTATTGGTATGGTGAGGAGACTCACCTCAAATGCAAACTGTAGTTGAATAGGTCCAAACTCCAAGTATCAGCTCTGTCACCTCCCTAATCATAAACAACTCCTTAGATACAACTCAACCCTTTAAACCCTTAAAAGTTAATCCTTATCAAGGTCAAAGTCAAAATCAAAGCCAACGCTCCGAGTAGACTTAACTCATCAAGTTACCCTGTAATTCGTCGAGTCCACCCTAAAGTCAGAATCGCGATATTGCGACCCACTCGTCGAGTATTCCTATAACTCATCGAGTTTCTCCATTTTCCAATTGAATCGGGGTAACCCCAACCAAACTTGTTGATTCCCCTGTGAACTCGTTGAGTTCTTCAGTCTGTTAACTAACTTAATGCATTAAGCCCTTTTTCTTGAATACAAAGGTCCCAAACTTCATAACCCCATCCATAGAGTTGTATAGAATGGTAAAGTATCCAACTTTAACCCTAAGGTTCATACAATAAGCTCTAAACCCAACCCCTAGTTTCTTTAAGGAGGTTCTTGTCTCTTTAAGCCCTTAAATCCTTACTACAACATTCCAAATCACAGATCTGATGTCTAAAGGTGGACAATGCATGTAAAGTTTCTAACTTTATGTCCATCCATGCTTGAAATACTCTCCAAGGTCCTTTTAGGCTAAAAAATGAACATATTGAATGAATGGGACATGGGAGCTATTAATGTTTGCAACCATATTCCTTTAGGTCATATAGAGGCTAGATCTACACCCTCAACCCCTGAAAACCTCTTTTCTTTGGGCAACTTAAGACAATGTCCCAAATATAAGCCAAAACTACAAGAGATGAGATCTAATAAGCTACATGTCACGGTTATGACTTTATACCTCAGAGATGTAGCCATTGATGTAGAGTTTCTGGATCCAAGTTCACTCCTCCAAGCTTGACACTTCTCTCTTCCAAAACCTCCTGGAACAAGTGTTACACTAGTTCAAGTGGGGGAGAGTTGTAACATCCCGACTTTCATGTATGAAATTTATTCCTTAAAAGTCAAATTCTCCTTGGAACTCATCGAGTTAATGGCCTCAACTCGACGTGTTAAAGACTTTTAGGTCGCGCACATTTTTGGACCAACTCGTCGAATTGATGAGGGATAACTCGACGAGTTAGTGGCTGATTAAGAAACCCTAATTTTTAGGGTGTTGCACCCTATTTAAAGGCCTTATACCCTTTGGGTGGCCTCCTTACCCGTCTTCCCTATCCAGAAACCCTAGTCTCATGCTTTCTCTCCCATTTTTTAGTGTGTAAGCTTGAAGAGTGTTTTCTTGGTGTTCTTTTGAAGATCTTGAAGTTGGTGGTGCCTAGCTGGAAGGGGGAGAGGCTTTAAATCCAGAATCTCCTTGAGTTTGGTTACCATTTTGAGATAAAAAGTCGAAAACTTGCTCATCTATTTCTTAGATCTCTTCCTTGGAATTTATTGTCATTTTTGGCTCATTTTGGGACCATTCTTGGGTTTCGACATTTGATGAAGTCATTACTTCATATCTGGACGTTTTATGGCCTCATTGGACTTAAAGTTGCAAGCTTTATCAAGTTCTAGGCATCCTTCATGCTTTAGGTCCCTTATTAAGCCTTTCTTGAGTCTTGGAGCTTCTTTGTGGCATGCATCGACATAAAGTTAACAACTTTACGTGGTATTTCAGCTTTTGGGAATCAAATTTATAGTTTGAGGCATTAGATTTGCTAAGAAGGGGCTAAATGTGTTATGAATGGGAAAACTCGATGAGTTGTCCTGATAACTCGACAAGTTGGCTCAGGTTTTCTCGTTTCTTTGGATGCTGTAGAAACTCGATGAGTTGTCCGAATAACTCAACGAGTTAGCTCGGAGTTTTCCCGATTCTCTGAGTATTGTAGTAACTTGACGAGTTGGGTCAACATGGACTATTGACCTTGAGTGTTGACTTTGACTTTGATCATGGTTGACCAAGTTTGACTTGAGGGCATTTTGGGTATTTCGGGGTTTTAATAGTAATGGTCACATGATGGTTGTAAGTTTTTGAGTCTGAAGCTGAGTTTTGGAGTTGGATTTTACCGGTTCAACACTATTTATGAGGTAAGTGTTCCTTACTGTATCTTTTGGGTTGAAGGCACCAATGTTTTTTTTGGATTGTATCTTGATTATTGCATGATTGTGTATTGTGGTGATCTATTGGATCTGTATCCTGATAATAGGATGATGATATACTTAGTGATCTGTAAGATCTGTCTGTTTGTCTGATTGACTGGTTATATGTTTAGTTGTTATATATATGTCGACATGTTATGTGTGGTTGGGTTGAGGCAGACCTGCTTTGTGCTGAAGGACCAACATACCCAGGGCATTCCGGATAGACTGAAGGCTAGTTGGGCATACCAGTCAGGCCGAAGGCCTAGAGAGCGTACCGACTAGATTGTAAGTTGGTGGGGGCGTTCGAGTCAGAGTGAAGGCTCTGAATGCATGTTGTTTGTGATATTATTCTGGTTTATGTATTAAGATTGGTATTTTGGGGGAACTCACTAAGCTCTGAGCATACATTTTTGGATTATGTTTCAGGTACTTCTGTGGATCGTGGGAAGGCGATAGCGTAATCGTGCACCTCCTCATATTCGTTTCATGATTTCTGGGATTTCTCTGATGTTGAACTTATTTTGAAAACAAGTTGTAATAAATAATGGTTTTTGGTTTTATTAAAAAGTTTTAAAATTTTCAAAATTTTATGGATGCTACATCAAGGAATGACAAAGTTGCTAACTTTATCAAAACCATCCATTCATATTAACTTAGCATGACAAAAATAAGCTCAAAACCTAAATATGCAATGTGCGAACCATAAAGGTGAGTACTTGGAGACTTACAAAAGTTCAAAAGATGCACCAAGAGATGGAGATGAGTTTGCTAGTTGATCATTTTCTCAACAAAGCCTTCATCAACCTTCAAATGACCAAAACACCAACAAAGAGTTCAAACGACAAGATGATAGGCTATGTTTGAGAGAGAGTAACTTCTAGGGGTGATAGAGGTTGAGGGTGGACAAAACCTAGTCATCACATCATCTAAATAGGGACCTAAGCCGGAGAAATACGGTTTTGCATTCCAACCACGACGACGACGTGGTACAAAGCCTACCATGTCGTGGTTTTTAAATGGACACTACATCATGGTACACCCTCCATCACACCATGATGTATGGAAAATTCTCAAACCAGAAATGCGTTTAGATCAATCTTATATCTGAAAGTTTTGGGCGACACATAAATGTGGAAAATATAGGAATGAAATGCAATCAATGACCCATATTCTTTCATTTCAGAATTTAGGTTTCTCTTTTAGTATATATTAGAGGTGGGGATGAATAGTGTTTTTCATGGTTAATTTATGATCATTTTTGTTTGCTTGATTCTTCGGGTCTCAACAAAAATTAGAAACTTTCTCATGATGTGGTTAATTGCAATTCTTTTTCTTAGAATGTTCATAATTTAGGATTTTGTGGTTGTTTAAAACAAATTAGTTTCAAACATGTTTATTCCTGACACAACTAATGTTGAAAATCTTTTTAAATGAGTTAACAAATTTGATCAATTTTAAACATGATGGTTATTTTTATATTTTCTCACAATGAAAATATATTATAGCTATTTTGGGAAAACTGTATTTTGGTGAATTATATCTTTAAAATCTTCTCAATATAACATTGAACATGGGTTTTAATTTGATCAAAATTGCTATTCAATAACATTGAAAATGAGTTTTAAATTTATTGAAAATGCTATCATTAAATAGATTTTTTGAAATAAGTAGTTATATTCGATATATATATATATATATATATATATATATATATATATATATATATATATATATATATATATATATATATATAAATTTTAGTGCGTAACCCTATATAAGAACTCATTTTCTACTACACATGTCTCTGAATTTTTTTACGCATTAAAGAATATGATTAATCATAAACCTACACTTGCCACTCTTGCCACTTGGTAAAAAAAATAAACGACACTATTTCATGTGATAAGACAATACGTATATAAACTTATAAAGATAACATATCCACCTATCCAAGTGATACTTTAGAGGGAGTGGGTGCGGCAAAGTCGCACATATCAGTAGAAACAACGCCCTTGGGTACAGTAGATGTGCGGTAAGGGGTGTACTACGGCATTTTAAGAGAGCATTCATTCAAACAATATGATTGATTCATTTTTCTTACCTCCCCTGGTCCATTCTATTTATTAAAACCAAATTAAAAGAAATATACATGTGTGACATTACTCCGAGGTCTGATATGAAATCATACTTTTTGTGGTAAAGAGTGAGGTGGTATCTAAGTAGGAGTAAAGGAAGTGTAATTTTTGTGACATCACTCCCTCATCCTTATAGATTTATTATAGGGTGAATTACACCATTCATCCCTCGTGCATATGTCAAAACGCACGTTTAGTCCCTATTTTCAAAAATTAACTTGGGTCGTCCCTGTGTTTGTTTTTTCTTGCACACTTAGTCCCTATTGACATGAAATGACTATTTTACCCTTAATTATTTATTTTTCATTTTCTTTTATTTCTTTATCATTTTTATATTAAAAAAGAAAAAATAAAATAAAACAAATATGCCCACCCCTCCCCTTCCATTTCCCAAGCTCCAAAATTTTCACAGATAATCCCCTACCACCTATCACTGCCAACACCTCCGGTACCACTATCTATCACCGCCAACACCTCCTATAACCAAACCATAATCTGAAAACCTTACACATGCCTTCTTCCTCGATCTGAAACCCCAGATGGAAATCGATATGAATGCGTCTGAAGAAGGATATCGATTTGAACATATTTTGATGACTTTTTCCTCAATCTGAACCTTGCACCTACCTTCTTCTCTGATCTTTATATGTGTCAACGACTTCTTCATCGATCTCGAAACCCTAGCTGATGGAGAACGATGATGACGCACAGGTGAAGAAGACGAGCACCGGATTCCAGAATCGGTGATGGTTTCGCTGGAGAAAAAGAACCGATCTGAATGACCTTGCAACTGTGATTTCGCTAGAGAAACATAATAGATCGGAATGACCCAAATCTTTAGAACGAGGATCACAACCCTTTATCTTCTCTCAAGACTCCCAATGGTGGTTTCACTGATTCCATCAGGTCTTCATTGTTTTTATCATATCTTCGTCGTTTGAAACCATCCTCGATATCCTACTCGACGGTTTGAAACCATCATCATCGGAGATCTTAGATCCGGGATGAGAGAGTATCTGATTTAAGAAGAATGTTTATCTGATTGGAGAAGAAGGAAGGTGAGGAGAGAGATGCGGTGGTTTTGAAGGACGAAAATGGTGGTGAGTGGTACTCCAACGATGCTATTGGACAGTTCTCTGGTGATGGTGGTGATCGGTGCTCCGGTGATGGTGGTGGTCGATGCTCCGGTGGTGGTGGAAAGGAATGGTGGTCTTAGTGATTAATTTGTGAGCTGATAACGGAAGGTTGGGTGGGATGGAAATGAAATTTATTTTTTTTATTTTTTTAAACTACAAAATAACTCATAATTAAATTAAAAATAAAATAATAAGGGTAATATAGTAATTTTATGTCTGGTAAAGGATGCAACATGCAATTTTAAACTAACGATGGATGAAACATGCAACTTTTAACCAAACGAGGGACGGTCCGAGTTAATTTTTGAAAATAGAGACTAAACATGCTTTCTGGCATGTGCACGAGGGACAATTGGTGTAATTTACCTTTATTATATGATGATTAATGATTAATATGATTTAGAAGTTGTATAAATTACTCAATGTTTGGTGACTAAAAGGGGCATTGAGATCATCAAACACCCAAAGTCCAAAGAGACGGATTTCCAATTTAGTCATAATTAACACTTTTTAAGTATGGTTCAAGACACCAACGTGGACCAATCAACTTAAAGTTTTAAACCAACAATATTTGGCTTTATAGTTACGTTATAACAATTATAAATCGTCCTAGATCTACACTATAAATTGTCTCTTAGGAGGACGATTTTGACAGTTTTTGGCTAACTTTTTATTTTTTGTTTTAATTTGTTTAATCTCTAGTTTGTTTCATTACTTTTCTATGGATTTAAGAAGAGTGTGAAAATGATAAAATAAAGGGAAATTGAATAAATTAACTTTTATAAATGAATTATTTGAAAAAAAAAAACAGCCATATTTTTAAAACTAACGATTTTGTTCGGAGTATAATATTCCATAGAGGTCTCCGGAACACCGGAGTAGGATTTTGGATAGTGTTTCCGGAATAGTTTTTTTTATATGTAAAATGTGTTTGGTTCTTTTTTTATAAGTTCTTTTTGTATAAGTTTGTTTCAATAAAATATAGAATGAAAATGTAATTTTAAAAATCAACAAAAAACAGATAAATACATAAACTTAAGAGATTTGTTTCAAATAATATTAAATGTTCAAATAGTCTTTGTCCTTGTATCCCAAAAAATTTCACTAGTCGTTTACGATATGACATAGCTCCGGACTGTTTTTACCCTTTATAAAATATGATTTCTCGACAATCAATATCTCCAGGAACCAACACAAAAGCACCCCACTAATCCTTTATATTGTCAGTATATTGTTGTACGTCTGGGGCCTTTTCAATGGTCTTGTTGAAACTCTCAAGTGGGATTGCATCGGTTAGTTCGGTACCCTAATAGTTGATACTCACTACCAGTCTGTGGATGCGGTCTCGCATATCTATAAATCATTCCTCTTCTTCTGAAAAATATCCGCTCTTCCAATGACTACTGTACATAGTCATTTTGAATGTATTCAAATCCAAAACACCTAAAAACCAATGAACAACTGGTATATTGATTGGGATATAAAGCTACATAAAAGTTTAGAAATAGTTAATCATCAAATAACATAATATTATATATCACTGTTACTTAGGTAATTTAATCCAAACACAATTATACCATATCACAGTTTGTCCAAACTGGGTAAACGGATCTGTCAACCATATCACTCTAGTTAAATGCATCAGTGTTGATACTTGATGGCACAACTGTCCACCGAGCATCATCCGCTCTACGCTCTATCAACAATGAGATTCACATCATGATGTGCTAGTAATGAAATTTTTTGTAGTAAACTAAGTATTGTTATTAGAATCGTAGTACGTAATGAGCACATAATTAAATAACTTACATCACATTCCAACCAACTTGTGTGACTATCCTCTTATAAGCGTGTCTAAAATTCAGTCGTTGCAATACCAGTCAAAAAACAGTGAGCAAACAACATGGAACCATCACATTCTTTATATAGAATGTGTACGGTAGCTTCTAAAATTTGTCCAACGGTTCAACCTGTTTGTGTGCAACACCTTTCCTCTTTATTTGTGTCCATGGAGACTTATACTATATAAATATAAATGTTTAGCCCATAGAAAGCCTAAGAGGTGCTAAACGGTCGTTTTGCATTCATCCCGCGAAATCTCTTTACATCCAACAACTAAATACATGGAGAAGACTGCTCAAGGCCATCATTCAACGGCTGTTCGGGTGTGCCTAACCCATAATCATGCTCAAGATCAGATGTATATGCATGTCAACCTAATTGAATACAATAATTAGTTGTGAGTACAATTGCTCCCAAGTTATCCTCCCCCATGGATATTTGCACCATAAAAAATTTCCAATTAAATTTCTAAAAAATATTAGTAACATTACACTCAATTATAATCCGTAATAAATTAATGACATGATACATGTTGAATTCATCGAAGTTGGATACCAAAGAAAAATACTCCTCTAAAACAGGTTGTTTAGTCAACCATCCATTAAACACCTTCTCTCTAACAGATATAAGAGACAAACATGAACTACATCATCGTACGATAAGTCATTAAGCTAATGCTCAAACACATTCTTCACTTCGTCTAATTTAATAGAGACATTCCCCGCGACCATAGGAAAAACATGAGAATGAAATGTGGTGCCTGATCCGGACGCATGAAATTCCAAAGCGGAAGCCGCTGACAAGACAAAATTCTTTCTACTCGAAAGACAACTCTTAACTCTCAATCTTAAAAACCATTTCCTTTACTTCGCTTCGAGGGTCCTTGATAACTTTGTGGCAAAAAACATAATGTGCAAGAAAATGATTCCCATGTACATTAAGAATGTCTAACCACATCCCAAAACATGAATTTTGGAAGATGGTATCTCATGTCAATCTGTCTTTCAATGCTGCAAGAATTTTGCTGCCAATTTTGGGTTTACAAGACAGTGTAATGGAGGCATTAAAAATTATGCCGTGTTGCAATAAGAACATGTTACAAACCTACTCCAAAATGAAAACTAACCGATATTTCGGACTAGTTCGGATCTGTTCTTCGAGTTCCGGACCAATTCATAGCATTCCAAAGTGTTTTGAAATGTTATTTTATGTTATGGAACACTAGATTTCGACGTATACTAACATTACATAAAAAACTAAACTACTTTGGCGTTGGTCATAAAACTATAACATCTTATATTGCAACTACAAAACATTTTCAGTTCATTTCGGAGGTATTCTTTGAATTTTGAAATTCAATTTTTTGTTCTAGAACAATGTTTTTTAATGAATAATCACATTATACAAACAACTAAACTAGTTTTGGTTTGTCCTAAAGTGTTGGCATCTTCTGTTGCAAATCTGGAACATTGTTAGTTTATGTCGGATGATATAGATATAAACATAAATCTTAAGTTGGAGTAAAGATCTTGCCTATAAAACAACTTGGGCATAGTGATTGTCTTCAATATTGGAGTAGTGTGTCGGAGATTCGAATCAGAATCAGAGAGTCAGAGTGACATGGTGTAGATCGGAATCAAATCGTAGAGTTGAAATCGGAAACAAAATCGTGTGTCAGAGATTGAAATCAAAAAGTCGGGGTGGGATCCGGAATGATGTTGAGGTTTAGATTTTTTCATAATACATTCCAGAATTTGAATTTTGAATCCAAGATCCAGAATACGTATGGTTACTCTAGAATTTTTTCCGTAACAGCTCATTTCGGAGGAAATTTAATGGGCCAACCCACTAGAAAACGAGTCTGAAATTGTTTCTAGAACACCCCATTCTGGAGAAAACTGATATTGTGCAAAAAAAATACTCTAAAAGAACACACACAAAAAATGGTTAGTTTACTTAATTTACCTAAAATAAATGAGTCAGTCAATGAGTCAATGAATGTATTAATATTAATTTTGGTAATTAACAAGTTAATTAGTGACTAATTACTTAATTAAGTTTGGTCTTTAGGTGATATTTAAATATATAATCATCAGTAAATGTAGATTGAAAGAACTACTACTAAGGGATAAGCCGACAAGGGAGTCATGGGGAAAATGGGTGTAGGTGATGGGTTTTGAGCATTCTAACACTCCTAAGGTGTACATGCAATCCTAAATACCTTGGATCTATGTTTTTCTCTATTATACATGCAAATATCAATTTTCCAAGGTATTGTTCTAACTAGCATAATATGAAGTACATATAATATAAATTCTAGTAGAATTACATACCTCTTTGTTGTAGCTTGATTCCATGGAGCTTAAGAGCCTAGTGCCTCAAATGTGACACCTCAAATGGTTCACACAACATCATCAACATCTTCGAATAACTTGAGAGAAAGGTTCCTATGCTCAAATCGGCTAGCCCTCATGTGTACCCACACTAGTGCCAATTTTTTGAGCCATGGGGTCCTTATATATTGTGGTTATTAGGGTTACACCGTGCAACTCATGTATTTCCATATTCTTCATGCTCCATGGGTTAAAACCCCCATGGAGTATCCATAGGATATCCCATGGGTTTAGCCCAACATGAAGAACTATGGATCATAAGCGCACATATATATAAGAATGGATGATTTACACAATCAATCCCCATATATTTAATTAGTCTCCTTTTGATCAAAAAGTTAACTCCAAACTAATTCTTGATCAATACTAATTAAATAATATGATTTCATATTAACATATTAGAACTTATAATATATTAACAAATCATTAATATCCTTTTCTCACAAAAGTCTATCCAAATTGTTCTGATACCATGCAACCCAAATGGACCATGCCACGTTGGGTCGAATGCATACCAATAATCATTTAGTCTTAGACATCTAATCCAACAGTCTCCCACTTGGATAAGTCTAAAACTATTATTGTGTACGATTCCAAAACCCAACTAGCAATCGTAGCTTTTAAAAGCTATTGTCGAACTCTGAACAAATTAATGATGCGTTCATTAGATAAATTGTGACATCCCCAAAATCACGGCCAGAAAAGACCGGTTTTGTTTATACTTTATTTCAAAATCAGAGTTATCTTTTAATAAAAGGGTTGCGGAATTTGTCCCAAAACAATAATATGATAAAGATTTATCAAAAGCATTTCCATAGAAATGTATTTCATTAAAAGACTCGGGATGTCATGTTCGTACAGATCAAAAGTATAAACAGTACAATATAAGCCTTACTACATTATTTCATATCTACAGGCCTATATCCGTAATCCCTCGTCCAAAACATCACACCTATGCTCATGCGCCACTACCTGTAATGCATAAAACTGAGTGGGTCAGGCTTGGGAGCCTGGTGAGCACATAGGGTTTTCAACCCACAATAAGTTTATTAATTTCATCAATCAACAATAACCCGATTACCCGTTCCCGTTATCCTCACTTTACGTCCCTAAACACCTATCATAAGGGACCTAGCCTAAGGATCATCATCGGGACGGACATTACTGCTAAGGGGATTCCTCAGCAATAAATGTCCTAATAGGCAACCATGTGGGGGATGGAGTACACCGGTGAACACATCGTTCATAACACCTACAGGTTGCGAGCCTGCTAGTGTTCCACTGGACTGTCTAGAAGAGTCCGTGGTCGTCATCTATACTCCGCTAGATGACTGGATCAACAACAACAACATCGAGGCCTCTCATCATTTTATCACACATCACCTATTACATCTACCCATGTTTTACCCCAACATTTTCGTAGATATAAAATACATATACAGTTTAAATCATTGAAAACATGTATAACAACGTTCATCTAGCATAGATAGCAAGTATTCAGATAATATGCACACATAGCACGTAATTTATATAAAATACTTCATATCTATGTGTAAGTTGAAGGTAACTATGCACTCACCGGAAAAGTATTTATTATAAGTTCCTAATAACGTTACTATAATTAAATAAAAGTTATATTAAAAATAGCGTAGGCGTAGCTCACTTACAGCGGGTTTTATAGAAAACCGGGCTTTGCTTGGAGCAGCGTTCCCGAGCCGAAAAGCTCTTCTTCTCGGAGCCTTCGAGCACTCCGGGGCTTCCGCCTCGTGCTAGGGAGGTTCCCTAGGCTTTTCGGGGGATTTCGGGGCTAGAGAGAGGTTCTAGAGAGAGAGAGAGAGTAAAGAGAAGAAAGAATGGGAAAGGTGTGAAGAAAATGAGGGTGGGAGAGGTGGTATTTATAGGGTGAAATGTGGCTGAACTTGGTGCCACATGTCACCATCTGGTGGCAAGCCTTGGGGAGAAAGCAATGGCCAAGATTGTGCCATATCACCCATTTTTGCACAGCACACTTCCGACTTCTAAAATCCGTAACTTTCACATACGACCTCCGTTTTTGACGTTCTTTATATCCACGCGTAGGTAATAATAAGATCTACAACTTTCATTTTGACACCGTCAGCTAATTCTCGACCGATCTTAAATTTAACAGTACAAGGAGATTATACTGTTAAACGTCTGCGTAAAATTAATAACTTCTACATACGGACTCTGTTTTTGTCTGTCTTTTTACCGTTGATTTCCTATTAATGAGATCTTCAACTCTCATTTACGTTGCGTAAGCCAAAAACCGCTCGAACTAAAATTCGAGTTTCAGGCCGTGCACTGCTAAGCCGAATCTTAGAAAAATCATAACTTCTTCATACGAAGTCAGATTTGGGCGTTCTTTTTATCGATGTTCTTAGTTTAACATATTCTACGACTTTTGTTTAGATTGCTAAGGCTAAAAAGTCTTCTATCGTAAATTCACTATTTACGTCTCCCGGTATCGTGCCGGTTTTGTCGTAAAACTTCGGCGGGCCATAACTTCTTCGTTATAGCTCGGATTTCGGTATTCTTTATATGTACGGAAACCTTGAGACATATTCTACAACTTTATGTAGAGATATAGGGATTATCTCACACTTTAATTTTGACGCTCATTTTTATTCTTTATTAATTATACATTTATAATTAAATAATAAACACATAAACACACATAATTCACATAATACTCAAATATTTCATATTTATTACTTCAAAAAGAGTTACAATAGTTGACCTAGACTATTACATTGACAAAAATGCTTAGCCCTGAAAACCCGGGCGTTACAATTCTCACCCCCTTAGGATGATTCCGTCCCGGAATCATGCATCAGCAAACAGATGTGGATAGCGACTCATCATGTCATCCTCTGTTTCCCAAGTGAGATTCGGCCCATTCGAATGTTTCCATCGGACTAGCACCAAGTCGACCATCTTGCGTCGTAACTTCTTAGTCTTACGGTCAATAATTGCCTCAGGCTCTTCGATCAGCCTTTTATTCTCATCCATCCTTAATTCCGAGATTGGAATTATGTCGGGAACATCTCCCATGAATTTCCTCAAATAACACACATGGAAGGTGTTATGAATACCATTGAGTTCTTCGGGCAATTCCAGCTTGTAAGCTTGGTTCCCAATCCTCTGAAGAACTTTGAATGGTCCAATAAACCTTGGACTCAACTTTCCTCGTTTCCCAAATCGTATAAGTCCCTTCCACGGTGAGACTTTAAGTAAAACGGAATCCCCAACTTCGAAGGTTATCGGTCGTCTTTTCTTGTCGGCATAGCTCTTCTGACGATCCTGAGCTGCTAACATTCTTTCCCTAATCACCTTCAATTTCTCAGCAGTCTCATGGACTATCTCGGGGCCCATAAACTGCTTCTCTCCGGCTTCAAGCCAACAAGACGGCGTACGACACTTCTGCCCATACAAGGCTTGATAAGGAGCCATCTTGATGCTCGAGTGAAAACTATTGTTGTAGGAAAATTCTACCAGAGGTAAGTGCTCGTCCCAATTCCCTTGGAATTCGAGGGTACATGCTCTCAGCATATCTTCCAACGTCTGAATCGTTCTTTCACTCTGACCATCAGTTTGCGGATGGTAAGCAGTACTCAAACACAACTTTGTACCCAACTCCTCTTGTAGACTCCTCCAAAACCTCGATGTGAAACGACTATCACGATCTGACACAATAGTAAGAGGGACACCGTGAAGTCTTACAATTTCCTTCACGTAAGCATTTGCGAGCTTATCCATAGACCACTTCTCGTTGGCTGCTATGAAGTGTGCACTCTTGGTGAAACGATCCACGACTACCCAAATCATGTCGTGACCATTCTTCGTTCTGGGCAGTTTAGTCACAAAATCCATGGTGATGTCTTCCCATTTACCCATGGGTACAGGTAAGGGTTCTAAACTCCCATACGGTTTTTGATGTTGTGCCTTAACCCTCGCACATGTTACGCACTCAGCCACATACTTCGCAACATCGAGCTTCATCGTCGGCCACCAGTAGTAGGGTTTTAGGTCCCTATACATTTTAGTGCTACCGGGATGAATCGAGTACATGGTCTTGTGTGCTTCTTCCATTAGAAGATCTCTTATTCCTCCCGTCTTAGGTACCCAAATTCGATCTTGGAATACCTTCAGTCCTCGACTGTTCGTACCGAACACTAACGTTTTTCCCAAACGTTCTTCCTTTCGGTCATTCTTTTCTAAGGCTTCTTCTTGAGCTTTCCTGATACTTTCCACAATCGTCGAGACGACTTCAATTCTTAACGCTCTCGGCCTTCTTCTTTCAAGATTGACTTTCCGACTGAGAGCATCAGCAACAATATTTGCTTTACCTGGGTGGTAAAGTATCTCACAGTCGTAGTCCTTGAGAAGTTCTAGCCAGCGTCGTTGCCTCATGTTCAACTCCTTCTGATTAAAGAGATACTGGAGACTCTTATGATCAGTGAAGAGCTTGCACTTCGTGCCGTAGAGGTAATGCCTCCATATCTTTAAGGCGAATACTACCGCTGCCAACTCCAGATCATGAGTGGGGTAGTTCTTTTCGTGCTCTTTCAATTGTCGAGATGCGTATGCTATCACCTTTTCTCTTTGGGTCAGAACACAACCTAACCCGACTACAGATGCATCACTATAAACTGCGAAATCTTCGACTCCATCGGGTAGAGAAAGTATCGGCGCTTCACATAACTTCTTCTTTAGCTTCTCGAACGCCTCATCGTGTTTCTCACTCCATGTATACGTAGCTCCTTTATGGGTCAAAGCTGTTAATGGAGCAGCTATCGAAGAAAAGCCTTGGATAAATCGTCGGTAATATCCGGCTAATCCTAGAAAGCTTCGAATCTCCGTGGGATTCTTCGGACGTTCCCACTTCATTACAGCCTCGATCTTGGCGGGATCAACCATTATTCCCTCTTGGTTAACAACATGACCCAAGAATTGGACTTCCCGTATCCAAAAGTCGCATTTGGAGAACTTTGCAAAAAGCTTCTCCTTCTTTAACACCTCCAACACTTCTCGTAGATGCTTGTCGTGCTCCTCCTGGCTTTTCGAGTATATGAGAATGTCGTCGATGAACACTATCACGGATTTATCGAGGAATGGTTTACAAACCCTGTTCATCAAATCCATGAATGCTGCGGGAGCATTGGTTAGTCCGAATGACATAACCAAGAACTCGTAGTGTCCATATCTTGTTCTGAATGCAGTCTTCTCAATATCCTGCTCTCTCACTTTCAGCTGATGATATCCTGACCTAAGATCGATCTTTGAGAAGTAGCTTGAACCTTGCAGCTGATCGAATAGGTCATCAATCCTCGGCAATGGATACTTGTTCTTCACCGTTGCCTTATTCAGCTCTCGGTAGTCTATGCACATCCTCATGCTTCCGTCCTTCTTCTTCACGAATAACACCGGAGCTCCCCAGGGTGATGAACTAGGTCGAATGAAACCGCTGTCCAACAGCTCCTGAAGTTGCGTCATGAGCTCCTTCATCTCCGTCGGTGCTAATCGGTAAGGTGCCTTTGCTATCGGTGTTGTTCCTGGTAATAAGTCTATACGAAATTCTACTTGCCTATCAGGTGGTAATCCGGGAAGATCTTCGGGAAAGACTTCCGGATAATCGCACACAACCGGTATATTCTGCACCTCTTTCTTTTCCTTCTTAGCATCGATTACGAATGCCAAGTATGATGCACATCCTTTGGACAAACATTTTCTGGCTTTCATCAAGGAGATGATTCCAGAATTCACTCTGCGTTTGTCCCCGTACACCATAAATGATTCCTTTCCGGGTGGGTTTATCCTAACTATCTTCTTTCGGCATAATATCTCGGCATCGTTGGCGCTAAGCCAATCCATACCCAAAACGATGTCGAAACCGTTTAACTCTATGGGTAATAGTTCCTCATGGAATTCGTTTCCGTTTAGGTTAATGACGATGTTCCTAATACGATTACTAACAGGTACGAATTTGCCACTGGCAACTTCTACAATCAGGGCATTATCTAGTTTTTCTACAGGCAATGCTAATCTTCCACCAAATTTATGCGATACAAAGGAGTAATTGGCTCCGGAATCAAATAGTATATTTGCAGGTAAACCATTTACAAGAAAGGTACCTGAAGCGACGTCTGCTGCCTCCTTTGCAGCCTCGAGCGTCATCTGGAAGGCTCTCGCCTTCGGCTTTGGTGGTATGTTGGGTCTTCCTGCCTCCTTCTTCTTCGGGCAGTCCTTCAAAATGTGCCCTTCTTCATAACACCCATAACAGGCCTTCTGGTTGAGGGTGCATTCGTTGGCATAGTGCCCAGGCTTTCCGCATTTGTAACAAGTGACTCCTCCATCACACTTCCCAAAGTGCTTCTTCTTGCACTTGTCACACCACTTTGCTTCTGATCCTCCTCCTCTCGAACCAGACTTCGAGAATCTTCCTTTCTTACCGGACCTCGAGGATCCATCAAATTTTCGTTTCTCTCCCACTTCCACTCTCTCCAGACCCTTTTCTCGTATCTGGGTCTCCACATTCTTAGCAGCCCAGATGGCAGCTTTCAGAGTGGTAGTTTGCTTGACCATTGGACCGAAGTCCGCTGGTAATCCGAGGGCAAATTTGTTAACCTTGGAGAGTTCAGTTGGGACGAGGTGAGGAACAAGCTTCATTTTCTCAGTAAAGCTTGCAGCGTATTCAGTAACGCTCATCCTCCCCTTCTTCAGACTCTGGAATTCGTTGTTGATCTCCAGAAGATCCTGCTCAGAGCAGTATTGCATCTTTAACTGTACCAGAAAATCCTCCCACGACATCTTGCTTGCTTCACCTTTGGGCATTGAATCAGCTAGTAGCTTCCACCAGCTTAGTACTCCAGATTTCAATAGAGGAACTGCAAGAGCAGTCTTCTGCCTATTGCTACACTCGCAACTCTCAAACATTGTCTCCATCTCAGAGATCCAGTTCATGACTTCCACCGGCGTCGGGCTTCCGGATAGACTCGGTGGCTTGGATGCCATGAAATCCTTGTATTTGCATCCACGTCCATCATTTCCTCCATCCTGGTGGTTTTTCCTAACTATCGGTGGGTTGGCTTGACCAATAGTCCCACTGTAGTTTCCTTCTTCAGTCTGCCCTTCGTTCAACTCGGGCTGTTCGAGATGAATAGTCGCTTCCTCTCGATTTTGCTGGAGCAAACGCCTGGTTTCCTCCATTTGACGATCCAACATTGCCTGGATCATCGCTTGCACTCCGGCCATCGTTATTGGTCCGGCAGCGGCTTTCACAACTGGTATTTGCTCGATCACGGGGGGTTGGTGTCCGTTCCCATTTGCGTTTACGTTTCCGCTACGGGTCCTTACCATCTTGATCTATATACCGAATAAGGTGGATTTATATCTTTATTTAGGAGAGACGTTTTAAATCGTCCTTATCACTCCGACATGTTTACATGCTAGTTCTAATATCGTAGTCGTACGTTTAGAATCCTAAACACATAAGGTTCCAGATCCGGTCGGCAACAGACCATAGATCCCGAACAAAATAACAGCATATCATGCATAAAACATTTAGCACATAAAAGCATTTTAGGCACAATTCCTAAAATAAGCTAATGCTCACACCTCACAATCATCGCTTAGCATTCTAAGTTTAAGTCTAGAAATCCTACAAATTCCTAGTTCGCTTAAACTAATGCTCTGATACCAACTGTGACATCCCCAAAATCACGGCCAGAAAAGACCGGTTTTGTTTATACTTTATTTCAAAATCAGAGTTATCTTTTAATAAAAGGGTTGCGGAATTTGTCCCAAAACAATAATATGATAAAGATTTATCAAAAGCATTTCCATAGAAATGTATTTCATTAAAAGACTCGGGATGTCATGTTCGTACAGATCAAAAGTATAAACAGTACAATATAAGCCTTACTACATTATTTCATATCTACAGGCCTATATCCGTAATCCCTCGTCCAAAACATCACACCTATGCTCATGCGCCACTACCTGTAATGCATAAAACTGAGTGGGTCAGGCTTGGGAGCCTGGTGAGCACATAGGGTTTTCAACCCACAATAAGTTTATTAATTTCATCAATCAACAATAACCCGATTACCCGTTCCCGTTATCCTCACTTTACGTCCCTAAACACCTATCATAAGGGACCTAGCCTAAGGATCATCATCGGGACGGACATTACTGCTAAGGGGATTCCTCAGCAATAAATGTCCTAATAGGCAACCATGTGGGGGATGGAGTACACCGGTGAACACATCGTTCATAACACCTACAGGTTGCGAGCCTGCTAGTGTTCCACTGGACTGTCTAGAAGAGTCCGTGGTCGTCATCTATACTCCGCTAGATGACTGGATCAACAACAACAACATCGAGGCCTCTCATCATTTTATCACACATCACCTATTACATCTACCCATGTTTTACCCCAACATTTTCGTAGATATAAAATACATATACAGTTTAAATCATTGAAAACATGTATAACAACGTTCATCTAGCATAGATAGCAAGTATTCAGATAATATGCACACATAGCACGTAATTTATATAAAATACTTCATATCTATGTGTAAGTTGAAGGTAACTATGCACTCACCAGAAAAGTATTTATTATAAGTTCCTAATAACGTTACTATAATTAAATAAAAGTTATATTAAAAATAGCGTAGGCGTAGCTCACTTACAGCGGGTTTTATAGAAAACCGGGCTTTGCTTGGAGCAGTGTTCCCGAGCCGAAAAGCTCTTCTTCTCGGAGCCTTCGAGCACTCCGGGGCTTCCGCCTCGTGCTAGGGAGGTTCCCTAGGCTTTTCGGGGGATTTCGGGGCTAGAGAGAGGTTCTAGAGAGAGAGAGAGAGAGAGTAAAGAGAAGAAAGAATGGGAAAGGTGTGAAGAAAATGAGGGTGGGAGAGGTGGTATTTATAGGGTGAAATGTGGCTGAACTTGGTGCCACATGTCACCATCTGGTGGCAAGCCTTGGGGAGAAAGCAATGGCCAAGATTGTGCCACATCACCCATTTTTGCACAGCACACTTTCGACTTCTAAAATCCGTAACTTTCACATACGACCTCCGTTTTTGACGTTCTTTATATCCACGCGTAGGTAATAATAAGATCTACAACTTTCATTTTGACACCGTCAGCTAATTCTCGACCGATCTTAAATTTAACAGTACAAGGAGATTATACTGTTAAACGTCTGCGTAAAATTAATAACTTCTACATACGGACTCTGTTTTTGTCTGTCTTTTTACCGTTGATTTCCTATTAATGAGATCTTCAACTCTCATTTACGTTGCGTAAGCCAAAAACCGCTCGAACTAAAATTCGAGTTTCAGGCCGTGCACTGCTAAGCCGAATCTTAGAAAAATCATAACTTCTTCATACGAAGTCAGATTTGGGCGTTCTTTTTATCGATGTTCTTAGTTTAACATATTCTACGACTTTTGTTTAGATTGCTAAGGCTAAAAAGTCTTCTATCGTAAATTCACTATTTACGTCTCCCGGTATCGTGCCGGTTTTGTCGTAAAACTTCGGCGGGCCATAACTTCTTCGTTATAGCTCGGATTTCGGTATTCTTTATATGTACGGAAACCTTGAGACATATTCTACAACTTTATGTAGAGATATAGGGATTATCTCACACTTTAATTTTGACGCTCATTTTTATTCTTTATTAATTATACATTTATAATTAAATAATAAACACATAAACACACATAATTCACATAATACTCAAATATTTCATATTTATTACTTCAAAAAGAGTTACAATAGTTGACCTAGACTATTACATTGACAAAAATGCTTAGCCCTGAAAACCCGGGCGTTACATAAATGATCATATATTCCTCCATTCTAGATATCATATGGACTAAGACATGGATTATAATCATTCTCTCTGTCCATTTGTTGTTTCCCGATTTCCTATTTATGACAACCGACTAACTGAACAAATCAAATCAGTCCAGGCTTGGCCAAACACTTCGGGGTGTCATCACCAAGTCATCAAGGGGCCCAAAAATATCACTTTTATCCCTTCAAGGGAAAAAGGAATGGATAGACTTCAACTCATATGCTTGTCCTACTACTTGTTGAATCATACACAAAGGCACGTTTTATAACATCGAGTTACTAGTGCGTTTTCGTATAATCAATGTATAAGCAACTCATAGTCAACAACTCATAACTCTAGGTTTGAAGAATATAAGATATTATCGTATCATGATCACTCGTGATAAAATCCATGAAGTGATTCAAATGAGCGTGGGTTAAATCCAATACTCAAAACTTATGAGCATTCATGAATGTTGTAGCAACCTCGCTATGTCGAACATCTTAGACATCTACAAATCAACTTCATGAAGGACTTGCCTTAATACTTACTTCCAACATATTATTGACTGTGGATGGTTTGAATAACTTAGTCATTCGGGAAGAACGGTCTAGTTATTCTAGAGGTCAAAATATGCAAAGTGAAACATAACAATAATCGAATTCAATATGGTCTCAAAACTTACGAATATAAATAGAACAACTTTTATTTATCACCATATTGATTACATATTATTCATTGCATACTGTTTCAAATTATCAACTTTATACTTGAATTAAAATAATAGTTATCCCATGCTCCAAGCATGTATACTATGTTTTTTTTCTGAACACTAGTCGTGCCATACGCCAAGTATTCACACTATGTGTGTCTATGATCTTTACTTTGTATAATAGATCAATTGAAAATAATTCTAATGATTCTCATTTCACAATCCCAAATCCTTACCGCAAATGCAAGAATTCCAAATTCTTGCCATTATCTGTTAGATTTTAAAATTATATGCACTTATCATTTTCTAATGATTATGCACAAAGTCACAAAGACTTGTCAACAATCATTACAGAGTATTCCAATGGAGATCAACTCCATGGAAACAAAGTTTCATATTCAAAGTACATTGCTTTGAACATCCTTCTTCCATTAAGTTTTCTAATCTTTCATAGATTTAATAACTTCCACCTATGGAGACATTTCCATATTCCCATTTTGACTATCAATTCTAAACAAGAGTTTCCTCCTTTCAGAATATGTCAATGTGGTCCTTCCAAAATTAATACTATACTTCCAACTGTCCCTGAGCAGCCAATATTTGGTAAACCTTAGATTTTCCTTGACAATTGCTTAATCAAATTAGTCATGTCTAGTTCTAGTACTTTTTCCCTCTTAATGCTCTAGGCATTTTGAAAAATTTAGAACAAATGAATATTATAGCACATGCAATCGATCCTATATCCGAAGCATATAGGACACGATTCATGATATCTCACATAAAGACATGATACTAGATTAGTCTTTTGCTAAAATATTCCTATTTCTATTTGCCATGTTCTCATAATTCAGATTATAAAAAGGGATGTCGTAATCATAATCAAATTTTAGAACGCAAATTATGTACCCATATATAGAATTTTCTTATGTTGAGGCATTCCAACATAAAATTCATATATATATATATATATATATATATATATATATATATATATATATATATATATATATATATCCTTAACTAAAGATGATTAAAACCTCAATCTAAGCATTAAGACTTGAAATGAATTATAATTTCCTCTCCCTTAATTATACCAAAACAACTTTTCCCAGTTGAAACTTTTGTTTTCTATAATTAACATTGCTAACTTGCAACACTTATCATAATCATCATGCTCCTACTAACATGATGATTATTAGCATAACACTTATGCTCCCACTAGCTTTGACATGTACTCAGAAATCAGCTGGACTTCTAGAAATCAATACTTTATAGACTTTTCTTACCAAAGTTCAAACTTCCGATACGAGATGCTTTGATAAAACTTTATCAAAATCTTACACCTTTCCTTAGATAGCACACATGTGTGTCTAAACAATTTTAAAACTATGAAAAGGGATATCGTAATCATAGTCTCAATTGTTTAGACCTTTTCCATTCCTCACAAGTCTATGTTAGTGTGTCGGTTAACCACACACGCTCCATTAACGACTTTGAGAATGCAAATATCATAATTGCTATCTACTTAAAACCTACTTAGTGAAAGCGTTTCCTCGCCATCATTTTCATGAATCAGATAGAAACCTTATGACACTTAGATTTTATGTTGTATGTGTTCCTATCCATGTGAATTTGTGAAAACCATAATCACAAGACAAGGTTAGTGACAAATCCAAACGCATATGGACCGAACTCGTGCAATCTTAACTTCTTGCCACTTGGCAACACAAGGCCTACCATTGCTTCCAGGTTGTTATGCAAACAATTGAGAACTTTTAGAACTCAGATACATAGTCAAATTTAACCGGAATACGCACAGAAATAAGAATATGTCAACATGATAGGCTATAAACCTTAAGTCGTGTGCTAGTGATAAACAACAGGTTTTATTCTTGATTAGTTCTTGAAACTCTTTCAGGATTTTTAAGACTTCAACTGTCCTCTTGACATATAAGACTCTGTTGCGAAGAACCATTCATTGACAAACAAATATTCAAGAGATGTTGCGGATTCTTATCAAGACAAACACTTCACATAATTGACCTTATTTCATATTTGTTTTATCCAAAACATCACAACTTACCAATTTTAAATGTACAAGAGTATAACACATTTTACTCTTACATTTGACTGGTGTTATTAAACCTTCTTTAAGATGTGTCACTCAAGTTACAATCTTGGAGGATGACTCTAATAATTGTTTTAGAACGAAGTATGACTCATCTTCTTGATTTAACCATTTCAATAATTCATGACTCCTCTTCTTATCCATAAGAATGCACTAATATGTCCGTAGAGGATGAATTGTGATATGGTCTCACAATCATTAAGATGTTCATAAAGCATGATACTAAAGTACCCTCCCATCTTTTCAGATTTGAGAAAACTTTATCTTTCTGCCTAATTTGATTCTTCTCATTCGTTCTACTATGCATCAAAACTTTTCCAATGTTTCAGAATTATACTTAAACTTGTAAGTATAACCATATTTAGTGAGCTTTAGTAAATCATGATGAATAGTCTTATCAATCTTTTGTGGTGGACTTGACCAGTACACAAGAATGTGTACTCGATCCCTTTAGTCCTTCACTTGACTCACATATACATGTGAATAAGGAATTAGTCTTAATTTTCCAAAGATGAAAATTCTCACTCATCATACTATACAACTTGCATGATTCCAAGTTTTGGTCCAGTTGAAACTTGGGTGATAAGAATCTTTCCTAATTTGGTAAATTTAGACATTACCTCAAATGAAAGAATCAAATTCACATTTCCATTATTTCTAGAAACATACTAATATCAATTTTCAATAAAAGCCATTGCAAGGAGATATAAGATAAAATAAAATCAATTTTTTATTTATTTATAAAATACGGAAATTTTTTTCCTTACAATGCAACTTTAAATGAAAACTATGCTATCACATATTTTCTACTAATCTATCATAACTCCTAAGTAGTAGCTCAAGAATCCGATCTTTGAACCACGCGATCAGATTCAACATTTTCTTATTTTAAGCTTGCTTCCCTTTGCTTGATCCTATTACATCATGTACAAAGAATCAACACTTATGAACTTAACAGATTTAGATAGTGGACTTACCTAAAGCAGAGTCAAACTTTTTTGAATTGACCTTTTCTCAGATCTTTCAGGTAGTTAGGGCAGCTTCGCAACCAATGCCCCTTCCTTTGGTAATAGACCCATATGAACCCTTTGGGAATGGTACATGGGACAATCTCAGACTTAGCCTTTCTCTTTACCATTTGGTCAATCGAGTTGACTATGGCTGATCCCTTTCCATTTGGAAAAGAAAGCTTTTCTGGATTTCCAATGTTACCATTGTCAATGTCCATGGAAGTTTGGAAGTCGATCTTCCAACCAAATTTGCTTTACCAGTGCTCCAAATCATTTCTGATTCAGAAGCATCAAGCAAATAGGTAAGATCATTAAGGGTTATGTCATAGTCTGTTACATAGTAGTCCCAATGAACTCACTATGTGACATAGAAAGTGATTGAAGACCCTAGTCAACAACCAACTTCCTCAAGACTTTGTGTAACACTCGGTTCCAGGTATGTAATTTATTTTTGTTGTATTTTTCATTTTTGGCCTGGGATTCGGCGAGTTGAATGCCCAACTCGTCGAGAAGGAGTGGGTTTGGACACGAGACTTAAGTGACGGACTCGTCGAATCGGCAGCCAGACTCGACGAGTAGGCTTTCACTGGACAAAACCCTAATCTGAGGGTTTGCACCCTATTTAATCATCTCTTTCAGCCACCACTCGCCCCTATTGCTCCCAAAGACTCTCTATAGCAAACCCTAAGTGTTTTGGTGAAAGAACTAAGGTTTTTGAGTGATTTGTGTGGGTTTTAACCTAAGGAAGAAGGAAGAGAATAGAAAGATCAAGAGGAGACTGAAGGATTCGAGTTTGGTTCATCATTTGCAGTCTTTGAAAGGTATAAAGTTTGTACCTTTCTTGCTTGTTTGTTAGATCCCTTTTTGGGGAAGATTTAGGGCTTTTAAGCCATATGAGGTAACCAACCATGATTTGGAAACATGGTTGGGGATCAAGACTTCGGATGTAGCACTTGGGAAGAGTCACAAGGCAGATTTGGGTTGCTTTTGCACCCAAGGAAGGACCCATGCAACAAAAGAGCCATTTTAGAGCCATTTTGACTCAAAAATCCCATGCATGCATGTAAAGTTCATAACTTTACGTGCTAGATCGAGCTTAGGGTCTTGGATCTATCATTTGGACAACTGTTGTACATCAGAAATTGAGTATTTAAGCTGTGGACGTTATCGACTCGGCGATTCCGTTCTTAGGACTCGACGAGTCCAAGTCTTTGAGTCCCATATATGTTGAGGGTCAAAAGAACTCAGTTGGGTGTTAGAAGGGTTGTAGCGGGATAGGAGGAGTGACCCAACACATTGGACTTACTTTTAGACCTGGAGTTCATGGGACTCGACGAGTGCTAGAACAGACTCGGCGAGTTCAAGGCAATCTTCTTATGTTTGAAGATGAACTCGACGAGTTGTTCATATAACTCAGCGAGTCAAGGTCAGTAATTGTTCATCAGATGAAGGTGAACTCAACGGGTTGTTCATCCAACTCGGCGAGTTGGATGAAGTTTCATTGATGTTCGTAAAGAAGAGGAACTCGTCGAGTCATTGCCAAACTCGACCAGTCAAGTCATGGATAAGGATGAGTAAAGGGTAGGGACTCGACAAGTTGACGGCCCAACTCAGCGGGTCGGGTCAACTAGAAGTTAACTTTAACTTGGACTTGGTTGGTGGTAAAGTAGTCATTTTACCCTAAGAGTAGATATTGGAATCTGACTGAGTGTTTTGTAGGGATTATAGCCCGAGGATTATTGGAGCAGCAGCCGACAGAGGTTTACCGCATTGATTATCAGCAGCTACTCGTACGAGGTGAGTTACCTTCCAGTAGGGGTGGGTCTAAGGCTAGAATGCCGACCCACCAAAGAGGAATATTTAGGAGATGATTGTCTTTGTGATAATTATCTTGTTCTGGTTATGTGCCTTGGTTGTGAGATTTATCTGTATGATATATTATGGGTATACACTACAAGAAAAAGACCCTTTTACGACGCGCAAACCACGACACTCATTGATCTATGTTACGCAAAAGAGAGTAACATTAAAAAAGTGTCATCTCTTCAAAAAATTTAAGGATTTAGGTCATGCATTATTGCGCGCCCTTAATTTAGTGTTATAAGAAAAAAAAATTAAAAACACGGAAGGCACCGTATCTTAAACGCGCATCCTCTATGAGTGTCGCTTTATAAGTTTAATGAACGCGCGTTTAGTAGATAGGGGGAAATGAAATCCCAAAATTTTTGAAAACCCGCCTTGTTCTTTTCTACCTTTGTTCTATCTTTCATCTTCACAATCGATTCTCTCCTCTCCCTCCTCTCCAATCCGCTTCTCCCTTACTCCTGACCTTACTTGTGTTAATCGTCCCATCGGATCTCTGCTCTAGTGTCTCTCTGAAGATCAAGGAATTTCAAGCCCTAGTCTCCCTCTGAGGTAGAGATGAAAAGAGAAAGAAACATGAAGAATGCACTTATCGTTGTTACGATTTATTATGCTTCTCAAAGCCTTTGATAAGAACACTGACTCAGATGCTTCTCAAATCTTTTTATAAGCACCCTGTCGGCTTTGCATACAGGAAATCGACCCACATCCTCAAATTAGGGTTTTTTCATCCCTCAAATTACGACCCACATCCTCCATAGATCGATCCTTATTGCTTCATTTCTCACAAGAAATTGAACACTTTACATTCATAGGGCAACAAAATCAACTATTTCTGGAACTTGGGTTTCGGTTCCTATTGAAATTGAAGGGGTTATGGTCACCATGATCAAAGGGTTAGGGTCTCGTTTGTCAATGAATGCTCACAGGGCCACAGAAGCTAGGGTTTTTGGGCAAAGCTAGAATCGATCTTGTATCTTTCCTTCGGAATCACGAAGACACTGATTGCAATGGAGTGTAGACATCATTAACAGAAGACGAGGAAACATGAGAGAAATCTGGAAATTAGGTAAAAGAGATAACTAGTCTTCATTCACGCTCCTCTCCAAGCTAATCGAGTTCAATTTTTTTCTTATGTGACTCGCTTGACCATAGTAATGGTTAGTAGCGTTCCATTCTTTTCTTCTTTCTTGCTTCCACTTCATTTAGTGGTGTTTGGCACTATGGTTGATTTGTAATTTTTGCTTCTTGGATTATGAAATCGATTCCTCATGGTTTAAGTTACGGTATTCCCTATTAGTAATTAGATTGTTTTTTTTTGCTCATGTCAATTGATTAGTTTCAGTGAAAATATTAAGTAATCATAATCGAAATAATCCAACCCATCTAACTCTGTGGACTTTTCTTTTTTTCATCTAACAGGGAGTTACATGAATTGTCAACCACTGTGAATTATTAGAATTGATATGTGAATCCTTCAATGGTGGATAGAGGAACTCCAGCTGCTTTCCAGATCACATATTTGTCAAACATAACAAAACTCCCAGTCCTATTGAAACTATTAATGGCATGGAGGGTAGAGTTCGAAAGATGAAATTGAACAACATTGATTTGAACATGGTGTCCTAAGGTCGAGAAGATTTATGGCCTTGGAAATCATTATGTGATGGCTACAAAAATGATTCTCCAATTATGTGATCCCATGTGTGAAAAAAAAAATCAAAATTTTAACAAATTTCATATAAAAAACCTAACTATTTTTGTATATTGACACCTGACAGAACAGTGAGGCTAAGGTATCCATTGACATGCTTGCAGGGCTATCTGTAGTTCTTGAGCTTGATGACAAATATGCTAGTCCAGTTCACATAGCTGCAGATCTGCTTTCTCAGGTTGCTTTTTCAGATAGCCGGTTATTCCTATTAATCACTAGTATTATTTATGTAAAATGATGGTGTGATGTTATTTTAATCAAGAAATTACCAAGTAATGGTAGATGTTAGTTTTTGTTTTTCTATTCTATTTTCAGTTTATTTTTTATAATATGTTTTTGACTTTTAACAACTTGAATCTTGTTGGTTTTCAACTCTCAGACGAGTACTTTTTCTAACAAGTAGGCACCCGAACACAGTCACCATCTAGTTCCAGTAGGGAACCAGAAGTATAAAATTTATCTTTATAATTGTTTGTGTAAAAGGCATGAATACCCTCATCAACCCCAACATTGAAAATAACCCAAACAACTTGTCCAATTCCTAATGAGTTGCCTCTTGACCATGTTTTATTTATATCTTCATTAAGATTTTTTTCAGAGTCGTACAGACCGAATTGTATTCAAGCTATTTGGAAAAGATCCTAATGAGTTGCCTCTTGTTCTCCAGAATCATAGTTTTGTAGACTTTGGGTTTTGGTTATTAATTATTATTACTGGATTAGGTTTAACTAATTTTGTGTAAATTTCAGATTCTTGATTGGTTATTACACAGTCGTACTGATATTGAAAGTTACATTCAGCCTGGATGTATCATATTAGCAGTTTATCTTTGAATGGACAATTCCTATTGGGATGAGGTAAATCAATCTATTCAGCAAATATCTTGTTATGATGGATCAAATAAACTTACACCTTTTGTTATGATGCAACTTTTCTATGATTTGAGCACCCATTTACGCATCCAATAATTCTTGCTAGAGAACGGGATGGATTTATACTATGCCAGTTCTTATCAGTGTTTACATGTTTTATTTTATTACATCAGTATCATCAACTGTTTTATTTTTATCTAGACCATTGACCCCCAACATGGACCAAGTGCTACATGGAAATTGCTCATATTGGTACTTGTTCTTATTAGTATTAGTTGTCAATTGCTAATGTGTTGAATTATTTTATGCAGCTGTCAACTGTCATGGTTGCATACGGAATGGAGTTGTATTCTGAATCGTGCACAGTTACATATGAGCCTGTTAGAACCATTCATGGCATTCAGAAGAGTTATGCTTCAAATTTTAAGTTGTAAGGACTATACTGTCCAACATCTTTAGGAAATTTGTACACCAAATGATAAGAATCATTCTCCTGGAAATCTAGATGTTGCAAGTGAGAAAATATAGGCTTTGGAATCTTACTGGAACATAGAAGACTACATTTAGTTGGATTTTCTCAGTTGCTTTATGTGATTTTTTTACCAATGCATCATGTAATCTGATTGCTTATTTATCCATCACTTATTTTCTCGATTGATAGGAGCTATACTATGACTTTGATCTTGGTGTATCACCAGTGAATTTCCGTGATATTTTGCTGCATAGTCAGGCTCTTGAAGACATAACAATGTCTATGGTAATTAATCCTCAGAAAAGTCTTCTCTAGTATTTGTACTGATATTCGTTTATAAATAGTAAGGCACCTAAAGTCATTTCATAATTTCATACGAATTTTAATCTTTTTGTTTGTCTTTAGTTCATGATACATTCTTTGAGTACTATATCAGTTGATTATTGTTGCTGATTCATGGAGTTTAACCGCATGTTCACTCTTTTCTTCCCTTAAGAGTTTATAAATAGTTCATGATGCTTTAACATCTGTTTTCTTGCGATATGGAGCTCTTTGTTCACGACTATGGCTGAACCTGTTGATGTTGTTAATTTAGTCGTCCATGACTTGTTTGAGGAAAGTCCTTAATGAACGCCAAAACCTTTTTTCTTCGAAGCTAATTCCACCCATGTCAAGGAGTACGTGTTTGATGTTTCTTGTTCTTTTCCTCTTTATTTTTATAATTTGTTGCGACTGGAATATTCTTTATTTTTATGTTTACAATTTCCCTTCCATCTGATCTTAGATTAACTTTGCACCAATTTGGATGCAAATCTATAAAAAAAACACCCATAAAAAGATGTTCGTTTTTTTTAATATCGCCAAAGTAGTTGTCAATTTTTTCTTTAATTACTTTTGCGATAATAAAAAGGCCCTCGTCAATTTTATTATTCATACATTCTTTCAATAACACTAGAATAATACAAACCAATTTACTGATTAGTTGATAAAGAATGAAATCAGGAAATCTGGAAATCAAGCAAAAAACAAAAATCAATTTACAAATAGAAAAAGTTTACCTTTTGAAGTGAAAGTAAATTAGGAAATCGGAAATCAAGATATCTCTGCGTTTTGTCAAAAGACAACAATACCCTGATTTTCTTCTTTGAATTATATTGTACGTAAAAAAAAATAGTAATATAGCAATTACAAATATGATCCCTATAATTTACTAGAATTGCAAATTTAGTATTTTTTTTTTTTTTGAAAATTTTAAATAATCATCCTTACTTCAGTTTTAATCGACAATTGTTCTCACCTCAAATAAAAAGATTTTATTTATCCTTTTCTAGTATTTTTCTTCTTTCTTTTTTATTATTATTTATATTGATATCAAGGTTCACTGAATGTTAGGTTAATTTTTTTAGTTGATTATAAGACACTATATGTTGATCTATGTGTTAGGTTATATGCTGGCAAGCTTGTTTTTTAATTAATACGTTTACGGTTAAATGATCATACTTGCTTACTTAGTAGTGGTGATTTTACATCATGCAGACGTATTGAAATCAGAAATACCAGAAAATCTACAAAGTTTGACTGTTCTCGACTGCGTGCACTTCTAAAGGAGAGGGGTTTGTCTGTAAAAGGGAAGAAGGTATGTGAACACTCCCAATTCCTCCCTCTTCTTTTAAAGGGTTAAAATGGTAATTTAAGTTGTTTATTTAAACTACTTAATCATTCAACATTCAATTTTATCAATAAGGTAACTAGTTTTCAAAATTCTCATTTACTAACATTTTAAGGGAAGTAAGAACTCAGAAGGTATCTATATGCATATTGTTTTATCTTTTTCAAAATAAATAAGATGCTAATTATGTATTTCTTTTTGACAAATTGGATTTGTGATTTGAAAATTGTAAATCTCAGATTAGGGGGAACACCTGTAATGGAGCTGATGATTGCTGTTGGAAAGGTTGTTCCTATTTTATAGCTAAAAACATGGAGTAGCTATTGGTAGAGTGTATAAAGGGTCATTCATGACTTCTCTTGATATGGCAAGTTTGTTAAGGTCATTTTCTTTTTTGATGCAAAAAAAGTGGCTAATATCTTTGTGTTGTGTTGTGTAGGGTTTTCAATATATATAATGAAGGAAGAGCAAACAATTCTGCAACGCCTCGATGTTGCAACTAAGGCTCCGCATTGGCCTATTGGTGTTCATGGTTGGTAATTCCATTTGATTTGAATATATGATATAGTTATTAGTTAGTTTAAAATTACAATATAAATATTTGGTTGGTGGATATATAAGACATGTACAGATTGATTTATCTAGAGGCGCAACAACTATTCATCAAGACTTGAAGAAGTAGTACCCACGTTAGCAATGTATTATTTTTGTTTAACATTTGAATGATTCTTTGTATGACATTATAACTTGTGCAATTTATTTTATTTTTTTAGTATGAAATTTTATTTTATATTATGCAATGGATTGTATTTTTTGTATATGGTATTTTATTTCTATTATGAGAAATTAAATGCAAATTTAATTTAAAAATTAATAAATATATAATTTTTTTAACATTTAAATTTACGATACGCAAAAATGTGTGTCATCCTCATTTATGACATGGCCTTTCTTGAAAGGGGCTTTGTTGATACGCATTGCGTGTCATTAACAAGCGTGTCGTAAGGTTACGACACGCGAATACGTGTCTTCTTCCTTTATGACATGGCCTTCCTTGATACGCATTGCATGTCGTAAACGCGCGTCGTAATTGGGCGTTGTAAATGCGCGTCGTCTATAGATGACGCGCAAAAGCGTGTCGTGTCTCTATATGACAGGGCCTTCCTTGACGCGCATTTGCGCGTCGTTTGAGCCTTTTACGACGCGCAATGAGCGTCGTAAAAGGCTGTTTTTCTAGTAGTGATAGTCGGGATCAGTTTCCCTGACAGTGGTCCTTAGGACCGAAGGGTCGGTCAGTACTCGAATATGCCTGATTGTATGTTTATATTTTGATGTTGTATGCTAGTGGTAGGGGTGGAATAGTCCCCAGTTATTGATTGAAAGATACCGATGATGGTTACCGGTTGAAAGATACCGATGATGATTACCGTTTGAAAGATACTGATGGAAGTTACCGGTTGAAAGATACCAACGATGATTACCGGTTGAAAGATACCGATGATGGTTACCGGTTGAAAGATACCGATGATTTTGTATGGTATGTGGTATGATATGGGAACTCACTAAGCTTTGTGCTTATGGTTTCTTTTTTAGTTTCAGGTACCTCTTCGTCTAAGGGGAAGGAGTCAGTGGTGTAGCATCGCATCACACACACACATACAGGATTTTGCATCGGACTTTCTGGGATTTTACTCTGATTTTCATTATTTTTGATGTCATGGTTTGGGACATAACATTATGATTTTGTAATGTGTTGCTTTATTGACAATGTTATGGTAAAATGCTTTAAAAATTATTAATTCATAAATGAAATTTTCGGGCTTGAATTTTGGGATGTTACACTTTGACACCCAATTCTCCCGGCTTTTCAATATGTGACTTCATCTCCATGATGTGAGCACACATAGACTTTGCTTACCAATAGGGCTTGAGTGAACTTGAACTATTCAAGAACTTGTGGGTTAGGGAGAATAATTGGAGGAGGTAGAGGAAGAGAAGTATGATTTCCATTATCCAACCATGGAACATCATCTTTATTAGGAAAGCTTGTTCCAAGGGATTTGGGATGATCATCGATGTCTAAACCAGACATCTAATATGGGAGATATTCAAGTTAGTTGATTTAAAGTCCTTAATATAACACCTAATATGAAATATTAAGGCTAGGACCCAACACAATATTTTATAACTTGTAAGAGGGATGTCATAATCCAAGCTATAAGATGTTTGAAGGTAGGCAAATGATGATTCACCAATTTCCACCATGAAAAACGAAATAATTTATTAGGTTTTAATTGGACTTGAAACTCCTAGATCTTTTGAGATTCATTGAGCTTTTCAATGGCATGTTTCAATCTCGATTGTGCCCTATCAAGTTTTGTGACTGGGATGCCGATGATCACAAAACAAGGTGTGAATAACCATGCAAATATACTTGGTACCTTAATATTTATCACTCAATCGATGTGCCAGTTAACCACATGCGCTCCACCGATACTATGATAAACATTAAGTTACCCTTTTCCTACCTTTTTAAATCAAGCTAGTGTGCCGGTTAACCACACACGCTCCACTAACTGACTTAAACAAAGTACAAAGTGTAATCTCATGGGTTAGCAACAAATTCAAATTTTTCTAAAGTAACTAAGATTGAGAATGTATAAAAGGTTTAGTTACTTTATATTTATGATTATACTTATAATGAAGGGAAAATTCTAGTCCTTGTCCTACCCGTTAGGCTAACGACCCTCCACCTGTCAAGGAAGCGGTGGGTGAGAGTGGACACCTATTAAACTGCCATTTTATAGGCAGTAACCTTATACCCCCTTATAGACCGGCTTCGTGAATGAGACCTACTAACGGTAAGACTGACTTTGCTCTTATACATACATATATATATATATATATATATATATATTATTAAATTATAATACTATAAAGTATAAGAGTTAATATTTAACTTTTAAAATTCTAAGGGTTTAACTTGGAATTAAAGTATTCATGAGGGGAAACATTACAAATTCCAAAACTTGAGAGCAAGTTTTGAACAATAAAAAAAACTTATCAATTCCATAACTTATGTGTTTAAAGTAGTTTTATTAAAAAACTCTTCAAGATCCATAACTTGAGGACAAGTTATGGAAGACTTTAAAACATTTAAAAATGACACTCTCCATTTTTCATAACTTATGGAAATCTTATGAGTTTTCAAGAATCATAAATGTGACTTTTCATATAACTAGAGGACAAGTTACAAAAACACATTTGATGAATAAATTTTAGATCAATTTGGATTGAAAACACATTATCACATAATTTTTCTATTAATTGAATCAAACTCATAAGAACAAGATAGTTCAAATCAAACAATTTTCATGTAATTAGCCTAATCATTAAAATAATACAAAGCATGAATCTATTGACAATTATCTTTTGAATTGGATTATAATGAACATTACCACATCAAAAACAGATTTATAGGTTCAAAAACAGCTTAGGGTAATGATTCTAGTCCAATTCCAGCCTTTAAAGTCGAAAATATACTGGCAGACACTCCTACTCGTCAAGTGTATGAACCTACTCGATGAGTAGGGTGATTTTCTTCATGGACTCGGCAAGTCCATCATTGGACTCAGCGAGTCCAGTGCCCAGACAACCAGAAAATCGATTTTTTCAGCTTTTTCAGCAATTTGCATCAAGTATAATGGGCCAACCCACTATAAAACAAGTCCGAAATTGTTTCCAGAATACCCCATTATGGAGAAAATTGATATTTTACAAAAAAATAATTTAAATAATTTACTTTAAAAGAACACACACAAAAAATGGTTAGTTTACTTAATTTACCTAAAATAAATGAGTCAGTCAATGAGTCAATGATTGTGTTAATATTAATTTTGGTAATTAAGAAGTTAATTAGTGAGTAATTACTTATTTAACTTTGGTCTTTAGGTGATATTTAAATATATAATCATCAGTAAATGTTGATTGAAAGAACTACTACTAAGGGATAAACCGACAAGGGAATCATGGGAAAAATGGGTGTAGGTGATGGGTTTTGAGCATTCTAACACTCCTAGCTAGGTGTACATGCAACCCTAAATACCTTGGATCTATGTTTTTATCTATTAGACATGCAAATATAAATTTTCCAAGGTATTGTTCTAACTAGCATAATATGAAGTACATATAATATAAATTCTAGTAGAATCACATACCTCTTTGTTGTAGCTTGATTCCATGGAGCTTAAGAGCCTAGTGCCTCAAATGTGACACCTCAAATGGTTCACACAACATCATCAACATCTTGGAATAAGTTGATAGAAAAGGTTCCTATGCTCAAATCGGCTAGCCCTCATGTGTACCCACACTGGTGCCAATTTCTTGAGCCATGTGGTCCTTATATATTGTGGTTATTAGGGTTACACCATGAAACTCATGTCTTTCCATATTCTTCATGCTCCGTGGGTTAAAACCCCCATGGAGTATCCATGGGTTTAGCCCAACATGAAGAACTATGGATCATAATCCTACATATATAAGAATGGATGATTTACACAATCAATCGCCATATATTTAATTAGTCTCCTTTTGATCACAAAGTTAATTCCAAATTAATTCTTGATAAATACTAATTAGATAATATGATTTCATATTAATATATTAGAACTTATAATATATTAACAAATCATTAATATCCTTGTCTCACAAAATTCCAAATTGTTCTGATGCCATGCAACCCAAATAGACCATGCCAAGTCAGGTCGAATACATACCAATAATAATTTGGGCTTAGACATCTAATCCAACAGTAGGGACAATCGCTACCTCCATGATGTGATTCCCTCATCACCGTTTATAGCGGGTTGGGGTGATTAAACATACACAGTGGTTTGGTATAACCACTTTCTCTCTTTCACTCACTCACACACTCTCTCTCTCATTCACTATCTCTTTCTCTTGCATTCTCTCTCTAATCTTCTGTGCATTAGTTAGTTGTACCCCATGCTTTAAAACTTGTACCAAATTGGGTTCTATGTTTTTAATTAGTTTTATGAATTAATTTTGTAAGTTTTTAATGTTTTTATTAATTAAGTTAGAACGCTCAGTTCCAGGTAAGCATTAATTCTAAGTTATCAATTAATTTGATGGATAAGACCCTGGTCATGATGTGAACATAATTGTGTTACGATGTGATGGTTCCCGGTGAGGAACGCACATATCATTGGCTATCATGAAATGATGCATATGCTGGTTACGATGTGACAGCTTTTGCATGAAAAACCCTAATTTCAAGGTTGGGCCCCTATTTAAGGAAAGTGTAAGGCTAAGGTTTGCATACCCTCAATTTCCATCACTTCTATTCTACCCTTAAGAAACCTTAATCCTCCATATTTGATATTTGGGCCCCTTTTGGTGATTTGAAGCTTTGAAGAAGCAGAGAAGGAATTTTGGTTCATCATCTCTATAACATCGTGTTTCAGATCGTCTGTGATTTAGAGTTCATGGGCTGCAACCCGGGCATGAGAAATCCTTGAGGATGCGAAGAGTTACTAGAAGCATAGGGCTTCTTGCTATCTTTCCATGGATATGAGGATTCGTTGAAAAAGGACTTATAACAAAGAAGTTATAATAGTTAGAAGTCTTTCCAAGTTTAGTCCTTATGGAGAAAAAGGTGGTAGCTAAGTACGCAGGGCGTACGCGTGTGTACACTCAGCATAATCATGAGCGTGAATTGGACGCGGAGGCCACCTAGTACGCTGGGCGTACCTGAGGGTACATTGGGCATATTAGGCTCAGAGTGAAATCCTTAATCGAGGGTTGTGTCCCTATTTAAGGAACATGATGGCCTTATTTCTAGCCACCGTTACGAACTTGTAACTCTCTCAAAACCCTAATTTCAATTCCTTTAGCTTGAGTGTCTATTTGTGAGCCTATAACTGTTCTTGTGGTATCCTTGGAGTGAAGAAGGAGAATTAAAGAGAATAGAGATGGAGTCCAGGCTTTGGATCTGAGTTTTTCTGTGGTTGGAACATCATTGTAAGGTATAAAGCTCAAAGCCTTCTCATCCTTTTTGATTTGTGCATATTATGGTCCATTTTAGGGTTTTTGGTCCTAAAGCTTAAGGATTTATGAGTTGTTGAGCTCTAAAGCCTAATATATGTACCTTTGAGTGTTCTTAATGGAGTATAATCATAAAAATGGTGTCTTGGACGTTAAAACCACCCAATGCATGAGATATGATCATTTTTGGGAGTAAAGAGTTAGAGTTTTTGTGTTTGGGACTTGATCAACCATGCAAAGGCTTAAATTCATGAACTTTAACGAGTATGAGTGTTTAGGGAGTCCAAATCCGAGAGTATAGCTATGGTCTTAACGACTTAAGACCAAGGGAGTGGGAAAAACAAGTCTAGACGTACGCTGAGCGTAATCCTAGTACGCCCTGCTGTAAGTCCCCAAAACGCATGTATATCAATCAGATCCGTTTGATGGTGCGGAATCCCAATCAAACGGATGATGTCAGATCAAATAGAAGAGAAGGAGAAGAAGATGATGATGATTCTTGTATATATTGATATGAATGAAGATCCGGAAACAAGAGATTCACACACACTAACACACTATAGTTCTTTTCTCTCTCTAGTCTATGTCTCACACGTTCATCAATCTAATCCTCACACCTTACACCTATATTTATACTTGGAGAATATGGGCTTGGTGAACATGGGTCGTAAATGGCTTTACGATCGTAAACCTGTTTACGACCGTAAACACTGACCGTAAACACTTATATGGCCATAAACACCAAGTTGTTTACGGTCCAAGATACAAAAATACAATTTTCCTATAAAAGTAAAGTATAAACCATATTTTGGACCTAACAATTTTTGTCACTTGTCATTTTCTCAATATTTTTGTCACATGTCATTTATGTGAGATTTTTAAATTACTTAAATTACACATGTCATTATGTGGTATTTTCAGTTTTTTATTGATAAAAAATTAATGAATTGCACTAATTAACACATCTATTATTATGTATAAAGTATTTATTATTTATTATATTAAATGTGTAGATAAACACTATAATCATTTAAACATTTATTATTTAGGATTCTCTCTAATAAATAAATGTTTTTTTTACCACATAATTGTATACTTATATATGTAACGTATCAAATGTAAATAAATATTATAATAAATTGCAATTAATATGTTTCTTAATTCTTTATTTCAAAATTTTATTTTAAAAATTACTTATTATTTACATTTTAATATTTTATTTTCTTTAATCAACCCGTGTAATACACGGGTTTTACACATAGTAATATATAAAATAATCTATCCCAATAAATAAAAATGTTTTTCTTACTTGTTATTTTTTCAAAATTTTTGCCATATATCATGACGTGAGATTTTTGAATTACTTAAATTCCACATGTTTTTATGTGGTATTTTCATTTTTTTGTTAATAAAAAATTAATTAATTCTATTAATTAACTCGTCTTTTATTATATATAAAATATTTATTATATTAAATGCGTAGATCAAGACTATAATTAATGAAACATTTATTATATAAGATAATATTTAAAATAATCTATCATAATAAATGAAATTTTTTTGCCACTTGTCGTTTTTCTTAGGGATGAGCGTAGGCGGGTACCCGCTTCATTTGGCGAAAACCGGAACCGGAACCGGCGGTTCCTAGAAAGTTAGAATCGGAACCGGAACCACTCTAGGGAGTTCTTAAATGTTTGGAACCAGTCCCGGAACCGGCGGTTCCGGTTCCGGGAGCGGGTAACCCGGTCGCATTAATTTTGTTAACTTTTTTTGACAAAACCACAATTTAGTTCGATCTAAATCAAATCAATTCGGACCAAAGACGGACAAAATCATACCAATATATTTTAAACTGGTCTAAGTAACACACCTTTATATGAAATTATATATATATATATATATATATATATATATATATATAAACCGGTTCCGGCGGGTACCCAGCGGGTAGCTGTTCCGAAAAAACGAGAACCGAAACCGGAACCGCTTAAGGCGGTTCCATAACTTTAGGAACCGGAACCGGAACCGCCTAAGGCGGTTTCCGTCCCAAAACCGGCAGTTCCGAGGCGGTTCCGGTTCAAAAAACGGGTACCCGGTTCCGATGCTCATCCCTAGTTTTTCTCAAGATTTTTGCTACATGTCATTATGTGAGATTTTTAAATTACTTAAATTCCATATGTCATTATGAGGTTTTTTCATTTTTTTTGCTAATAGAAAATTAATCAATTTTGCTAATTAACACATCTATTATTATATATGTAAAATATTTAATATATTACATGTGTAGATCAACACTATAATTAATGAAACATTTATTATTTAAGATATTATATAAAATAATCTATCAAAATAAATGAAAATGTTTTTACCACTTGTCAATTTCTGAATATTTTTGTCACATGTTATTATGTGAATTTTTTTTAATATTATTTAAATTCTACATGTTATTATACGGTATTTTCATTTTTTTGTTAATAAAAATTAATCAATTCTACTAATTAACACTTCTATTATTATATATGTAAAATATTTATTATATTAAATGTGTAGATCAACTTTATAATTAATAAAGCATTTAATATTAGGATAATATATAAAATAATCTATTCTAATAAATAAAAATAGTTTTATAGATTTTTGTCACATGTTATTATGTGAGATTTTTGAATTACTTACATTCCGTATGTCTTTATGTGCTATTTTTATTTTTATTTTTCATAAAAAATCAACCAGTTCTACTAATTAACACCTCTATTATTATATACGTAAAATATTTATTATATTAAATGTATAGATTAATACTATAATTAATGAAATATTTATTGTTTTATATGTAAAATAAATTCAATAATAAGTAGCTTTTTTTTACGACTAAAATCATTTGTTATATATTTTTTGTTACATAAATTAAAATAATGAAATATTATAAAACAATATTGTTAAAATTGAGATATAATTAAATATATTTTGTTAAACTTTGAAATGAAATAGATATTAAAAATATTTAATGTTTACATATTGACATAAAACTTTTAATTTTAGTAAACATAAACGTATTAATATTTTAAATTACCTATAAAGAATAGTGTTTGAAGATATACCCTTAGTTATTTCCCTAGTTTGTAAATCTCAAAGTGACACTTATCAAAATTTCAATATTACACAATATTGAATTATATTTGGCGACAAACCGGAAAATAGTAAAGGGGAGTTTTGCAAAAAAACAAAAAAAATGTTATTATTATTATTATTCGCTTATTAGTTTATAACAATACTAGTTTATAATAATACGTTAATAAGTTAGAGTAAGATAACTTATAAAAAATATTTATTAACAATTATCACTGCTATAAGCTATTTTATTAGAACATTTTGTTAGATTATAATGTCATGTAATCGTTAATAAGCTCCTTTGGGAAACACCCCTACAACCAAAAGCTTCGGTAAGATGCAGAATTGTCATTCAATAGATTGGAATTTTTTCAATGAAAAAAATTTATTTACTGTTTTATTAAACTTTATATAGTTAAATACCTTTTGAATGTATTACTAATTTTTTCAAATTTCAAAATAGTTACTTTAAACTAAAATTTTAGAACCGATAATTATCACATCAACTTTTAGTGTGAATCTAAAGAAAAAATACACCACCTATAGAATCTTCTCTGAACTGCTTAGTTAGTTTTCAACGGTAAAGTATATATAAAAATGTTATTGTTATATAAAATAAGCTTGTATAATCTGAGTCAGAAGTAACATAAACAAATAAAAAAATATATGATTCCATGAACATGATACGTACAAAGTTAATATATTTTATTAAAAAATATAAAATCATTATTTAATTCTAACTAAAAAATTATGGATTTTAAGCGAAAAAACATGAACTGACTTTTTATGACTTCGGTTTCAGTTTCCCACGATAAGCTTGCTTGCAAATCGACAAAGGTTTCTGCGATTTCACGCAAAGTTCCGAAGATACCGGACAAAGCTTCAAACAATTGTCCCCTAAGCTGCCGGAAATTGACGTCTTGCCGGAGAAAAACTCCTTTGGCGGCAACCCAATTAAGTAATTTCCGTCGAGAAACAGCCTGCTTAACGTCGGTTTCTTGCTGTACTCCCATGGAATTCTTCCTCTTAGCTTGTTGTAACTTAAAGTCAAGGAGGCTAACATAGGATACGCCGAGAAGTTCGTCGGCGGGTACCCGGTGATTCTGTTGAATCCAAGGTCGACGGCGACGAGGTCGCTGTCGATTGGCTTGAAGATCTCAACGCCGGTGAAACTGTTCTTGGCTAAATTGACTTGCTGGAGGGAAGGTATGAGGAAGAACCACCCGGGAATCGTTCCGGCGAGTGAGTTTTCGCTGAGTTCGACTGTTTCCAGTTGAGTCAACCCTTGAAACGATTGTTTCTGGAGATACCCAGATAGCGAATTCCCTTTAAGCGCGAGTTGGATGATGTTTTTCGGGAGTCCCGGGATCGGTCCGGTGAGTTTATTGAAACTCAAGTCGAGGCGAGTCAACTGACTGAGAGAAGTCAAAGTGTTAGGCAATGACCCGGAAAGTGAATTACGAGAAATATCCAGAATTTGAATATTTTTAAGATTAGAAACCGACGGCGGGATTACGCCGGAGAACGAATTGGACCCGAGGTTGAGTGTTTGTAAGTTCGGGAGAAAGAAAAGAGAACTTGGAATCTGGCCGGAGAATTTGTTGTCGGTGAGATCGATGGTGATGAGTTGGGTGAGTTGAGAAACGAGTGGGGAGAGAGTTCCAACGTAACCAGCAGGATCAAGGGTGAGTTGAGTGACTCGGTTGCCGGAGCAGGTTACTCCACAAAGAAAATGAGTTACACGTGGCGGAGAACAAGGGTCGGAGGTGAAGTCCCATGAGTGTAAACAAGTGTACGAAGGTATAGTGGTGGGTTTGATGGAGGATTTAAAGGCTTTCAGAGCGGCGATATCGGATGAGAGAGTGGTGATGGAGGAGGAGGAGGCGGCGGCGACGGTGGAAAGGAGGAGGAAGAGAAAGGATGCACCGGCGGCGGACATGGTGGTGGATGGTGATGTATGGAAATCGAGGTTTTTGTGGGGTTTTATACTTTTGAAATGAGAGAGGGTTCAGGGTTTGTGTGACAGCAGGAAAGCATTAGAAATTAGGGGATATGAAGGAATATTATGTTATGGCATACTCGGTTTGTTTTTTTTTTAATTTTCAGTAGGTGATATGTCCCTATATGTTCCTTCTGGTTTACAGTTGGAACTTTGGTAGAAAATATAGTTTTTTATACGTTACAAATGTAGAAGTTATAAATGAATCATAATTTTAAAGATTTGTTTAAAAGGAAAAACTTGTGTTTGTGAGTATAAAGGTGAAAAATATTGTTACAATTTCGTAAATAATTTTTGCTGGCTATGATGTGACCGAAAGTTACAATGATGTTTCGTGGGGCATATTTTGGGCCACAAATCCACAATCGAGAACTTTTTTGTGGTGGCATGGATTCCCGTACTCTCCCCCGTCGGTATCCAACCACCCCAACCATTTGGCTTGTGTAATAGTGTAAGGGAGATTACTTTTGATTTGTACGTTTAAGTCGATTCGAAAATTATGTATCAATGTACAATGATGGGCGGATATAATTCATCCTTCCAACCCGCATAGTATTATACTGGTGTCATTTTTTTTATTTTTTTTTTCATTTTAATAGATAGAATTCCATCTTATTTCAATTCACACATTTTTATACAAATTTAGCTTCTTAGGCCATATGGAGGCTTCATCACAAGTAGATATCCTATCTGGATCGTATGTAGAAGAGTTTTCTACTAATGAACATCACCCCAAAGTATAGTAGGTGTGTTATGGAGTGGTGGCTACCACGAAAGATCACAAAAGCCTTTTTATCTATCTCTTCCTCTCTTATTCATTGGTTGTTCACTAGTTCTTCATTAGTGAAAACCATTCCCAAATGTATAGTGGGTTTGTGTAACGTCCGTGTTTCGGGACAAAACAGTAGTACGATGATGTAATAGTCAATGTCAACCATTATAATTCATTTTGAAGTAATAAAGATGAATTACTTGAATATTATGTGAAGTGTGTGATTATATACTTGGTTATAAAGATATAATAAAAATAAGGGTCAAAAATAAAATGTTAGATAAACCTGATATCTACGAAGAAAGTTGTAGTGGTCGTGACAAGGATTCCAGACATATAAAGAACACCAAAATCCGAGTTATAACGAAGAAGTTATTGCCAGTCGAAGTTTCGTGACAAAAACGGCAGGACACTACGAGACGTAAAAACCGAAGTTTGGAACTAGCTGCATCGGACTGAAGTCCGGAACTGACTGGGACCTTGTCCCCTGCATCGGACCAAAGTCCGGAACTAACTGCATCGGACCGAAGTCCGGAACTGACTGGGACCTTGTCCCTTGCATCGGACCGAAGTCCGGGACTAACTGCATCGGACCGAAGTCCGCAACTAACTGCATCGGACCGAAGTCCGGAATTGACTGGGCATAGCATAGCATAGCAAAACATATTTCAAATAGCATAACACACATGATCAAAAACTCATATACTGCATACTACGTCAGGCCGTAGCCCATAACACTTAACACATAAATCCTGTCTGAGCCACGAAGGCATCAAACAGACTAACAACTGCATCGGACCAAAGTCCGGAAACTACTACTACTAAACGGGTCGACATTGTGGCCTTAGACCCGTTCCTACTGGAAGGAAACTCACCTCGTAAACTGGCTGCTGAGTGTATGACTCTGGAATCTAACTGCTGCTGCTCCGGTATCTCCCTGGCTACAAGTCCATAAACACACTCAATCAAATACTAAACATTGCACTTGGGTAAAATGACTCTTTTACCCTTGGTCACAGTCAACTCTCATTTGACCTGACTCGCCGAGTTGGGCCGCCAACTCGCCGAGTCTCTACTCTCACACCTCAACCCTACTCGTTGCTACTCGTCGAGTATGGCATCGACTCGACGAGTACCCTCTCGATCCAAGAACTCAGACAATCTTCATCCGACTCGTCGAGTCATATGAACAACTCGACGAGTTGTTCTTGAACTTAAGAAGATTGCCTTGGACTCGCCGAGTTGTATGAACAACTCGCCGAGTCCCTCCATTACTGAGTCTACCCTCAACTCGCTGAGTCCACCGTACTACTCACTGGTCCCACACGACAGACACCGCTCAATAGGAAGGAATTGGGGACTCGCGACTCGACTCGCCGAGTCGTTCTTCCGACTCGCCGAGTCACCGCCATGCAACTATTCTACACTTGTTTCTGCTCGAATCCAAAACATACAAATGATAGATCTGAGTCCAATAAGCTGGTTTACCACGTAAAGTTTCCAACTTTACGTGCACAAACACAAGAACAAGGGAATAAAGGCTAAAAGATGCATAAAAGGGGTAGATCTAGGGTTAATATGCAAAATAGCTCCAAAAAGGCAGTAGATCTGGGCTCTACAAATCCTAAATACACAGATCTAAAGATATCTCGGCATGATAAGGCTTCCATATCAACATAAGGCTTGAGAAAGGCATCAACTAGATCTAAAAAGGGCTTTTAAGCATAAAAAGGGAAAGAAACTAGAAGAATACCTCAAAGAGCTCTTGCTTTCCCTTGAATCTCGACTCTACACTCCCTCTCCTTGCTCCTTTCTTCTTCTCCTTCTTCAAACCTTCACAAATGCACACAAAATCACTTACAAACACTCAAGGATGAATTAGGGTTTTTCTCACAGCTTTTGAGGGTGAAGGAGGCAAGAATGAGGGCCATAAGGTGGCTTAAATAGTGGGCAACCCGGGGATTTAGGGTTTCACCCAGACGGACAGACTCGCCGAGTCCAGGATATGGACTCGCCGAGTCTCCAGCTAACACGTGCTCGAAACCCCGACCCTACTCGGCGAGTCAGGCTATGAACTCGCCGAGTCCCTCTTGCAAAACTTCAAAACAAATGCCAAGGAATTAACATACCGGAAACGGGTCGTTACAATTCTCCTCCACTTATCTCAGACTTCGTCCTCGAAGTCTGCTATGGCTGAATCTGCAAATATCTCCGGGTAGTGCGCTCTCATCTCCTCCTCAGCCTCCCACGTCCATTCAGACCCCTTCCGGTGTTGCCACTGCACCTTCACTAACTGAATTACCTTGTTCCTCAAGGTCTTGGTCTTCCGGTCCAGAATCGCGACCGGCCTCTCAATATAATTCAGGCTGCTATCAACCTGAATATCCTCTAGGGGAACGACTGCTGACTCATCCACCAAACACTTCCTCAACTGAGACACATGGAAGGTGTTGTGGATCTGACTAAGCTCCTCAGGAAGATCTAACCGATAAGCAACCCGACCCGCCCGGGCCAAAACCCTGAAAGGACCAATAAATCTGGGGCCCAATTTGCCCCTCTTCCGGAACCTGATGACACCCTTCCAAGGTGAGACCTTCAGAAGGACCATATCTCCCACCTGCAACTCCAAGTCCGAACGCCTCCTGTCGGCGTAGCTCTTCTGCCGACTCTGCGCAGTCTGCAACCTACTACGGACCTGCTGGATCAACTCAGTCGTCTTGAGCACCACTTCTGTGCTCCCGATGACTCGCTGACCGACCTCGCCCCAACAAATCGGGGTCCTACACTTCCTCCCATACAGCATCTCAAAAGGAGGTCGATTAATGCTCGCATGATAACTGTTGTTATACGAGAATTCCGCTAACGGAAGATACGTATCCCAACTGCCCCCCAAAATCTAGAACACATGCCCTAAGCATGTCCTCAAGAGTCTGAATCGTCCTCTCACTCTGCCCGTCAGTCGGAGGGTGGAAAGCGGTGCTGAAATGGAGACGAGTACCTATCTCGTCGTGGAACCGCTTCCAGAATCTGGATGTGAAACGGACATCTCGGTCTGACACCACCGATACCGGCACTCCATGACGTGCCACAATCTCTCGCACATAGATATTGGCTAACTTTTCCGCCGATATACTCTCCTGAATCGGAATAAAATGGGCACTCTTCGTCAACCGATCCACTACTACCCATATCGAATCCACTCCACGTGCGGTCCTGGGGAGCTTGGGGACAAAATCCATGGTGATGTCCTCCCACTTCCACACAGGAATGTCTAACGGCTGCATCTTGCCGTGGGGTCTCTGGTGCTCCGCCTTGACCTTCCGGCAGGTCAAGCATCTCTCAACATACCAAGCGACGTCCCGCTTCATGCAGGGCCACCAATAATCAGGTCGAAGATCCCGATACATTTTCGTCGCCCCTGGGTGGATAGAAAACCGAGACTTATGAGCCTCGTCCATCAATACCTGCCGTACTCCACCCCAGTACGGTACCCACACCCTCCCATGAAGCGTCAGCAAACCCCGACTGTCATAATCAAACGAAGCTACTCGGCCCACTATCCTCTCACACTTTTGCCTCTCCTCCTTGAGACCCTCCATCTGAGCCTCCTTGATCCGCTCCAACAACGGAGTGATCACTGTCATCCTCATACACAGATCTCTGATAGGGGCCGCCGACACTTTGCGGCTTAGGGCGTCGGCCACTACGTTGGCCTTCCCGGGATGATAAAGGATCTCACAATCATAATCCTTCAGCACGTCCAACCACATCCTCTGCCTCATGTTCAGACTCAGCTGATCCATAAGATACCGCAAACTCTTGTGATCCGTGTAAATAGTACAACGGACCCCATAAAGGTAATGTCTCCAAATCTTGAGGGCAAACACAACTGCCCCCAGCTCCAAATCGTGGGTAGGATAATTAGCCTCGTGAGGCTTCAACTGTCTCGAGGCATAAGCTACCACATGGCCTCGCTGCATCAATACTGCCCCCATACCTGTGATCGAAGCATCAAAATAGACTACGGAGTCCTCTACTCCCTCTGGCAAGGTAAGGATCGGAGCCTCGCACAATTTCTGTCTGAGAGTCTCGAACGCCGCCTGCTGCTTAGGCCCCCAACGAAATACCACCGACTTCTTGGTTAGTCGGGTGAGCGGCACTGCTATCTTGGAGAAATCCTGAATAAATCTCCGATAATACCCTGCCAACCCTAGGAAGCTTCGAATCTCAGATGGAGACTTCGGGACCTCCCACTACATCACGGCCTCTATCTTGGCCGGATCTACCAAAATACCCTTCTGGTTGACGAGATGACCAAGAAACTGCACCTCGCGCAACCAGAACTCACACTTGGAGAACTTTGCGAAAAGTCTCTCCCTCCTCAAAGCCTCCAACACCTCCCGCAGGTGCTCCTCGTGCTGCCCCTGTGTCTTGGAATATACCAAGATATCATCTATGAATACTATCACTGACTGATCCAGCATCGGCCTGCACACGCGGTTCATGAGATCCATGAACGCGGCTGGGGCATTGGTAAGCCCAAATGGCATCACCACAAACTCGTATGAGGAAACACATCCGGGTAGTCTCAAACAATAGGGACATCATCAACTGTCGTCTTGCCCTTCTCCCGGGCATCCAAGACGTAAGCTACAAAACCGGTGCAACCCTGCTAAACATAGCGCCTCGCCCTTGCGGCGGAACAAAAGATCGGTCCTCGCTGTGGCCTCTCGCCCTGAATCACTAACTCTCCCCCACTGGGAGTGTGAACCCTCACTAGCTGAAGCTCACAATCAATCACCGCCCCATTGGGGCTTAGCCAATCCATGCCCACAATAACTTTATTCCCTCGCAAGGGAATAGGTACCAGGTCCACTGAAAACTGCTCATCAAATATCTGAAGGGAACACCCTCTATGTACTCTGCCGACCCTCACGGTCCTATCATCTGTTATCTCAACCTCTAATGGACAATCCAGCTCCCCAGGAGCTCTACTAAATCTCTTGCTAAGCGCAAGCGATACGAATGATCGGGTAGCCCCCGAATCGAACAATACCAAAGCAGAAATGCCGTTCACCGAGAACGACCCTAAATAAAACATACCATCAAGTAATATTCAAACGATAATAGTAATTAAAAGATGAAGGAAAGATACATACCCGTCACCACATCAGGAGTCGCTCGCGCCTCCTTTGCTGTCATCTGAAACGCCCTACTCTTCGCCACTGGCGCATCAGCTCGGCCCTGCCGGCCATCTGTAATCCTCAAGGTGGCAGGGGCAGGTGCAACCACCTTCCCTGCTGCAGCTAAACTTGGACACTGGGACTTTTTATGTCCCCTCTGATTGCACTGAAAGCAAATCAGATCTGATGCTGCAACAGCAGTAGCAAGGGTCGTACAATCCCTGCTCAAATGCCCAGTTCGACCGTACTTGTAGCAGCCGGAACTCCCTGCCTTGCACGTTCCCTCGTGAAATCTCCCACACTTGCCACACCGACCATGGCTCTGCTGACTCCTAGACCTGTGATATGAAACCTTGGGCTTTTTGCCCAAACTTCCTGAACCCGAAATCGCCTCCGGTTTCCTCTTCTTCTCCATCTCGAGATCAATCTCCCTCCCCCGAGCTCTAGCAATCATGTCATCCAGCGTTTTACAACTGGACCGGCTCACAAACATGCGGATATCACTCCGCAACATCTCATGATAACGGGCCTTCTTCATTTCCTCATCGGCTGCATACTGAGGAACAAGAAGAGCCCTCTCCCTGAACTTGGTGGTGATCTCCGCCACTGTCTCTGTAGTCTGGGTAAGGTCCTCAAACTCCCTAGCTAACTGCTGCACCTCAATGATCGGTGCAAACTCCGCCCTGAACCTGGTAGAGAAATTAGTCCAGGTCATGGCGTCCAATGCTGCATCATCCCCGATGGCATGTCCGACCTCCTCCCACCAATCCCGTGCCCTGTCCTTCAGAAGACAGGACGCCAATCTGACTTTGTCCCCCTCGGGACACCTGCTAGTGCGGAAAGCATTGGCCACATCCGCCAACCATCTGGTACTCGCTATGGGGTCCCGCGCCCCATGATAGTCTGGAGCTCCGCATGCCCTGAACTCCCTGAACGTAAGTGTGCGCGACCCCATCATGGCCGCCATCTCGGCACGGAAAATACCCAATCTCTCATCCATCAGCTCTAAAATACCCTCCTTGGTCGAACCGAAGATCACAGGAGTCTGCTCCAGTATGATGCGGGTAACCTCAGAAGAAAGGAACTCTCTGGTCTGCTCATCCATCTGCCCGACCTTTGGGCCTGATCCTGATCCTGATCCCCCTCCGGTATCTGAGCTACCGACTGCTGGTCTCGGACGCAAAACTACCATTCTGAAACATATTATAACAACATCAGAACACTGAAATATCTCAAGGGATCATGATACTACTACTAGCTTCCTGGTCTTGTCTTGGCCTTCCTTGATTCGAGTACGGATCCTCTGCTTTCAGTAGTACGGGCCCATACTACCTTCCACATCTATCCGTACTTTCCTCAAGAACTGCCTTGACTCCACCAAGTCACTTCTACTACTGCTGCTCTCTGCTACTCTCATCCTAGGCTTGCCCTAGGGAAACCTCAGGCTCAACACAACTGGTCCTCAGCTGCTGAAGGTTTCCTCATAATGCCAATTAGCCACCACCTAAACACCATCACATGTGATGAGGATCAGATAATCTTTCAAGTAAAAGACCCATCCCTATAACGGTTGGACTCAAACAAGAGCTGCGCAATAGGGCCAGTTCCAGCACTCTGGGATTATTCAACCCTGATCACATGTGGTGTGACGTGTTCACCTAATGGCTAACTCCCATCACTCAGAACCCCACAAAGCACGAAGCAAGCAGCATTCGGATAAGGGAAACAGACTCAGGCAAAACTATTCTCATAACAAGAAACTGTACTAGCATAGGATGCTAAGCTCATACTATCAGGCATAACCTAAACAGGCTATCCTACTGCTGTCTACTGAATACTAGCATGCAATACTCATAAAGCTGTAACACATAAAGCAGGCACATAAGGTATTCTCCTAGATCCTTAGTCCTATACTAGCATGCTGTTCTACTGAAACTAAAACTGAACAAATAACTTGTATGGGTAATTTGGGAGTACTTACTTGAGCTCGGCTGATCGCATGCACACACCTCTATCTCGTAAAAAAAAATTCTTTCTTTCTAGGTGCTTTCAAAATTCTTTTTAGAAGACGTTTTCTTTTAAAAATAAAAATCTTTTTATTTCCCCTTAGTTTGAGTTCAGATACACCCGGAAGTGTATCCGAATCCCTCAAACCAGGGCTCTGATACCAACTTGAAACGACCCAAGAATACGATCCAAAAATTTCGTTTTTCAATATAACCAAAACCATAATCTGAGTGTCATATCATAAAACCATACGTGATGTATCCCAAACATAATAAAAACACTGTGCGGAAAACTGTATCATACTATGTCAAATCAAAACAAACTAAATCAATTCCCAGGATAAAAGCTAAAGTTGTGGTGTGTGCGATGCTATCACCCCGAGCTCTTCCCTTTGCTTGCGGAAGTACCTGAAACCAAAACTGAAACTGTAAGCACGAAGCTTAGTGAGCTCCCCCAAGCTACCACATACCATACAATATATAAATAAGCACATACTGGGCCTTGCCCACTGCATCAGACCGAAGTCTGGAACTAGCTGCATCGGACCGAAGTCCGGAACTGACTGGGACCTTGTCCCCTGCATCGGACCAAAGTCCGGAACTAACTGCATCGGACCGAAGTCCGGAACTGACTGGGACCTTGTCCCCTGCACCGGACCGAAGTCCGGGACTAACTGCATCGGACCGAAGTCCGCAACTAACTGCATCGGACCGAAGTCCGGAACTGACTGGGCATAACATAGCATAGCAAAACATATTTCAAATAGCATAACACACATGATCATAAACTCATATACTGCATACTACGTCAGTCCGTAGCCCATAACACTTAACACATAAATCCTGTCTGAGCCACGAAGGCATCAAACAGACTAACAACTGCATCGGACCAAAGTCCGGAAACTACTGCTACTAAACGGGCCAGCATTGTGGCCTTAGACCCGTTCCTACTGGAAGGAAACTCACCTCGTAAACTGGCTGCTGAGTGTATGACTCTGGAATCTAACTGCTGCTGCTCCGGTATCTCCCTGGCTACAAGTCCATAAACACACTCAATCAAATACTAAACATTGCACTTGGGTAAAATGACTCTTTTACCCTTGGTCACAGTCAACTCTCATTTGACCTGACTCACCGAGTTGGGCCGCCAACTCGCCGAGTCTCTACTCTCACACCTCAACCCTACTCGCTGCTACTCGTCGAGTATGGCATCGACTCGACGAGTACCCTCTCGATCCAAGAACTCAGACAATCTTCATCCGACTCGCCGAGTCATATGAACAACTCGACGAGTTGTTCTTGAACTTAAGAAGATTGCCTTGGACTCGCCGAGTTGTATGAACAACTCGCCGAGTCCCTCCATTACTGAGTCTACCCTCAACTCGTTGAGTCCACCCTACTACTCACTGGTCCCACACGACAGACACCGCTCAAAAGGAAGGAATCGGGGACTCGCGACTCGACTCGCCGAGTCGTTCTTCCGACTCACCGAGTCAGCGCCATGCAACTATTCTACACTCGTTTCTGCTCGAATCCAAAACATACAAATGATAGATCTGAGTCCAATAAGCTGGTTTACCACGTAAAGTTTCCAACTTTACGTGCACAAACACAAGAACAAGGGAATAAAGGCTAAAAGATGCATAAAAGGGGTAGATCTAGGGTTAATATGCAAAATAGCTCCAAAAAGGCAGTAGATCTGGGCTCTACAAATCCTAAATACACAGATCTAAAGATATCTCGGCATGACAAGGCTTCCATATCAACATAAGGCTTGAGAAAGGCATCAACTAGATCTAAAAAGGGCTTTTAAGCATAAAAAGGGAAAGAAACTAGAAGAATACCTCAAAGAGCTCTTGCTTTCCCTTGAATCTCGGCTCTACACTCCCTCTCCTTGCTCCTTTCTTCTTCTCCTTCTTCAAACCTTCACAAATGCACACAAAATCACTTACAAACACTCATGGATGAATTAGGGTGTTTCTCACAGCTTCTGAGGGTGAAGGAGGCGAGAATGAGGGCCATAAGGTGGCTTAAATAGTGGGCAACCCGGGGATTTAGGGTTTCACCCAGACGGATAGACTCGCCGAGTCTCCAGCTAACACGTGCTCGAAACCCCGACCCTACTCGACGAGTCAGGCTATGAACTCGCCGAGTCCCTCTTTCAAAACTTCAAAACAAATGCCAAGGAATTAACATACCGGAAACGGGTCGTTACACAAACCGAGACGGTGGAAACGTTGAGGGGCGGAGGACGTCATTTACAGTATGATAACAGTTGCATAATAGTAATCAAAGCAACAAAAACAATTGTATTAATAATATAGTGTTTACATTTTATTCTAACCGTAGTTTGAAGAACATCAAAAGTATATAGCAAAAACAAAGACTTGAAGCTACTAATACTCCGCCTTCACAAAACCTGTGAGTATACCTGTCTAATGGTTTCCTGAGAATACAAGTGGTTTTGAAAGTATTAACATTAAAGTGTGTGAGTTCATAAGCATTTTGTTTTAGAGAGTATTTTAGTTGTTTCTTGAAAACCTTATTGTGCTCCTCCAGAAAATCCAATATTTTCTGATGTATAATAAAATGTAGTCTTAGGCCTTAAGACCAAAATGTATGCATGTTAACGTACTCTGAATTAGTATACTTGTAGTTTTATTACTTAATGAACTATATAGATATATGTTTTCCCCAAAACTGTGACTTCTGAATTAGTATACTTGTTTCCCCATATAATTACTTAGTGTATACAAGTCATATATAGCCAAGACGAATGAATAGTAGACTGTGTGGATCTACTCAAAGCCCACAACCAAACAAGGAACATGAAGTAAAGCAGAAATCACACATTCTACTGCCTATCAGACCCTAATTATATATAACCCTAATGTATTCATTAAGGGATCATAGACTTAGTATTAAAGGTCCTTTCCTAAAATGTAAGTTCATAATGCTAGAAAAGTAGTGTAGTGTAGTTATATTATTAAAGTAAAACCATTTGAAGCTAAGTATTTCCCCTAAACTAAACGTTTTAGTTGATACTATTGTGAGTTTCTCATAACCATGCTAAAATGACTAGTGGCATACACGACGTTCTTTAGACGTCGGAATGAGATGACATTTGTCACCTAGGCCTGCCGGCCTAGCTGTTGCAAGCAAATTAAGTGCGGGATTGTCAGTCCCGTATAGATTTAAACACAAATTCACGCTCTCCCTCAAGGATACATTGGTTATAATTTATAGGACTTTAACCTGTACCCTAGTGGATACCACGAAGTAGTGTCTCACAACCATGTATTAACTAGTTTATGTATAGTGTACTACTGTTTCCTTGTACTTGAAAATGTATGTATTACCTTGCAGTAGCGTACTTGTAGTATAAAATAATTATACTTAAATAATTATATTAGTAGTGTATTCTTGACTTAGTAAAACAGTGTAAGTGTTCCCTAAACTATACCTATTATAATTTATATGTATGTTTTGTATGCGATGAAAATCTTAGAATATAACAGTTTGTATAACACAGTAAAATATTTGAGAAAGATACCCTTTTACCCGACATGTTACAAAAGGGTTAAAGTTTTATCTAACAAGTAATATATATATATATATATATATATATATATATATATATATATATATATATATATATAAACAAGTATTTTGGAAAATGAAAGCATCAAATAGTTGAAGTAGTTTGAAACAGTTTAAAATGGTTTGACTCAACTGAAATAGCTTGACATGGTTCCAAACTGTTTGAAATCATTTGAATATTAACACAAGATTTCTTGTGTTTTACTTGTATTTTCCCCCAAAAACATTGAAAAATAGTGAGAACGTAGAGGTATGAACTCACCTTGAATGTACGTTCTCGTTTGGACATGAAGTGGTAGCGATGATCCTCGATTTAAAACCCGCTTGAGTAGTCGTATCCTAAAATTAATTATACGCGATGTTGTATTTAAATTAATAAGATATTAATTTAAATAATAAATTAAACATTAATTTAATGCTTTAGACACACTTAATTATGTAAGAAACACTTACAAAAAGCGTTAGGAATTTATTGAATGTATTCTTGGCGTTTTCGGTGCCCTTAGGTGTTTTCGGTGTAAGTTTGAAGATTTGAAGATTGTTCTTGGTGAAAATAAGAAGATTTGGGTAAGAATATTATGAATATATGGTGTTTACGGATGAGTTTTGGGAGCAAAAAGTGAAGGATTTCGGTGTGAAAAGTGAGAAATGAGAATGGTTTGCGGTTAAACATATATATATATATATATATATATATATATATATATATATATATATATATATATATATATATATATATATATATATATATATAGCAAATTGATTTCGGTCCTAATGCGCCCAAAATGTAGTAGATTTCGATCCATTGATGGACTTTTGAAATGATTTCGGTCATGGCGACCGAAAACCCAAAGTTTCATGAGATTAAAACCGAAAACCCTTTTTGAATTTGATTCTCCAAACCGAAAACACCTTTTGGTTTGATTCCTTGAGCGGAAACTGAATTGTTCTAGAATCCTAGGACTGAAAACCTTTATTTAATGTATTTATTTATAGTTTAAGGCTTAGCATTTTGACTTAAGTTGATTTATACTAACCTAAATTAACTTAGTTTTCAATCCAGACTTAGTTACTAGCTTATAAACATGCCTTCATGGCTATAGATGATACAATAAAATTGTGGTTTCTCTTATACTTGGTTAGGGTTTAGACCTTGCTTGAGCTAAAATGTGACATCCCTATTTTCACGGCCAGAAAAGACCGATTTTGTTTATGATTTATATAAATCAGAGTACCTCTTTTAATAAAAATGTTGCGGAATTTGTTCCCAGTAAAACGTGATAAATATGTTATCAAGGCATTTCCGAAGAAAACTATTTTTAGTCATTTTAAAACATTTGGGATGTCATCGTCAATACAGAAACATAAACATAAACAGAACTTACATTCATTATCACTAGTAATTTATATATTCTTAATCTCTCAGTGTAATGTGACTTCATATCAATACCTGTGATAGGTTGGGAAACTTGGTGAGTATATAGGGTTTTCAATCCATAATAATATAATTATTATGTTTAATCATCAAAAAATTAACCCAATTACCTATCCCCGTTATCTTCGTTATTCTTAAGGGAATAACCTAAGAATCATCTATCATGCATTCATTCATTCTGAAGTCCATCGCTTCCAGGGTTCATATGACAGGCACTAAGTCCATAGCTGCTAATGCTCATTCGTAAAGCACTAATTCCATAGCTGCTAAAGTTCATTCATCGTGTGTTAAGTCCATAGCTACCAGTGTTTATATAATAGGTACTAAGTCCATAGCTACTAACGTTTCTCTATCAGGTACTAAGTCCATAAATATCACCAACATTTATCCATCAGGTACTAAGTTTATAGCTACCAATGTTTATTCTATAGGCACTAAGTCCATAGCTACCGATATTGTTTATTAGGCACTAAGTCTATAGGTGCCAATGTGTACTCATTGTTGGGTCAAAAATATGGTTTATACTTTACTTTTCTAAAAAAATGTATTTTTGTGTCTTGAACCGTAAACTGCTGGGTGTTTACGGCCGTAAACCCATTTACGACCCATGTTCACCAAGCCCAAATTCCCTTGTATATATATAGATGTTAGGGGTGAGGAGTAGAGATTGATGAACGTGAGAAGAGAGAAACTAGAGAGAAGAAAGAGAGCATTTTGTGTGTGTGAATCTATTGTAAGGAACTTCATTCTAATCATATCATTCAAGATTCATCATTTTTTTTCTTCTCCTTCTCTTCTATTTTGATTTGACATCATCCGTTTGATTGGGATTCCGCACCATCAAACGGATCTGATTGATACACAAGCAGATTAGTGACTTATAATTGGTATCAAAGCAAGGATTGTATCAGTCAATTTTGTCAGATCTGGAGCTTATTTTATCTTATTTTCGAAATATTTTTTTCGTTTTTGGATAGATCTCTAAAAATTGAGGGGGGTTTCTTCTTTGCGTTTTTCATAAAAACGAGTTTTTGATCGAGTTTTGGAGCAAAAAAGGGTGAGAAACGTCGTTTTTTTTCGCAAATCTGTAGAAGGTTTACGGCCTTTGAAGGGTTTACGGTCGGCGACGGCAAAGTTTACGGTTAGGGTTCGCCGGAGTTTACGGTCGGCTCGGCTCGGGTTGGATCGCAGCTAGGGAAGCTGGCTCAACAAGAAGCAGCCTCGCACAACGTTTAATTAAAAAATGGGTCGCGATTTTGAGGGTGCCGGGGATCGAACCCACGACCTCCAGCTCAACAATTCAGCGCCTTATTCATCTCGGATAACAGACTCTTTGTGTCTTTCCTTCGAAATTTAATTCATAACCCCTTATTCTCAGTTTTAACTTTCAAAATTTTGACGTTTTTAACCCAAAATTCAATTTCTTTTAGGTTTTTTTTTTTTTTTTTAAATTCCTTTCATCCAAAATAATATATATATATATATATATATATATATATATATATATATATATATAATAATAATAATAATAATAATAATAATAATAATAATAATAATAATAATAATAATAAAAATAATAATATTAATAATAATATTAATATATAAAATAAAAAATAAATAAAAAAAATTAGTTTTTAATTTTTTTCACTTTTTACTAAAAAAATTGACTTTGACTTTGATGTTTGACCTTTGACTTTAAACTTTGGTTTTCTCGTTTGAGTTAAAAATTTTCAAATTTAACTTTTGAGTTTGACTTTTCAAGTTTGACTTTTTAAATTTGACTTTTAAGGTTGACTTTTGAGGTTTGTAGTCAAAGGGTTTGATTTTTAAGTTTGATTTTGGCTTCTAGTTGTGCTTTTTAATGGCTTTTAAGGTCTACGAGGTAGTTGAAAACATGAAAGAGAGTCATCAGGATATGTTAAGACAAAATTTCAACATTTTCGATTATATCCCTGGAGAAACCTTCGAAACTCAGTTGCAGCGATTTACCACACTCACTACTGAGATGAATATAGTTGGGATCTTCTTGACCAAATCTGAGATAAACAAAAAGCTACTGAATTCACTTCCGATATTGTGGGATATGAACGTAACCGTCATCAAGAAGACAAAAGATCTCAATCATCTTAGTATTGTTGATGTAATTGAAGAGCTTGACGCTTTGAAGTGTGGAAAAACAATGAGTTCCGTTAACCTTCTGGTCAATGAAGTTTCATGTTCTCAATCATGTGAAGTTTCATGTACACTATCTAGTGAAGATACGATTAAATTTCTTTGGGAACAAATTGATTTATTAAAAATAGAAATTAAGAACCTAAAATACGAAGGATATCAACTTAGGAAAGGACAGAAACCCCTGAAGGCTGAATTAGAAGCAAAAACCAAAGACTTTAGGAAGCTTCAGGAAGAGTATAGCAACAAGTGTGAAAATTATGACTATATTAAGATACAACTTGCTGCTGTAATTGAAGAACTTGACACTTTGAAAATTAAGTGTGGAAAAACATATGTTAGTTTCAAAAATTATACTGCATCAAGCCAAACAGTCGAGTCCTTATTTGAAACCCAATTAAAATTCAAAGATAATCAAAACAAGGGTCTAGGGTATGATAGTGTTCCTCCACCTTTCAATCATAACTACACATCCATCCTTATGACACAGGAAGAAATTGACAGGGAGGCACATCTTCAATATGGAAAACCAGCTAGATTTGTGTCAGAAGGTATTTAGGTTGAAGATTCTAATGTTTCTACTTTATGTGCAGGTAAATTAGCAGAAGATGAGAATAAGGAGAAGACTACTGAAAAAACCAATGACTCATTGAACTCAGAATCTATTGCTTCGAATTCTCTTACTCTTAACAAACTTGTCGTTGAGAAATACAGGCCACCAATTCCAACGCAACAGGGTGCTTGTTGCAAATGTGCATGTGGGATCAACAAGAGACAAGACAAGGATACGCCACCTGGGGCAGGAAGAAACAACTTCACAGTGAAGAAAAAGACATGTTTTCACTGTGGAACACCTGGACACATTGCCAGAAATTGTCCTAATCACGCATATGTTCCCTACTACGCACAAGGATGGCAAAATGCACCAAGTGGGAGATTTTCAAAAAGAACTCACTCAAGGTCACGTTCCGATTATGGTGACTGGAATGGGCAGAAGGCCAAAAATCAAACCAACAAGGCCAAGAATCAAAATCCCAAGGACAAGAAGGGAATGTCGGACCAGAAGCCAAGCTCAAGAGATGCTCCTGTGAAACCTAGACCAGTTAGGTCAAATTCATCTCAACGGCCGACATCAAGATCAAAAAAAAGTACTGAGCCACCCATCAGATTGAAAAAGAAATGGGTTAAACCCAACTACAAATGGGTTCCGAAGGATCAATCTCCCAAATCAACTAATGACTCTAACATTTCTTCATCTTCTGTTTGTGATAAACAGGCTATGTCATGGGAGAAAGTATCTTGCGTAGACAACAAAGGTCGACCCAGTTTCAAAATGGACTAGGTTCCATAGACCAACTGATCCCGCTCTGTGTTGGAGCAACTATGGAGGCATATCATCAGACTTCGGTTTGGTGGTAGTAGCTGTTCTAGGCACATGATAGGAGGCATCTCTCAACTATGGAGGCATTCCAAGTTGATTATGTTTTCCCATTATCCATTTCCGCCATAAAGGTTTCATTAAGCTTCTAGGGTTGTTGTTTAAGCAAGTGTTTAAATTTATTACTCACAAAGCTTCGCTCTGCCCAGTTATCAAATAAAATGCATGCATATGTGTGGTTTAGGAGAAACGTACTAGTGACAATAGCGGGATCCTGAACTGCTTCTCCTTGACCCATGGTTAGCACTCCCCTGCTCCTCTTTTCCCAGGGTTGTTGACATTGGGGCAATATTGACGAAAATGCCCAGTATTTCCACATCCATAATCGGTGTGGCTTGTCCCAGCATTGTTGTCACTGTTGTTGTTGGTGTTGTTGTTGTTGTTGTAGTTGCGGTTGTTGTTGTTGTTGTTTCCCTGATGCTGGTTCTTGGGAGGATAGGTCCTGCAGTATTTTGCCGTGTGACCCTTTCGATTGTAACTGGTACAATGCATCTCCTTGCATTCGCCATTGTGATGCAGATTGCACTTATTGCACTTTGGGAGATTCCCAGAATATTGCTTAGGGGCACTTGGAGTGGATGAGACCGGAGCATGTGGTGTGGAGGGAACTTGGGTGTTTACTGCATGAACTATCGTTGTTTGTTGTTTCTTTGACAACTCTGAGCCCTGTCGTCCCTTTCTCTTGTTATTCCTTCCTTTCTTGTTTTCACTCTCCTTCTTGCCTTCAGTTTCCCATGACTTCTCGCCCTTCTTGTTGTTGTGGTCGTACAACTTCTCGGCCAACCTCTTGGCACTGTCAAAGGTTTCAGGATTTGCAGCTATCACATTTCCTTGAATTGGGGAGGTTAACCCCCAGATGAAGCGTTCGATTTTATTTCCTTCTGAATTAATCATGCCAGGGCACAATAGAGACACTTCGCTAAACCTTGATAAGTAAGCATCGATGTCGGCGTTTCGGACAGTGAGATTCCATAACTCTTGTTCCATTTTATGAATTCCACCACGCGGGCAGTACTCGGCCATCAACATTTCTTTCAATTCCGCCCACGACATGGCATTGGCTACGGGAAGAGTCATGGCCTCCACATGTCCATTCCACTAGGTGAGAGCTTGATCAACAAATGTGCATGCTACACACTTCACTTTCACCTCTTCAGGGCATTCACATATCTCGAACACCGATTCCACATTTTCAATCCATCTCTTTAGGGTTATCATTCCTCATGTGCCATTAAAAGTTCATAGCTTGGCGTTGGTGAAATCTTTGTAGGAGCATGTCTTGGTAGGTCCTTGGTTCATTCCGTTGTTTGAGCTTCCAGACCGTTGCCCATTGCCTCCACAATTGTTCCCATTGTGGATCTGCGTTAGTGCCGTTGTGACTGCCACATATATAGCTGCTTGAAATGCAACTGAGTTGATTTATGGTGGTATCCGCTCAGGGTTTCCACAGGCAGGTTGTTGAGGCATCCTTCTGTCATGGAATGGGTTTATGTTGAATGCCTAAAACTTTTGTGAGTTTGTGGTCCTATAATCTAGGTGTATAGCATGTACTTAAGTAGTTTCATATATTGACACAACAGAGAAATATAGCACATATAACAACGTTACGATAGAACATACTATTTTCCATTAATAATATCTGTACTTTGATACATGAAAATTTGCTCGAAAGAGCATACATAAAGAGTACAAAGTTCGGCAGCATAACGACTCTATGAGTAATGTAATCGCTTAAACATAGAGTCGATAGTACGTAGGGTGGTACGCGTTAGAAGGAACACAATATTAGTAGGAGATATGGCCGATTTTACATATTGTGACACCTATATATCAAGTAGTAGAGCAAGTCCCATCTGTAGTGCTGACGATGGCACTCAATCGTCGAGCTGACGTATGAAAAGTTCAGCCAGTTTATTTGCCTCTTAGGTGATTACTTCTACCCTTTGCTCGACTCGTACAGCCCTTGCTTCTGTCGCAAAGAGTTGAAGCTTGAGATTAGTTATTTCTTCCTCATGAGAGCGTAGATGGTATGCATCACCCCTCTGAACCGTGCGTGGATCTGATGGGGCTTTCGATAGGCGGGGTTCATTGCGTGCCTCCTCAATATCCTTTCCTTCATCTGACTCCCGGTCAGACACATCGTATTCGTAATCAGTTACCACATACTCTTCCGGTTCCACTTTCGGTCCCACCTGTTGACCCATCGCAGGGCCTCCCTTGGGGTTTTCTTAAGGATCCTCCTCAATCACTCCTTGAGCCACTAGCGCATGGTAGAAGTGTACCCCTTGCTGATCATCATCCATGGTGACTACATGGGGCGCAGTAACGAGTCATGTTTTGATTATTCTCATAGTATTTTTAATTATTAGTGTTTGGATTCCCTAGAGTTATTAGAGAGTGGGGTAGGCTTTTGGATTCATTTCCCACTATAGTTACTCCCGAACACATGTTGGTCATATTCTGAATAAATATAGTTGATCAGGCTATATTTATCCCTAATATGACTACATAACTGCCCAGGTTTAACCATAGTGTTCAATTTCCTCTAGAAGCTTTTATTAGATATTGTTAGGTTATTATCCTAATATAAGCACATAAGTGTGAAATTTCTTCTGTTTAGAGTTATTTAGTCCCATTGTGTTTATAGTTGCATATCATGTATGGTTAGATATTCTAGTTCACTATAAACAATGCTCTGATACCAACCTGACACACCCCCAAACCAGACGGCGGGAACACCCGAGGCACTACTAGAAAAACAGCCTTTTATGACGCTCATTGCGCGTCGTAAAAGGCTCAGACGACGTGCAAATGCGCGTCAAGGAAGGCCTTATCATAAAGAGAGACGACGCACATTTACGACGCTCATTTACGACGCGCATTTACGACGCGCATATACGACACGCAATGCGTATCAAGGAAGGCCCTATCATAAAGGAAGACGAAACGCATTCGCGTGTCGTAACCTTACGACGCGCGTGTTAATGACACGCAATGCGTATTAAGAAAGCCCCTGTCAAGAAAGGCCATGTCATAAATGAAGATGACACACATTTTTACGTATCATAATTTTAAATGTTTAAAAAAAATATTATTTATAGATTTACTAATTTTCAAATTAAATAATACATTAAAAATCTCATAATAAAAAATAAAATACCATAAATAACAAAGATAATTCATTTCACTAATATGTCAAGTACAAATAATTATTCCAATAGTGAGTAAATGCTATTAAAAAATGAACTCATTTATATACAATTGCATCATCTAGCTTACTATGTGCCAACAACTCTCTATGTGCCAACAACATTAGAATATATTCGGATATGGGGTTACAACGTTTTCCTTTCTTCATTCTCGAGCATGTAGAGTTGAACCATCATAATGGTATGCATGTAGCCGGTTGCAGGAGCTTCAGGGGGAGCTATTCGCAATCCTTGGCTTAAAATACCAATATAGTTTGTCAAACGAGAACCTATTAAGAACAATAGATTTAATTAACATCCATGCAAAAGACAGTAATGCCCTTCTCATCTTGCATGAATGATATAACTTAACAGAAAAGGTTTGAAGCTACAATACCATGCTAAAGGAGAATCTTGTTCTTGATTGTATTTTTATATGGAACAAACTTATCAAACCTATGAAAACTTCTTCCAACTCAAGTGCCCAATCCTACATTTTACAAAGTACAAACAAGGCCTCCTAGCAAGTTTTTTCCTACAACCAGAGTACAATGTCAATTTCATGTCAGATATTATAAAAAGACAAAATAAACAAATCAACAAACATATGACTTCATTATACAAGGAATCAGAAAAAGGTTTACCTGTAAATTTCAGCAAATAGATCTTTATCACTAATGTAGGCAAGCAACTTTACTACCTGCAAATTAGTTCAAAAACTCAATCGCTTCTGCTTACCATTTGCTGCACAGGAGACTTTCGATGATGATGAGGGCATTTACATCTTTTGAGCAAACAAAATTTTAACATACCTTCTCAAGCATGTCCTCAACGGCTTCATCGTTCAATTTCTCACTTTCACCATTTTTAAGAATATTATCACAAAATGTAGCAAGTACCTGGATAAATTATTTTTTTAATATATTAATAATATTATCACACTTAAGGTTGGTTAATATATTATAAGTTCTGCAGGTAGATTGTGAATTTCAAGCACCTGGATAAATTATTTTTTAAAAAAAGAAATAAATATGGATATATGAAAAGATATATAATGTAGTAACAGGATTTTACCATGTCATGAGACCTATCAACTGTAATAACCTCTCCTTTATCTTTCATAAGGGAAGCAATTGCAGTTGTTTTTCCACCAGGGGCAGCACACATGTCCAATATTCTTTCTCCCTCTTGTGGATCTATAAATATATGAATTGCCAGAATTAACCCTCGTTGACAATCAAAAAGAAGAAAACAAAGATGTATATATGTAGACATACCTAAGACATGTGCAGTGATGATGCTTGACAGGTTTTGAAGAAATATGTCCCCCTTCATCACATTTGTATGTAATAATTTTTTATTAATGAATTTCAATAGAACTTAGGGTAAAACCGTAAAAGAAAAATAAAAAAATGTATACCATTAAAGGATGTTAATTTAAAAACTCTATAAGTCATATCCACAGCAAGACCTAATAATCCATGAAACTTTCCTGCCCTTGACATGGTTGTGGTTCCTTGACTAATATATAATCCATCTCTTGCAAGATATTGAGGATCTACGACAGATATGTAACAAGTGTTATAATTTATTTATAGAGAAGTAAAAGTAAGTAAGTTGAATGAAGAGAGAGAAAGAGAGAGAGAGAGAGAGAGAGAGAGAGAGAGAGAGAGACCTGTTTTGAGTTCTTGTAGGACAATGCCACATGTGATTCCAATAGCCCATCCATTGTCACGACTAGGCTGTTCAACACCAACTGAAACTGCAACTAAATCCCCTTTCTCAACATGAGCATTGTGTGCTAATATACCTGGAACATATACCTACACAAATATCACAATCAAACATCAAAATCTGAACACTTTCTAGTGTACCTAATCAATCATGTTGCACATTAATAATAAAGCCAATAGTATTTCTCATGGTCATAACATACTCCTTTAACTATTTAGTCACTAAAGACCAATACACCCACAAACGAGAATAAGAGAAAGATGACAAGAAAAAGGAAAAGAGAACGCAACTGCAAGAAGAATGAAAATGAGAAATTGGGTACCAAGTGAATGTTAATCATTCATAAAAAAAGAAACATAATATAAGATTACAAGCCCGAATGAAAAACAAACATGATTGATAGAATGTGTGATCATTTGAAATAGGATGATGATGATGATGACAAAATGATTAATATAACAATTTCAACTGTTGCTTACCTGAGCACCTCGAAGAACTGCCTCTGCACACTTACATATGACAATTATCTCCTTAGGAGGTCTGTCTTGCTGATAATCATACTGAATATCATGTGGGCCTGAACCCTTCACAAATACAACATAGTCTAGCCCAGGTATTTGACTCTTTAAAACACTTAGGGATTCTATATCCCCATTCTTTATAGTATCTTGCAGCCTCTTATCGCATTGAATTTCCAGAATCTTCTCAATGACAGCTTCAGTTGTTGTGTTCAGTGTGTTTGCACGTATTCAAATCATGAGAAAGCCAGCAAGAAAAGAAAACAGATGTCTAGTGTTGACATCGATAAAAGATATAATATGATCAAGTTTATATCATCAGAAGTAGTTTTTAAAATAGTCTTGTTTCCATTACAGGCATCTTTTGCAGCTGCGCGGCAACATCTATGGCTAAAAGTTGGGTACCCTGCAACACATCCTGTTCATAAAAACATAATATGATGAGTCACCGAGGGTAATATTGTCATTTGAGTGAGGAGGAAAGGAGTTAACGAATTATTATTATTATTATTATTATTATTATTATTATTATTATTATTATTATTATCATTATTATTATTGTGGTGCTTCCTTTCAACTTTTTCATGGACCTTCCGATTATATTCTCTTTCTCCTATGCTTTCACTAGTTGAACCCCTTCAGGATCTTTAGGATAACTAGTCATTTTAAGTGCAAAAAAAGCTTTTGAGGTTCATGCAAAGGTATTCAATGTTTCTTGTTTCTTGACTTGAATTTTATTTTTTCTGAGAATAATATAATATTGACACTAGAATTGTAATTGGTTTCATGATCAGATGGTAGGTACTCAATTTAGACCATCTTATTATAACCTGTGGTCAACTACCCAATTTCCAAGTCTGCAGAATCTTGACTTAATAAGCGGTCAACGGATCTTCAATGAGCCAAGAAGTCAAGAATTTTCTTCAGGTGAACCAGATGTCAAACCAAAACGATGCCGTGTATGCCAAAGACCAAAAGTCAAACAGTTGACCAAAGAGTTAAGTCAAGCTCAAGATAACTCATTGTATTTGACATTAACTGTGTGACCATTCTCAAGTTACATTGTAGTTCAAATTTTCTCTGTTTCATACCTGTCCTGCGATTTTACTATGAAAGGCAATGAAAGAAACATGACATCAGATGCTGATATGGAAATAATATCCTGCAAATTTAGCAAATAAAAAAATTAAAAACTCCTGAAAATAAAACTGCAGAATAAGATAGCGTCTAGTAAAATTACTAACATTTCCATTTCTTTATTGATTTGTTTCTATAGACAAGAATCTAAGTTTATTGATTTGTTTCCATAGACAAGAATCTTATTGGCAGAGGTCATGATGATGAAATTCTTCTAAACCTTAAGTCAGATTCTACTTGACATCATGTCTTGGTGCACCATTGAGTCTGATCATGGTATGTTGTTCTTTTTGATTCTTGTTCTCCATATAAACAAGGCATGTGCCTTTCAAGATTAATGCAGGCTATTTAATAGAATTGATCCTTGAAAACCTAGAGACATGTTTGAACCATATTAATCTATACATTTTTCAAATAATGGACTGAACTTGTTTCATACTCAAAATTACGCATCTGTTCCATTAATTTAAGCTTTGAAATTTAGTTAGTTGTAATCGAAACCATCATCTTCTTTTATAGGTGTTTTTACCGAACTTATACAACAAATGCAAGTAAAAGGCGTGCAGGTAATATTTTCAGTTATAAATGTCTATAAATAAAAAAACACAAACCGAATTAAATGGATTGTGTATGCAGGTTGAAGAGTTATATTCCTTAGATCTTGATTCTCTAAACAGTCTTAGGTACATATATTGAAACTAATCTAACTCCTCTGTTAGGTTACTGCATAGTTGAAGAAGAGGAACTCCTGGTATACAAATACATGTCCAATGGAACTTTATCATCAGCTCTGCATAAAAACGGGAGCTTGTTAGATTGGCCTACAAGGTTTAGATTGCTTCAATTGTAGGAAGAGGTCTGAAGAAGGGTATAAAGGTAATTTAGTCGATATGGAGAACATTGGTCAGCAGAGTAAGTCAACAACTGAGAATGAGTTGTAGTGGTGTTGTTGAGGTGTCTCGAGATCATGATACACATACCTTAATCAGCCCTAGGGCTTGGAAACTTGAGCCGTCGTTCCAGTCTCCGGTGAGCCTAAGGTCTCCGATGGAAAGAGGTGAGCTAAGGTCGCTTGCAGGAGAGGAGAGCCGAGGTAGAGAACGTTTCATAGAGCACTCCTTGAAAAAAGCCCTAGATAATGGTCCCATTGATTTTTTGATAAGATAAATAGTCTGTTCAATGAAGACGAGGATTAGAAGACGATGTTGAATGAATTTTTCAACAGTTAGGGCAAGAACGTTCATCGAACAAACCATACCATTTCATCCTCCTCATGAGAGCTTTGCATTTGAAGATTCTTCGTGGATCTTTTTCCTTAAGAGTTAGAAGCATTATCGCAGCATTATGGATTTTGTTGAGTCGTTCCTTTTCAAGTTTGCATCTGTAACAGCTCAAATTTTCAAATGAATTTTTCATTTAAAATAAAACATCATTATTCGACAAAAGAGTTTATTCCAAGTTTATTGCAAACGTATAAATAATAAATCCTCAAGATCTTCATCGATGGCAGTGTGTACGTGTCACGCCGACGCCTTCCCACGGTCCTCGCTAGTACCTGAAAAACATAAACACAACTAGTAAGCATAAATGCTTAGTGAGTTCCCCAGTATACGACTTACCCACATACGCCTTCCGGCCCGGACCCTTCGGTCCACATAACATTGCCTTCCGGCCCGTAACATAATCGCCTTCCGGCCCATAACATATCGCCTTCCGGCCCGTATTAAATTGCCTTCCGGCCCATAGTATTTTGCCTTCCGGCCCATAATAGTATAAAACATAACACATGTAACATAACGCACATAACACATAAGTCATACACCATACCGTTCTTTCTATCACATAAAGTCTCGCCTTCCGGCCTGTATAAGCATACATCACATTTAAGCATACATCACATATAAAGCATCTACCTCTCTAGACATAGCATAAATATAACACATACGACCTTCCGGTCTCGCAGTCAAACCCTTCCGGGTGAAGTATAGTGAGAAGACTCACCTCGTAGTATGCAAGCTATAAACCCTTCGAGCTACTCGCACTCGATCCGCTAATCCGCAGGTTCCCTATAATACCACATACCTTTATTAATGATCTTATCAAACAAGACAACTGACCCTACTAAGTTACATACAGGTCAACGGTCAATCTTGACCGGACTCGTCGAGTGCAAAGGGCAACTCGGCGAGTATAGACACCCCGACTCCACTCGCCGAGTCTAAAGAACGACTCGACGAGTTCTAGTAGATCTTCAAGCTACTCGCCGAGTCTGAAGAACAACTCGGCGAGTCCTAGTGAATCTTCAAGCTACTCGCCGAGTCTGATCATTGGACTCGGCGAGTCCTCGCCATGCAGTCAATCCGCTGCCTCCTGTATTTCGCATGATTTCGAAGTATATAGATATGGGGCTTCCTGGACTTTCACATATACTATTACAGGGGTTTTTAAACACTTGTAACAACACTATAATCTAACAATTCCTTAAATGGGTTTCCTAAACCCTAAATTCGCATACAACGTAAAAGCTACAGATTATGATCCGAAGATTACCTGGAAACGTGCTCCCTGTGTCCCCAACCTCCAGTACTTGACTCCTTGGACTTCCTTTGATCACCACCTTGCCTCTCCTTGTCTAACAATCTCTTCAAGCTTCCTCTAGCCCTCACTCTTGCTCCCGATGCCCACAAACTCCCAAGGTATCTTCAATCGGCCAAAAGACGCGACATGACGGCCATAAGATCATTATATACGATTCAGAATCGAAACGGCTAGGGTTCAGCTGAACAGCGTCGACTCGCCGAGTCCCTATTGGACTCGTCGAGTCCAGTCGCGTATCTGCGACCAAGACCATGGCCCTACTCGGCGAGTCATGCACCAACTCGCCGAGTCCCCTCCTAAATGTGCCTCAAAAATAATTTAAAGAAATATTTGAAATTCCGGGCTGTTACAGCATCGTAGACTGTATTCTCCGTTCAATTTCAACTCTGCGTCTAGTCTTTCCTTTTCATTTGAGCGTCGATAATTAGGGCAAGAGGGAAAGGAGAAAAAAAGGAAGGCGGGGTTTTTAATTTTTTAGGATTTCATTTCCCCCCTGGTTATTAAGGGATGGAACGCGCGTTCCATTAAAATTTATAAAGCGACATCCATAGACGACGCACATTTTATTATAGGTGCCCTCCGTGTTTTTTTTTTTATTTGGATTAGACACTAATTTAAGGGCACTCAGTAATGCACGACCTAAATCCTTAAATTTTTTGAAGAGATGACACTTTTTTAATGTCGCTCTCTAATGCGAAACATAAATCAAAGAGCGTCGTGTTTTGCGTGTCGTAAAAGGGTCTTTTTCTTGTAGTGAGGGATCGCGTGACTTAAATTGAAATATCATCACAATGAATATACATGAAACATAAGATAAACATTACCATGCATTAATACATTACAATTGACCTTGTTCACATCAAGTACATTGTTTAAATATTACATATCCATAGCATAAATTGTTTGAGAGTTTTAAAAACATAACATTCTAACAAACTTGGTATTGTTCTTAAGCTTATTTGTTACCTAAGAATACAAGTTATTTTGAAAATGTCATGTAACGACCCAAAATTTAAGACCAAAAATTTCTTTTAATAAATTATTACTTAAAGTAAAGTCATCATTCCAAAACATAATATGAGTATAAGTTTTCAAAAACACATATTCATTATCAAAGTAAACATTCCCAGGCTGTCTAAACTATGGTGTGTGCCATGCGATCACCCCGAGCTCTTCCCTCCGCTACCGAAAGTACCTGAAACCAAAACTGAAAATCGTAAGCACGAAGCTTAGTGAGTTCCCCACCCTACCACATACCACGCATAACTACATATTGCACATACTGGGCCACGCCCGCTACCTTGGGCATCGCCCGCTACAACGGCGCCGCCGCTCCAGGCCCCGTCTGGCTGCGAGCCCCGCTCGGGTATAGATCTGTTTTACTTCGGCCTCGCCTGTCACAGGGCCTCGCCCACCAACAATTAATAACACATAAACATTTCACAACACATAACTAAACGCATGAAACTGGTTTTGTCCTAAGGCCTCGCCTATCCTGGGCCTCGCCCATGTCCTGCTACTGATGAGTCATGGAACCCCGTCCACGCTCCTAATGGTAGTGAGGTACGGGCCTAGCCCACTCTCACTCCTATTCGAGTTTGGGCCTCGCCCCTGTTCTACTACTAATGAGATATGGAACCCCATCCACACTCTGCTATTGGTGAGATACGGGACCTCGCCCACACTCACCTCCCTACCAGGCAGATACATGTATCACACAGACAACAAGTATAATATATATAAACGAATCTTTGGGCACCCGCCCGCTATTACTGTACCTCTTCCTGAATATCATACTAGCATACCCTGCCCAGGGCTAACCCCCGGGTCTTCTACTCATAACTACATGGGCCGGCATTGTGGCCTTAGACCCATTCACACAAAGGGAAACTCACCTGCACTGGCTGAACTTGCTGATGATCTCACTAGCTGCTGCCCGACAACTCCCGGAACTCCTGCTCCCCTTGCTCCCCGAACTACTAATATCAATGCAACACTGAGTGTAACTGTCCCCCGAAAGACAACCAAGTCAACCCTGGCCAAGGTCAACCTTCCAGGTCAACCCTACTCGTCGAGTCACCCTACTGACTCGTCGATTTCAAAATGATTAGATTCCTTCCATTCGCGACTCGACTCGCCGAGTCAGTCCATGAATCGCCGAGTCTACCGATTTCTGAGTCCTGACCTGTCCAACTCATTGAGTCTCCACCCGAATCACTGATTCAAGTCTCAACTTGAAGGGTTTGGGGTTTCGCGACCTGACTCGCTGAGTCCAAGAACAGACTCGCCAAGTACAAGGCAATCTTCATACGACTCGATGAGTTGTTCATCCCACTCGTCGAGTTTCTCCACAACTTCATGCTACTCGCCGAGTCCACTCAAAGGACTCGCCTAGTCCCGTTAGATCTCCTTACACGCAGAGGACATTTGAGTCATGCATGAACTCCAAACTGTAGATCCACCCTCCCCAAGCCTTTTCCCCACGTAAAGTTGTAAACTTTACGTGTAGAGAAGGAGATCTAGGCAAAATATGCTATAAACTAGGCCTTAAGGCAAAAAGGCTCCATGATCCACTCAAGGGCTGATACTTTATGGAATTCTAGACCAAAATAAGCATGGATATGAGGTAGCAACCTCAGATCTGAACCTTTAGCTCAAAGGTTACTCTTAAGCCAAGAATGCCCAAAACATACACAAAGATCTAGGTGCAAATGAGGGGAGATAGCACCTTGTTACCTCCAAGATGAACACCACTGAAGTAGATCTCGGATCTACACCTCCTCCTTGAAGCAACCTATTTGATCTTCAAGTTCCTTTCCCCAAAGTTCCTTCCTCCAAGCTTTAACTCTCAAATAATGGAAGCTCTCACGAAATCAAGGGTGCACTGGCTCTCTAGAGTGATATGGAGGCTGAGGGAGGGGCATAACACCCTTTAATAGGATACAACTCCCGGGATTAGGGTTTTCCTCGTTCAGACCAGACTCGCCGAGTCACCTTGGCCGACTCGCCGAGTCGGTCGCTTACTCCTCGACCCGGATCCCGCTCGGACTCGCCGAGTCCCTCCTTGGACTCGCCGAGTCTACCCTTAAATTAGGGCTTCTCTTTCCTTTCTTGGCCTTCGAAACTTTAGGTGTTACATGTCAACATATAGAATGTTGGTGACTTGATAAGCAGGTTTGATATGAAAATGTTTTGTGTAATTTATAAAACCCAGAAAATCCGATATTTTCTGAAACGGCAATTGTTTATACAAAAAGTGTGATGATCCACAGGTATATGGATGAATGATTTCAAAACATGTATAAACGAAAAGTTTTGCATTATAGTTATTCAAATTACAAGTCAATAATGTTGATTTCCCCAGAAAACCCGATGTTTTCCGATAAATCAGTATGATCATTTTGTATTATTGTATCCTCGTATCGAATGAATATGATTTCCCCTGATTACGTAGATGGTATTGGATTTTTTATGTGATTCGTTATAAACATGCATGATAATGACTAGTTCGTCTGTCTTGGCATTCTAGTGAACGCCGAAATTGATCTTAAGATTTTGTCACCCTAGACTGGCCGAGTCTAACTGTAGCGAACAACTTAGGTGTAGGGGAGTCACCCCCGTATAGATCTATACACAAACGCTCGCTCTCCCTCCAGGAGACTTTGATTATAATTACAGACTACGACCGATACTTATTCGTGTCGCCCATTATTACTCACTTAATCCAATTCACTTTGATTAACCTTGATTAACGACCTGGTTTTTGTTTACTTGAATAGACGGTAAGCCTAACAGACGAGGAGAAGAGGGCCACAAGGTCCTACTAATCACGTTTGTTATTTAAGGCTGTCGAGTATACGAAAGACGCATTGGCCTATTTCGCATATGATTTATTTGGACCTTACAAGCGATGCTAATGGGCCACTAAGGCCCAGTAGCATGTAAAAACCATTGAGGACCCCTTAAGCATGTAATTGAGTCACAGGAGGCCCAATAAACATGTATTACTTATGTTAGGCCCAAAAGTCATGTTAATGGGTCACGAAGGCCCAATAAGCATGATTAGAATCGTTCAAGCCCAACAATTTGAATTTTTACTTGTTTTGTATAGTATAAATGTCGGGAATTTTGTTTGGAATAATTGTTGAATCGCAAAGGCACAAAGTTTGTCGATTGGTTTATATTGATATTTAGATTTATGAAAATATATGTATATTTTTCATTCTAAATTTATAGGTTATAATGTGATATTTTTGACACAGATATCGTAATAATAAAATAATTGACTCAAAAATATTGGTTTGACCTATTCAACATTTCTTTAATAAAAATGACAATTTTTGTCCTTTTTTATAAAAAAATGACATTTTGGGTCCTTAAACTATTTTTCTTGACATTTTGGCCCAAAGACTTATCTAAATAATGTTTTCAGCCCAATGTTTACTTTTTGGCAGTTTCAGCCCATTTAGTAAAAAGATTTTCATTTATAATCCGAACTTTTTGCAACTTTTACAAATTTGACCGAAAATCCAAAAACTTTACATTTTTAATCCTTTTTGGAAAATAAGGCCATTTTAACCCCTAAAATAGATTTATTTACTTTTCTACCCACTATTTTGAGAAATTTACCATTTCAGCCCCCTTAAAACCATATTTTTTCAATTTTGGGCCTATGGGCCGAAAAGCCCAAAATTTTAGCCCATTAGGATACAATTTACATTTTTAGTCCTTTGAAAAGCATAATGTTAAAAAAAAACTTCTATTTTAACTATTTTTACCTTTTGATCCTTGTAGAAACCGTGAATTACATCTTTTTCCCCAACTTTTGTTTATTTTTCAAAAATGGTCCAATAACAAATTCTATGTTGTTATGTGCTTATTATAAAATTTGTATGGTAGTTTATCTTGACATGTTAATTGAAATATAACCTAGATCACATATGTTTCCTTCTTGAACTATAGATCTCAAACATATTACGTTTTTGGCACATATTTACCACAAAAACACAAGAAATCACACATAACATACAAATACACATAGATCTACACATTTTACTTGTATTCTCCCCCATAAAACATGTGAAAACCACAAATAGAGGGGTATGAACTCACCTTAGGTTTGTGGTTTCAGTTTGAAGAAAGAAATGGAAGAGTTTGATGCTTTTTTCGGCCCTAGCAAGCTTTCTTGGGTTGATTTCGAACTTAAGAAGCTTCTAAGGTGTTCATGGAATAAAACTTTGTAAGAAAGAGTTCTAGATGTTGTAATGGAAGAAGATGTTTGTGTTTGATAACACTTACATAAGATTGATAATACTTGAAGAAGATCCTTGAATCCAAGCTAAATTTTCAAGATTTTCTTTGAAGGAAGAAGGAAGATGATCTTTGAGAGTAATGGAGAGAATTTGTGTAATGTGTGTGTGTGTGTCTCCTCTCGGCCGAAGATAAGAAGAGAGGGAGAAAGAGAGAGAGAGAGAGAGAGAGAAGTGAAATGACCATTATGGATGTATGTTGGTCTATGCATGGGAATATGAAAGGTAATATGGAGGTGGCACCTCCCAAGGTCAACTCTCCCATAATACTTCTTTTCTCATATTTTTAATTATCATTTGGACCGAGAGAGAAAGGAGAGAGGTGGTTTGGGCCTTTAGTGCTTAAGTCCGATAATATGAAGTCCAATTTAATGGTTTTTGGCCCATTGGTTCTTTAGAGTAGTTCACGACCCAATTCTTGCACAAAAGAATGGATTTGAGTCCATTAAGGCTAATTGGATTTGGTATGGCCCAATAAGGCCCATTAGGGTAATTTATTTCATTTTAGGCCCATTATGGCCGAAAATGTTAAATTTTATGAAAGTGGGTCTAATTAGGGCCCATTTAAAGGTCCTAAGCCCTAAACAGTCAAAATGGTTGTTTATTGGTCCATTCGGCCCAATAAGGAAATCCTAGTCTATAATGGACTTAAATCGGGATTTCTAGAGTTTCCAACCTTTTGTTGCCTATTTGAATGTTTTTACAGAGTCTTTGATGGAAATTTTTTTGCCATTGAATAAACATCATACATGCTTTCATGTTTTAATCACAATGTTATCATTGTTTAATGTTTACAAAGCATTAGAATTCCTAGTTGTGACAAGGTGGCCTCCTTTGATTACAATAGTTGTAGGCTGTTGACCCTGCATGGAAGGGTCTAGGTACAAAACTGGGGTAGAGTGCGGAAGATTCTGATGGATGAGGCCCACAAGTCCAGGTTCTCCATCCATCCCGTGGTGACGAAGATGTATAAAGATCTTCGTCCTGATTACTAGTGGCCCTGCATAAAGCGGGATTTAGCTTAGTATGTTGAGAGATGCTTGACCTGCAAGAAGGTTAAGGTAGAGCACCAGAGGCCTCACGGAAAGACACAACCATTATATATTCCTGTGTGGAAGTGGGAATACATTACTTTGGATCTCATTACTTATCTTCCCAGGACCGCATGTGGAGTTCATTCGATATGGGTCATTATGGATCGGTTGACCAAGAATGCTCATTTTATCCCGATCCAGGAAAGCATATCGGTCGAGAAGCTGGCAGAGATTTATGTGCGAGAGGTAGTGGCACGTCATGGTGTGCCTATCTCGGAGGTGTCAAACCGAGATGTTTGTTTCACTTCCTGATTTTGGAAGCGGTTCCACGACAAGATAGGTACTCGTCTCTAATTCAGCACCACTTTCCACCCCCAGACAGACGGACAGAGTGAGAGGATGATTCAGACTCTCGAGGTCATGCTTGGTGCATGTGTTTTGGATTTTGGTGGCAATTGGGATACATATTTTCCGCTAGCAGAATTTTCCTATAACAACAACTACCATGCCAGCATAGACCAACCTCCCTTCAAGATGCTCTATAGGAGGAAGTGTAGGACCTCAATCTTACGGGGCGAGGTCGGTCAGAGGGTCATGGGGAGTACTGAGGTAGTACTCAAGACCATAGAGCGGACCCAACAGGTTTGAAGTGGGCTCCAGACTGCTCAGATTCGCTAGAAGAGCTACACCGACAAGCGGCGATCAGACTTTGAGTTTCATGTGAGCAACATGGTTCTCCTAAAGGTGTCACCTTGGAAAGGTGTCATCCAGTTCTGGAAGCGGGGAAAGCTGTGCCCCAGGTATATCAAGACTTTCAGGGTCATAGCCCGGGTGGGCAAGGTGGTGTTCCGATTAGATCTTCCAGCAGAGCTCAGCCAGATCCACAACACTTTCCTTGTTTCCCAGCTACGGAAGTGTTTAGTGGGCGGGTCAGCGGTTGCGCCTCTAAAGTACATTCAGGTTGATGATAGTCTGAAGTACATCGAGAGACCAGTAGCTATTCTTGATAGGAAGACAAAGGAGCTGAGCAACATAAGGGCTGAGTTGGTGAAGGTGCAATGGCAGCGTCGTAAGGGTTCGGAATGGACTTGGGAGCCCGGGGAGGAGATGAGGGAGCACTGCCTGGAGTTGTTTCCAGATGCACCAGACTTCAAGGACAAAGTCTAACACAAGTGGGGGAGATTGTGACGCCTCATTCCTGGTACGCATTTTATTGTGATTTGTTAATTTTTGTAGAGCTACTCGACAAGTTGGGAGCCCCAGACTCGTTGAATAGAAGCAGGATTGGACGCGGGTTTAAATCTATCTAGTCGATGAGTTGAGAGCCCTCAACTCGACGAGTAGGCCTGCCAGAATGAAACCCTAATTTTGGGGTTTTGTACCCTATTTAAGCAACTTAATCCCCACCTTATGGCCTCATTTACAGCCTCCAAGTCCCAAACCCTAATCCACGAAACCCTAGAGCATTTTGTGAGTGTGTGAGCAATTTGTGAGTAATCTTGTGTGTTTTTAAAACTTAAAGAAGAAGAAGAAGAAGGAGTTAGAAGACTCAGGAGGAAGAGAGTAGATCCATAAACTACACTTCTTTGGCTAAATTTTTTGGTAATCTAGCTTCTATCTTGACCACTAGTGCATTAGATCTCTTCCTTCCTCTTTCATAAGGATTTTGCCCCAAGAATGATAACCTTTGGATAATGGTCGGCCAAAGTGGGTATTCATCTAGATCTAATACCTTCAAGGGTTGGTACGACATAAAGGTGCAAACTTTATGCCATTAGAGCCCCCATGCAAGCGATAGAGGGTCATTTTGGCCTTTTTAGCTCAAAAAAGCCATGCATGAAGAGAAGGGTGGGAGCTTTACGTGTCCAAGTAGTGTTAAGGCTTTAGATCTATGGTTGTAAGTTTTAGCTTGGTGTATGGATGGCCTAAGGACAGATTTTTAGGTCCGAAGGAGTTAGGGTTTGAGCTAAACCCATTAAGAAGAGGTATTAATGGGTAAAGTTGGAAACTTTACCCTTAAAAGGACATTTTTCGGGTTTATGTGAAGTATGAAGCTTGGATCAAAGGTGTCGGCACTTAATCCATCAAGATAGCCAAACAGACAAGGGGACTCAGTGAGTCCAGAGGGGGGTCTCGATGATTTGAGTCGATTCATCCCGATGTCGTACCAGGTGGAACTTGACAAGTCTATGAAGGGACACGACGAGTTGACTCAGCTTATCACAAGTCTGAATAGCATAGGAACTCGACGAGTTAGGAGGTAACTCGATGAGTTGGGTCAACTGGAAGTTGACCTTGAGTTTCACCTTGACTAGAGCGTTGACTTTGACCAGGGGTAAAATGGTCATTTTACCCTTAGAAGATTTCAAAGATTCCTCACTTGTGATTTCAATAGCCAGCTTGAGAGGTGAGTTTTCCTCCAGTACGAACGGAGTCGAAGGTACCAATTTCGGCCCGTTTATGTATGCTAGCATATGCCGAACTTAGGTCTGATGCTGGGGTTAGGCTGATGTAGATTATTTGTTTCCGGAGTTTGGTCCGATGCCAGGGCAAGCCCGAGGAATGTTTGTATGCTTAATGTGTTCGTGATTCTTGCATGTGTTTGCTTATGTGTTCCGGACTTCGGTACGATGTCGGGGCAAGCCTGAGTAGGGTTTATATGGTTATATGTTATATGTTTATGTTTTATATGTCCGTTGCTATGTTATATGTATACCGGACTTCGGTCCGATGCCGGGCGGGACCCAATGTCAGACTTCGGTCCGATGTCGGGCGGGGCCCGATGCCGGATTCATCCGATGCCAGGAAGGGCCCGATGTAGTGTGCAAGGCACAATGTATGCTATTATGTGTTTATGTAATGTATGTGGTAGCTTAGGGAGACTCACTCGGCTTCGTGCTTATAGTTTTCATTTTTGTTTTCAGGTACTTCCGGTAGCAAGGCGAAGAGTCGGGATGACTGCATGGCACACACCATAGTTTTCATTCTGGAATGTTTTAGACTCTGATATTTGACACATAGTTTGATACAGTATTTTGATATGATGTTTGAGATACACGACATGTGATTTTATTATGTTGTTTTATGAATTATGGGGTTTTCTTAAATGATTTAAAACGAAATTTTTGGACTATATTTTTGGGATGTTACATTCATTGTAACAGTACAAAATTTTCAAACAAAATTGTTATTTTTAAAGTTCCACAAAACATAGTTTTAACATCACTCATGCCAATTTGAAAATTTTGCAAGCAGAAAACATCGAGACATTTTCTCAAGTATCGTTGAATCCACATAAACTCAAATCATCAAGTTGGTGTGTACAATCATGCCAGCGCCTTCCTGCGATCCTAAGATGTACCTGAAACACATTTAACCAACACTGTAAGCACAAAGCTTAGTGAGTTCCACAAAATACCATGTACACAAATAATAAGCCTCTGATGGCTATATCTCGATAAGGACCCTCTGGTCATGTGTCTTAGTGAAAGACCCTCCGGTCCCACGTCTTGGTATAGACCCTCCGTTCATAGCTAAATATATATAGAGAGTAATATAAAAACATGAGTCATAAAGATAGAATGCTTAATAACACGTAAAGCAGATAAGACCCTCCAATCAGTAAAGCAAATAAGACCCTCTGGTCACGCATGCATTAACACATAGGTAAGTATAGTGAGAAGACTCATCTCTCAAAGCAAAGCAAGTAAATCTCACATCCGAACTGTCGGTCTAGACTCCGCCTAATATATGACACATATATCTCTAATTAATAATTAATACTAACAACCCCCCAAAATTCTAGACCAAGTCACTTCTACTAAATCTCAGGAGGGTAAAAAGACCATTTTGCCCCACCATGGTCAAAATTTCACAACTTGACCAAAACCCTAAAAGTCAAAGAAATTCAACACCTAGCGCATGTTGGGTGTACATCCTTCTATGTTGGGCGTAAAATTAACATGCATGCATCGGGGACTCACGACGCTATGTTGCATGTAGCTGGTAGTACGCACGACATACTCCCCAGACTTCCTCTTTTCGATCCATTTGGTCTTAACTCGTTAAGACTATTGCTATGATTTCAGATATGGGCTAACTAGAGCCTAATACTTCACAAAGTTGATGACTTTATGCCTTAACATGGTTGGACAAGTCTCAAGCTCATAGACTCTAACCTTCTAAACATAAAGGTTCACATATCTCAAGCATGGAGAGATTTTGACGACCAAGATCTCATTTCTATGAATCTAAACATCCAAATACACCTAAAAGGATAGGATTTATGCTCCGGAGTTCATCAAACTCACAAAGCTTCAAACTTGGAACATAAAACCCTAGAAATGGACCCAAAACATGAACTAATCAAAACAATGAATAGATACCTCAGGATGATGCACCAATAACATAAGAACTCATATCCAAGAGCTTGAAAATCATATATCCTTCCTTCCAGAGTCCTCCTTCACAAAAGGACTCCATAAGAACACTCACTGAGCCACAAGCACTCGCATAAGCTATGAAAACAAGATTTAGGGTTTGAGGTTAGTTGGAGGCTAGAAATGGTGGTGGGAAATGAGGTCATCATGTTCCTTAAATAGGGCCACACATGACATTAGGGTTTTCATGAAAATAATCAGGGGCTGACTAAAATGTATGCACATGTACACATCCCTTCATGCTCCTTAGTATCCTAATATTCCTCATTCATTCGCGTATGGATCCAATGCTTTTAGTAGTACGGACCAAATACTACCTTCCACACCAACCCATATTCGTCCCAAGTCATCCTCTTAAGACCCTAATTTACAAGTACTCTTTCCCCCATAGATATCTAACTATTTTCTTAGCAAACTTCTCAAACTGAACATCTAGGCACTCATCCTAGACTACTCGTCTACTTTGATCTAACTCGCAAAGATCTCCGCCATTCTTGTTGTCTACTCCATGTACACCAATCGTACATGATATAGGGCCCGATAGATAGTCAAATAAATGATTCTTCCTCAAATCAACAACCAAATAAAGAATAGGAAGAAAGGCTAAATCATGCATTCTAAGGCGATAAAGTCTTAACCATGTACAATGAAGTAACACATGTAGAGCAACTATTAAGAATAACATCAATCAAAGGAAAGAACACCTGGGCTAAAACATAATAAATTAGGAAACTTTAGCTCAAATTCCTGAAGATACCTAGCCTACCATTTAGCATGTCGTTCTAACAACTAAAGAATAACTCATCTCCTATGCTTTCCTATTAAAAGTCCTTTTCTCTTTTTAGAAAATCATTTGTTTTTGGTACAATTTAATCAATTCCTCGGTTTGAGTCCTGACATACCCGAGGGTGTGCCCGAATCTCTCAAACCAAGCCTCTGATACCAACTTGTAACAGTACAAAATTTTCAAACAAAATTTTCATTTTTAAAGTTCCACAAAACATAGTTTGAACATCACTCCAGCCAATTTGAAATTTTTCCAAACATAAAACATCGAGAAATTTTGTCAAATATCCTAGAATCCACATAAACCCAAATCATCAAGCTATTGTGTACAATCATGCTGGCACCTTCCCGCGATCCTGAGATGTACCTAAAACACATTTAATCAACACTGTAAGCACAAAGCTTAGTGAGTTCCCCAAAATATCATGTATACAAATAATAAGCCTCTCATGCCTATATCTCGATAAGGACCCTATGGTAATGTGTCTCAGTGAAGATCCTCATGTCCCATGTCTCAGTATGGACCCTCTGGTCATAACTCAATATATATACAGAACAATATAACAACATTAGTCACAAAGACATAATGCATAATAACACGTAAAGAAGATAAAACCCTCCGCTGAGTAAAGAAAATAAGACCCTTCGGTCACGCAGGCATTAACATACAAGTGAGTATAGTGAGAAGACTCACCTCTCAACGCAAAGCAAGTAAATCTCGCACCCAAACTACCGGTCTAGAATTCGCCTAATATATGACACATATATCTCTAATTAATAAACCCCAAAATACTAGACCAAGTCTCTTCTACTAAATCTTAGGAGGGTAAAATATCATTTTGCCCCTCCATGGTCAAAAGTCCACAACTAGACCAAAACCCTAAAATTCAAAGAAATTCAACACTCAGCCCGTACGTTGGGTGTACATCCCTCTATGTTGGGCATATAGCTAAACATGCGTGCGTTGGGGACTCAAGGTGCTACGATGCACATAGCTGGGTATATGCATGGCATACTCCCCAAACTTTGTCTTTTCAATCCATTTGGTCTTAACTAGTTAAGATAATTGCTACAATTTCAGATCTAGGCTAACTAGAGCCTAATACTTCACAAAGTTGATGACTTCAAGCCTTAGCATGGTTGGACAACTCTCAAGCTCACAAACTATAACCTTCTAAACATAAAGGTCCACATATCTCAAGTATTGAGAGGTTTTGATTACCAAAATCTCATTTTATGAATCTAAACATCCAAACCCACTAAAAAGGACATGATTTATGCTATGGACTTCATCAAACTCACATAGATTCAAACTTGGGACATAAACCCTAGAAATGGACCCTAAACATGAACTAATCAAAACAATGAACAAGATTTTAGCTTGATACCTATGTTTGATGCACCAACAACAGAAGAAATCAGATCCAAGAGCTTGAACACCATATATACTTCCTTCAAGTCTTTTCCTTCACAAAAGGGTCCACAAGAACACTCACTAAGCCGCAAGCACTCACACAAGCTATGAAAACGAGATTTAAGGTTTGAGGGGAGTTAGAGGCTAGGAATGGTGGTTGGAAATGAGGCCATTATGTTCCTTAAATAGGGGGACACAAGGCACTAGTGTTTTCACTCTGATCCTAGTACGCCCATCGTACCCTATGGCACACCCAATGTACTTGGTGGCCTCCACGTCCATGCAAGCACATGAGTATGTTGAGCGTACACATGCGTACGCACCATGTACTCGACTACCACCATTTCTCAAATAAGGACTAGCCTTGACAAATGAAATAAAAGTTAGGCTCACCGATGCATACCTTAGTTCGGGATGTTACATTCATATAGAATAATACGATAAGAATTCAGAGGAATATTAAGTGAGACGAAAAGATCACGTACCTTAGCAGTCATTGGAGATTTTGGAGTTGTCAAAATGAAATATCTCCTAGTTGTGTCCACTTCGTCACTTCTCTGAGCTTTCTCATTCAACTCTAATTCCTCATCTTCATCATTTTCTTCTCCATCTTTCTTAACCAAACTCTTATCACATGATTCACCTTCCTCATACCTTGCAAACAACATGCCATAAGTAGGATGAAGCATCTCTTCGTCATCAGATCCAGACGACCAAATTTGATACATACCATTTTCATCTCCTCCTTTGGCCATATGCGAAAGATTTTTCATTTGATCATGAACTTCTTAAAATCTTTAGGCATAATATGCCTCATCTTTGACTTTCTCTTTCTTCTTTTCCTTCTTTCTCAACATTCAATCCTTGGCCAAGTGATTGTGACCATTATAATAATTGCAGTTGTAGCCAGTATCTCTTTTCAATTTAATTTTTAATTTCTTTTCTTCTTCTTTATTCTCAACTTTTTTCTTCACATTTTGACATCCACTCATATTTTACACTTATTCCTTCTCAAAGTAGTTCTTAAAAATTCCACTGATTAGTTTCCTGAAAAACTTCTTCACCTTATTGTTTGAGTAATAAGCAGTTGCTTTGTCATCGGAATTTAGCAAAAATCCTTCTTCATCTTCATATGCATCACCCTCAGAATCTTCTTCCTTCACATTTGCTTTCGACACCAATGTCATTGGACCACCATAGTTCAACTTGCTCTCCTTAGCAATCTCCATTACCTCGGATTCATGCGGTTTAAGAATATTGTACAAATTTAATAATAAAAAAAGAGAGTATCAAAATTTTCTTGTGTCTTGATTATCAAGCATATGTTTTGACATTCCTTTCTAAGTCCATACATGAAGTAAGCTCAAATTCCAGAAAAGTACGATTTACCCCATTTGATTGCACCTTAAGATCATATCATTCATCCTACCATAGTATGCTTCAATGTTTTCTTTTTCTTTCTGCTTGGAATTAGCAAGTTTAGACAAACATTTCGTCACTGGGCTCTTCTTTGTCCTCTCATTGACTTGATATTTTTCGTTCAACACATCCCAAATTTCCTTTGCAGCTTTGCATCCACAAACATAGTTATAAACAATAAAAGGAAGTGTTCCTTTCAAGCATGAAGAAGTTTCTTATCATTAGCCTTCCATTTTTTTCTTGTGTAACCATGTCTCCACTTGCTACAAAATTACCAACGAACCGAACCAGATCTTCTTGATAAGGTCCTTTTTCAATTGATCTCCATAGATCTAGATATGGCAACAGGGTCGAGTAATACAGGGGACCCCATTCCCCATCCCTACCTGGGAATATAACTAACTCCCATCCCCACCCCCAATGGGGACTAGGGATCCCCAATGGGTAAACAAAGATTCATTGTCTTCTTCTAATATGAAAACTTTTTTCGTAAAGAAAAACTCTAAATTTTAATTTTTCCATCATAATTTTAAAGATTTTACAAAATATAAAAATATCCTTAGATTGCATAAAAAAATATAAACAAATTTACATCCAAATTTAAATAAATACACGAAAAATCAAGTAGAAAATTTATAAAATTGATATTTGAGGTAAAATAGAGATAAAACAGATAGAAAAAAAAAATTATACACGAGTTTAAGTTAGATAAAAGAAAAAGAAAAAGTATAATTTCAATCAAGTAATTACTAATGAGTTAGGTTAATTTGATCAAATTTAATCTATTGTAAATTTTACTATGAATATATGTTTTGTATTATTTTCATATATTAATATATCGGGGCCGGTCCAGGGTCGGGGATTAGGGGTATCCCCATCCTCATCCCCATCCCCACTTTTTTATTCGAGGATTCCCCATCGCAGTCCCCATTCCCAGTCAACTTGGGGATTCCTCAGTCAAAATGGATGTGAATTTTGGGTTCCCCGTCGGGTATGGGGCTTTTTACCATCCCTGCATAGATCTTCATTGATTTTGTTAACGTAATCCTCCATTCAATCTGTACACTGATCATAATACTCTGGGATCATCATCGAAATATTTGTTGCAGATCCAAGAAGATTCATGTAGTTCATCATTGTGTTCACATTGAGATTGGCCATTTGATTTGATGAAAATAAGAATTTGTTGAAAAGAAGTAAAGATGATTATAAGATCGATAGACGAGAACAACAACAAAATTGATTAATCACACTTGATTAAATGAAAATTTTCTCTTTCAAATTTGTGGAATAATGAATCAGAAAGAACGACTCAAAAAGTTGAAAAATCAGATACAAATTCTTCTATAAAAGCAATGATTCAAGCTTTCATACCAATTAAAGAGTGTTTAAAGCAGTTTTATATCAATTGAATCAAAGAAAATAGAAAAGAACACCGAGATCTAAATAAGATCTATTTAGCTTCGTATATTGCGTGAAGGAGTGCAAATGTATTTCGGTACAAAATATCCTGAGAGTGTTCATTAGTCTAACACCTAAGTACTTACCCTATTTATAGGGTACATCTCAGACCAAAAACTACAAGGACTAATCTATGCAATGTGAAACATGAGAATGCCTTGTAAATAGATAAGATAACGAAAGGACTAAAACTTTCACTATTTACAGACGCGAAACCTAAATACACACTTTCAACTATTCACTAGAACTTTTGACTCTACAGATCACAAGCATCTTCATATGAAAATCAACCCTGTTTATGTTGTGTCTATATTCCACCGTTGCCAGCTGCAGAATTACTTGTCATCTTAATCCAATAATTTGTTGTCAATCTTGTGAAAAATATTGATAAAATTCTTTACCTTTGATCATAATTCTAGAAATTTAGTCTTCACTTCTTCTCCAGTTTGATACTCAGGAACATGTAACTTGAAGTGAAACATATTTTTTAGTCGGACCCAACGTGATCTGTACATGACATGTGGAACCGATGAAAACTATATCATCCTCAATGGTTATCCAAGCCCAAATGAGAGTGATCTCTTCTTGTTTTGTCAATGATTGGCTTGATTAAGTTCCATTTTAGAGTTGTAAAAGTGTTTTAATTCCAATATCTTATTTACAATGCCATTCCAAACTGACATTTCAGACATCAAATCAGTCAATCATTATGTTTGAGGAAAATTTTAAAGCTATGATGGCCGCCAAAGAAGCCAAAGCAAGGGAATCTAAAATAATTCAGACACTCAATCAACGTACAAACAATTTAGCTATTCACAAGCAAATGAAAAAGGCAAAAGGGTCCCTAAAACTATGAAAAAAGTCAAAGAAGTTGAGAAGGGGATTCGAGATGCAAATGTGGATATTGATAAGCTTCATACAGAATGGGATTGTCTAACATATGTTGTTAGAATTAGAGGATATTTTATTAACTACGAACAAAATAAATATCCTCTATAATTTCCAAATTTTTGGAAACCAATATAAGTACGCAATAGCTTTTGTAACGATGGTTTAGCTAATGTTAATGAAAAAGCATTGCCATTTTAGATAACCCTACTGATTCTTTTACATAATTAAGTTTGAAAAGACATTGTAATATTTAAAATTAGAGTATATTTATAGGATAATTGAGAACTTGCATCTGGTACAAACTAGTAGTGTCTACATGAGTTTCAAATAATTCCATGTAGGTCTCAATCAGGTCGAACTCATAATCAGACATTCGAACTTGTTCTTATACTATTGCACTCTTCCTACATGCTTCTTCGATGATGTCCACTGTGTTCATAAATTTTTGTATATCTTCAGACATCAAAATGAGTAGCATATGAGTATTATACAATGCTAGTTTTCTCTGCTTCTCGGTTGCATAAGATGGTAATGGGATTTCTAGTATTATCATTTATTGTTTCACATGTTAATAATCACGAAATAATTTCTAACGTAGTCCTATCAACAAGAAGTCGTTGCTCGTCTTCAAGACATAGTATTTCATATTCTACTGACAATGCATTTTTATCAATCGAGTCACTGAATATTGGAGACCGAAATTAAAAAAATATTAGAATACGTATTAAAAACCAACTTGCATAAAGGTATCCAATTGTGACCAACTTGTTGAAACTTATAAATAATGAAATTTATTAATTTGCAACTAGTCTATAGTAACATGTTTGTCTAAACTTGTTCTAATCCCATCTTTTTGGAGTTCTATCTGCTTTCAATTTAAACTTTAACACTCGTTCTGATGTCTTTTTTTAGTTTATAGGTGCATTTCGTGGTTTATTATTATTATTCTTATTTTTCTAACTCATCATCTTGGGTTTTTATCTACAAAACAAAATCAGAAAACATTTTAATACATTAGCATAAAAATAAAATAAAATATTTAATAGAAACTTTTTTAATTCGATTTTACCAATATCGCGCACAATTCTGGAAACTCCTATAAATGAAATACAATTTTCTTCGTCCGTGAAACCCACTTTTTTTAACAACATTTTCGCAAGTTGGTTTTCGGACTCATATAGGTTATTTAACAATATCAAAAATGATAAGAACAAATATTAAATTTTTTGTTCTGGAGTTGCATTCCGGAGTTGATTATTAGTATTCCAGACTATATTTTGGGTATTCCGGAGTTAGACTACCATTCCATAATATCTTGTAATGTCTAATGTAGACTTATTTTCTAACTAAAACCTAGTCCTAAACAGACTTTAAGATACTTATATGGGTCTTATATGTCTAAAACGAAAAAAATACAAAAAATAGATATTTCAAACTTGTTCTTCGTATTGTGGACATGATCTATGCTTTCCAGAATACATATAATTGTTTATAAACTCAAATGCAAGTAACTTAAAGTGTAGAACTCACATGTTTTGATGAATCCATGATCAAAAATTTGTCTGAAATATGGGTAGAATGAGCTTCAGAATTTCAAAATCCGAAATGATTATTCTAAATTTTTGTGTGTATATCCCATATATATAGCATTTTGCTACAATAATGAGTTTAACCCGTTTTGGTCTGGTTCAGAATAGCCATTCAGGACACAATAGCTAGTTTTCAAATAATAATAATAATAATAATAATAATAACAATAATAATAATAATAATAATAGTTATTTTTGTTACCTGTAAACTAAAATGTGGATAAGTTACTCAATTTCCACTTTTAAACTTAATTACTAAAATGTGTTGTTTAGCTTTTTTTTTTTAATGTGTAATGTTATCTTTTTTTTTCTTTCTGGGGACATCAACCAAAAGAATCCACATTCATTAGCACATAAAAATCTTCATTGTATTTTTTTTAATTTTTTATAGAATTTTTTTGGGGTTTTTTAAGTTTTTGTTATTAATGTTTATTAATTTGTTTTTTTTACAAACATCATTATAACTAACAAAGCTTCTTACTAAAACCAAGAAACAAAATTTTAAATCTATATAAGGAAATGACACATTTTCCCAACCAAGTATTAAGAAATTTTCGAATAAGGTCCTTAACATATTTTTGTGCTAGATTACTGAATAAACTCTGAAGTAATCTGACTTTTTAGTTCCTCTAACCTTAATTATCCCGTTTTTTGTGCCACTTAAACATTTTATTCCATTTAAAAGTCAAAGTCACATTTTTACCATTTATTCATTTCTCAAAATATATTTCCAGGATAATGTGTGTTGTGTCAATTGTCTATTTCAAAGTTTCTCAAAACTGTTTTTTGTGAGTTATCACCATTGATTCACCCTTATTTCTTTTCACATCTCTTCCTTTCATCAATCAATTTCCAAGCAGTATCGAATCTTCTCATTTTACCCTGAATATTGATCATGGAATGGTAATGGCACAAATAATGTGGATGATCTAGCGGATTAACAGCCCAAAGGAAGAATGTAAACACCAGTTTCCAATCGTTATGTACTTCAGATAAAACTTCTATCACCAACTCCAACGAGGTGGTGACACCACATATTTCAAGATTGTTCAACATAGTAACACAACTTTTACCAGGTCACTTGATTATCTCCACTATCAATCCAACGTCTCTTTGAACTTCGGATGTTATAACATAATATTTAGAGGGAACCAATCTCTCGTCATCAATATCTAACTCATTTTCATCGGGTTCATGGATGGATTAACATGTTGATAGATAAATGAGAGAATTTCATATATGTCCTTAAACATCAAAATATCATATTTACCCAACTTAATTTCTAAATATCATATTTACCCTTCATAAAATTTCTAAATATCATATTTACCCTTCATAAAGTTTCAAAATATCATATATGTCCTTTTTAAACATCAAAATATCATATATGCCCTTCTTAAATATCAAAATATCATATATGTGCTTTTTAAACATCAAAATATCAATGATAATATCTAAAATACCCTCTATCTACAACATGATAATAATCAACAACAACAAAAACTAAACAATCAAAATATGCATTCCATAGAGAGGGTTGAAAATGAATCTTTTTGTTTGTCAAGAGGGCGACATTCCAACAATTTAGAAGTTCACATTCCATTATCATAGACGTAAGGATAATATGGTTAAAATGTTTAATTATTATAATAATTCTAAGGTATAAAATGTAACATCCAAAATTTTAGGTATTATATTTATTCTTTTTAATTTCAAGTTTTGTGGAAGGACTCGGCGAGTTGATGCGTAGACTCGCCGAGTAGAGACGCGAATCATTATCCGGGTGGACGGATGGACTCGGCGAGTCCATGTTGTTTAATGAAACCCTAATTCCTTGGGTTTGGGGCCTATTTAAAGGGCCTTATGGCCGTCATTTGCGGCTACCAGACCCCAGAGAGAAACCCTAAGTGTGCTAGAGCATTTGTGAGAGGGAAAGGAGCTATTTCTTGATCTTTGTTGGTGTTTTTGCTAATAGAAGAGGACCAAGACAAGAGGAGGCTGAAGAGGGTGATAAGCTAGTGATTCCAGAGCTCAGAGACTTCATTTTGAGGTATCCATTCGAACCCTTCTTTAGTTTATGATGTGATTCTTAGAGTTAGGGCTTTTTAGCCCCATTAGAGGATGATTATATGGAGTAATTGGTCCCTTCTCGTGTTGGTGTTGTAGATCTGGACCCAAAGAGGTCCAGAGACCCTTTCCCTTTGAGCTTTATGAACATTAATGGAGGTTATGAACTTAGGAGGTAACCTTAGAGGCCATATCTTCAAATACGACCTTTGAGCCTTTGCATGTGTACCAAGATGTTAGATTTACGTGATTATAATGCCTTGGGAAGCTGGATCTATGGTTTAGAGAAGCGGATCTGACCTCAAGAGGTCAGTTCAGCTAGAGCATGGCATGGACTTGCCGAGTCCTTTAGCCGACTCAACGAGTAGGACGAGGGTTCTCCCGATAATCACACAGTTGGTGACTCACCGAGTTGGGTAAGTGACTCGGTAAGTCAGAGGGAATCTAGAGGACAGAGTGCATGATGGTACTCGCCGAGTCAGGAGCCGGACTCGGCGAGTTGGGTCAGGACATTTCACAGATTGTGATCAGTGATGATTTGCAGAGTTGAGGTTGACTCAGTGAGTCGAATGAAGACTATGAGAGTGAAGAGCATGTGTGTTCTCGCCAAGTCACGGTCATACACTCGGCGAGTTTGGTTAAGGTTGACCGTTGACTTCGTTGACTTTTAGGGTTAGTCAATGTTTGGACCTTAGAGTCATAGGAAGGGTAGGATAGTCTTTACCCTTCCTAGTGGATGTATTGAGAGGAAGAGATTAGCCTAGCCCTGATGGTTTTATTAATTAGGGTATTTATTTCATGTGATTAGGCAGAGGCTACACCAGATGGTTTTATTAATTAGGGTATTTATTTCATGTGATGAGACATCCAAGGTGAGTCTTCTCAGTATACTTTACCTTGAGTAGGTAAATAGAGTTATGTGATACAGTGTTATATATATATATATATATATATATATATATATATATATATATATATATATATATATATTGTTGTTGCACTGCATTCTTTTATGTGATTTATGCTGTTCATGCTTGCAGAGTTAGAACCTGAGGGTTCACAGAGTTTGGGTGCACGGACCCATAGAGTTATAGCCTCGAGTGGCTAATATGTGTTATATGTGGTATTTTGGAGAACTCACTAAGCTTTGTGCTTACAGTATTTTGTGTTATGTGTTTCAGGTACTAGTGAGGATCGCGGGAAGGCGTCGGATTGATCAATACACACACGAGATTTTTATGCTATGAGATCTTGGGATTGATATATGTTATGAATTGAGTTTCAAACAATGATGTTTTTATGAATAATAAATGAATTATGTTTTTATAAAATACGAAAAATTGTTTTGGAAATTTACGTCGTTACAAGTTGGTATCAGAGCCTTGGTTTGAGGGATTCGGGTACACCTTCGGGAGTATTTGAACTCAAACTGAGGATTTGAAAAATATTTTCAAAAAGGGAATCAAGTTTTCTAAAAGAGTATAAGATTTTTAGAAAAACACAGATCAGAGACGTGTGTACGATCAATCAGCGCCCGAACGGTGATTTCACAAAATACCCTTATGTTATATGTTTATGAGATTGATATGATGTATTCTTGTGTTAGAGTGGGCTAGGTATTTCCTATTAGGACTAGGGTGGCCTGATTTGTGATGCCTTAGCCTAGGGGGAAGTGAGCTGTTATGAGATGCTTGAGAGTGAGTAGGTAGCAGTGAGGAGCTTATGAGAGATCTATAGATAGTGGATTATGCATAATAGAGTACTTGGGACTTGGGATCCTAAGAGGAGGACTTGGGGTGTACTGATACGGTGCGGACAATAGTATTTGGCCCGTACTACTGAAAACACCGGGGCGATGTACAGTTCAAGTAAGAATCTTCGGGATGCCAGAGATCAAGGAGGGATGCGTTATCGATTGCGAGTATGCTCGAATGAATTGCTAATGTATGGTATGTTGTATTTCAGTGATAGATCATGGTGAGGACACAACTTATGCCAGAGAGCAGCGAGACTAGTGATGAGGAGATCCACCGGATCATCCATGAGGAGGTGGCTGCAACCATTAGGGCAGAGATACCAGTGATGTTTGGGTCTATTAAGACCACGTTGATTGAGACTTTTGACGAGTGTTATGCCGCTCTTTCTGAGGCTGCTGTCGCAATGGCCACTGCACCCGTCGCTGTTGCTAGGCAGTAGGGGGTGACTCGTTGTTGTTCGGGGAGTTCAGCAACACGAAGCCACCAGAGTTTGATGGGATGTAGGATCCAATTGCAGCGATGAGATGGGTATCTAACATTGAGGTGTGTTTCTATACTTGCTCGTGTCCGGAGCACTTGAGGGTTCAATTTGTGCTGAACCAGCTTCGCCTGGGGGCGAAGGACTGGTAGAAGTTCGTGACAGCACACTATTCTCCAGCAGAGCTTGCTGCGGTGACCTGGGAGAGGTTCACCACCAAGTTTCGTGATGAGTACGTTCCCTCGGTGGAATGAGATCGGTTGGCACAGGAATTTTTGACCCTCAAGCAGGGTACATAGTCTGTTACAGCTATTACCAGGATGTTTCATCAGAGGGCGATGTTCTGCCCCGAGCACGTGTCTACTGAGCAGGCACATATGAGACATTATTTGAGTATTAACTCCTCGTATCGGACATTTGCCGAGCTTCAGGAAAATGCTCGGAAGAGGAAGATCGAGCTAGAGACTCACGCGAGGGAGGAGGCGGAGTCTCAGGGGAGGGATCGGCGACCGGCACAGTCCCAGCCGGCAGCCAAGCGGGCCAAGCCCGCTGATCCCAGAGCAAGGAGCTAGAAGGGCCGCACTTGTGGGAATTGCGGCAAGGGTCATAATGGAGTTTGTAGAGCGGGATCTTGCTACAAGTGTGGCAAGGAGGGGCATATAGCCAAGGACTACCCAAAGGGGTTTGTAGTGTGTTTTCACTGCAACCAAACCAGACACCGGAAGGCCGAGTGTCCGCTGTTGCGAGGGACTACCCAGGGAGCACCTCAGGGATCTGCCCCTGCTGCTATCAGAGCTACTGAGAGTCGGTCAGTGAAGGCCGAGGTACCGAAGGCGCGAGGGAGAGCCTTCCAGTTGACCGCGGAGGAGGTCCACGCAGCGCCCGATGTCGTGGTTGGTATGTATTCTTTCATATATTTATTTTAATGTTTAAGATTTTGTACTTATATTATGATATGCGTATGTACTTTTCTTGTGAATTATGTACCTGCTTTGGTGTTATTTGACTCGGGTAGATCTTTTATATCGTTGGCTTTTAGTTGGCACATCAGTATTAGTCGAGAGGCGTTGAGTCGACCTCTGAGAGTCTCCATCGCCAACGAGAGAGCAGTGTATGCCACGGAGGTGATTCGAGGATGTGTACTTGAAATTTTTGGTGTAGATTTTCTTATTGATTTGGTCCCGACTGCGATGGGGGACGTCTGTGTCATCGTAGGCATGGATTGGTTGAGCAAATTTGGAGCAGTTATCGACTGCGAGCGATAGCTGATGACCATACGAGACCCAAGTGGGGGAGTTCTCACAGTGTACGGCGAGGGTACCAGTCTCGATTCAGCGTTTTGTTCGGCTTCTAGAGCGAGGCAAAGTCTATAGCAGGGCTGTAGTTGTTTTGTAGCGTATGTGATGGATATGAGAGTTGTTGCTGGGAGACCGAGTACGGTTGAGGAGGTCCCGATAGTGCGTGAATTCCCGGATGTTTTTATTGAGGAGTTACCGGGTGTGCCTCCCGAGAGGCAGGTGGAGTTTCGCATTGATTTGATTCCGGGGGCAACACCTATCGCCAAGACGCCCTATCACCTTGCACCTCCAGAGATGCAGGAGTTATCCTCGCAACTTCAAGAGTTGTTGGGGAAGGGGTTTATATGGCCGAGCAGCTCGCTGTGGGGAGCACCGATCCTTTTTGTGAAGAAAAAGGATGGTTCGCACCGAATGTGCATAGATTATCGAGAGTTGAATAAGTTAACGGTCATGAACCGTTATCCTTTGCCGAGGATCGACGATTTGTTCGATCAGCTGCAGGGAGCATCTTGGTTTTCCAAGATTAATCTGAGATCTGGATATCATCAGATGAGGGTGCACGATGAGGATATCCAGAAGACCGCATTCAAGACTCGTTATGGGCATTACGAGTTCGTGGTGATGCCATTCAGGCTCATCAATGCGCCTGCAACATTCATGGATCTCCTGAACAGGGTATGCAGACCGATGCTGGATCGATCAGTGATTGTGTTCATTGACGACATTTTAGTGTATTGAAAGTCCAGGGAGCAGCATGAGGAGCATTTGCGGGAGATCCTCAGCATGCTGAAATCGGAGAGGCTTTACGCCAAATTCCCCAAGTGCGATTTTTGGCTACGAGAGGTGCAGTTTCTTGGTCACCTCGTTAACCAAAAGGGGATTTTGGTCGATCCGGCCAAGATCGAGGCGGTGATGAGTTGGGAGGTGCCGAAATATCCTTCTAAGATCAGGAGTTTCCTAGGGTTGGTCGGCTATTATCATAGGTTCAATAGAGATTTCTCCAAGATTACTGTTCCTCTCACCAGGTTGACCCGGAAGGGTGTGGTTTTCAGCTGGGGCCCCGAGCAGCAGGCCTCATTTGAGACTCTTCGCCAGAGATTATGCGAAGACCCGGTGTTGACTCTTCTAGAGGGGATGGAGGACTTCGTGGTGTATTGTTACGCATCGACATCTGGGTTGGGGGCGGTGTTGATGCAGAGGGGGCATGTGATCGTGTACGCATCGAGGCAGCTGAAGCCCCATGAGGCATGGTATCCCACCCACGATCTAAAGTTGGGGGCTGTGGTGTTCGCCCTCAAGATTTGGCGCTATTATCTATATGGAGTTCGATGTGCGATATACACGGATCACAAGAGTTTGAAGTATTTGATGGATCAGCCAAACCTGAACATGCGTCAAAGGAGATGGTTGGATGTGGTAAAGGATTATGATTGCGAGATCCTGTACCACCCGGGCAAGGCTCATGTGGTAGCCGACGCCCTGAGTCGTAGAGCAGAGAGTGCCCCGATTCGGGATATTTGTATGAGATTGACGGTGATGACTCCGGTGTTGGACACCATCAGTGAGATCGGAGAACCGCAAGAGAGAGCGAGTTATCGGGCAGGTGTCGGAGTTCGTGACTGATAGCATAGGGCTTATGACCTTCCAGGGTCGGATTTGGGTACCGTTTGTTGGAGGAACGCGTACCATCTTGATGGAGGAGGCACATAAATCGAGATTCTCGATCCATCCCAGAGCCACTAAGATGTTTCTGGATCAAGAAGGAATATTGGTGGCCCTGTATGAAGAGAGATGTACCGTGGTTTGTTGAGAGGTGCCTAACCTGTCGTAAGGTTAAGGCCGAACATCAGAGGCCGCATGGTAAGTTGCAGCCACTGGAAGTCCCAGAGTGGAAATGGGAACAATTATCCATGGATTTTATCACCAAATTACCGAGAACAGCAAGGGGTGTCGATGCAATTTGGATGATAGTAGATCGTTTGAAAAAGAGCGCTCATTTTCTCGCCATTAGTGAGAGTTCTTCTGCGGAGAAGTTGGCAGAGATATATGTGAGAGAGGTGGTATCGCGGCATGGGGTGCCGATCTCAATTGTGTCAGATCAAGATGTGCGTTTCACTTCCAGATTTTGGAAGAAATTTCATGAAGAGTTGGGTACGAGGCTGCATTTTAGTACCACATACCACCCACATACTGATAGACAGAGCGAGCGGACGATTTAGACGCTCGAGGACATGCTCCGAGCATGTGTGTTGGATTTTGGCGGAAGTTGGGACACGTATTTGCCCTTAGCGGAGTTCTCCTACAACAACAACCATCATTCGAGCATTAGTATGCCACCCTTTGAGCTGTTGTATGGGAGGAGGTTTCAGACTCCTATTTGTTGGGGAGATGTAGGGCAACGAGTGATGGGTAGCACGGAGATCGTGCTTCAGACGACAGAGCAAATACAGCAGGTCAGGCAGAGGTTATTGACTGCTCAGAGTCACCAGAAGAGTTATGCGGATAGGCGACGATCCGAGCTTGAGTTCCAGGTCAGTGATTATGTTCTTCTGAAGGTATCTCCTTGGAAAGGAGTGATCCGATTCAGGAAGAGGGGCAAGCTAGGGCACCGGTATATCGGGCCATTCAGAGTGATCGCAAGAGTGGGCAGGGTAGCGTATCGCTTGGAGCTACCTACGGAGTTGGAGCGGATTCATAGTACCTTCCACGTATCTCAGCTGAGGAAGTGTATAGCCGACGAGTCGGCGGTAGTGCCGTTAGAGGACATTCAGGTAGATGCGAGCCTGAACTACGTAGAGAGACCAGTTGCGATTATGGATCGGAAGATCAAGGTTATGAGGAACAAGGAGGTGCCTCTGGTGCAGGTATAATGGCAACATCGGAAAGGGTCCGAGTTGACTTGGGAGCCAGAGCAGGAGATGCATGAGCAGCATCCGCAGTAATTTCAGGGATGAGACTTCGAGGATGAAGTCTGATTCAAGTGGGGGAGAATTGTAACATCCGGAATTTCAGGTATTATATTTATTCTTTTAAATTTCAAGTTTTGTGGAAGGACTCGGCGAGTTGATGCGTAGACTCGCCGAGTAGAGACGCGAATCATTATCCGGGTGGACGGATGGACTCAGCGAGTCCATGTTGTTTAATGAAACCCTAATTCCTCGGGTTTGGGGCCTATTTAAAGGGCCTTATGGCTGTGATTTGCGGCTACCAGACCCCAGAGAGAAACCCTAAGTGTGCTAGAGCATTTGTGAGAGGGAAAGGAGCTATTTCTTGATCTTTGTTGGTGTTTTTGCAAATAGAAGAGGACCAAGACAAGAGGAGGCTGAAGAGGGTGCTAAGCTAGTGATTCTAGAGCTCAGAGACTTCATTTTGAGGTATCCATTCGAACCCTTCTTTAGTTTATGATGTGATTCTTAGAGTTAGGGCTTTTTAGCCCCATTAGAGGATGATTATATGGAGTAATTGGTCCCTTCTCGTGTTGGCGCTGTAGATCTGGACCCAAAGAGGTCCAGAGACCCTTTCCCTTTGAGCTTTATGAGCATTAATGGAGGTTATGAACTTAGGAGGTAACCTTAGAGGCCATATCTTCAAATACGACCTTTAAGCCTTTGCATGTGCACCAAGATGTTAGATTTACGTGATTATAATGTCTTAGGAAGCTGGATCTATGGTTTAGAGAAGCGGATCTGACCTCAAGAGGTCAGTTCAGCTTGAGCATGGCATGGACTCGCCGAGTCCTTTAGCCGACTCAACGAGTAGGACGAGGGTTCTCCCGATAATCACACAGTTGGTGACTCACCGAGTTGGGTAAGTGACTCGGTGATTCAGAGGGAATCTAGAGGACAGAGTGCATGATGGTACTCGCCGAGTCAGGAGCCGGACTCGGCGAGTTAATTCAGGACATTTCACAGATTGTGATCAGTGATGATTTGCAGAGTTGAGGTTGACTCAGTGAGTCGAATGAAGACTAGGAGAGTGAAGAGCATGTGTGTTCTCGCCAAGTCACGGTCATACACTCGGCGAGTTTGGTCAAGGTTGACCGTTGACTTCGTTGACTTTTAGGGTTAGTCAATGTTTGGACCTTAGAGTCATAGGAAGGGTAGGATAGTCTTTACCCTTCCTAGTGGATGTATTGAGAGGAAGAGATTAGCCTAGCCCTGATTGTTTTATTAATTAGGGTATTTATTTCATGTGATTAGGCAGAGGCTACACCAGAGTTACCGAGTTAGAGATTTACTGAGATATCCGAGGTGATTCTTCTCAGTATACTTTACCTTGAGTAGGTAAATAGAGTTATGTGATACAATGTTTTATATATTTTGTTGTTGCACTACATTCTTCTATGTGATTTATGTTGTGCATGCTTGCAGAGTTAGAACCTGAGGGTTCACAGAGTTTGGGTGCACGGACCCACAAAGTTATAGTCTCAAGTGGCTAATATGTGTTATATGTGGTATTTTGGGGAACTCACTAAGCTTTGTGCTTACAGTGTTTTGTATTATATGTTTAAGGTACTAGTAAGGACCGTGGGAAGACGCCGACTTGATTAGTACACACACGAGATTTTTATGCTATGAGATCTTGTGATTGATATATGTTATAAATTGAGTTTCAAACAATGATGTTTTTATGAATAATAAATGAATTATGTTTTTATAAAATGCGAAAAATTGTTTTGGTAATTTACGTCATTACATAAAAAATGATTATAAAATATTAAAAACATATATGCCCCTCTTAAACTTCAAAATATCATATTTGCCCTAATTAAATTCTGAATATCATATTTACCTTTCGTAAACCTTCAAAATATCATATTTGCCCAAATTCTTTTTTATAATGTTTTCAATATTTTATAATCATTATTTATACCTTAGAATTATTATAATAATAAAAAATTTTAACCATATTATCTTTATGTTTATGATAATGAAATGTGAACTTCTAAATTGTTGGAATGTTGCTCTCTTTACTAACAAAAAGATTCATCCAGAACCCTGTATATGGAATGTATATTTTGATTGTTTAGTTTTTGTTGTTGTTGATTATTATCATGTTGTAGATAGAAGATATTTTAGATATTATCATTGATATTTTGATGTTTAAAAAGTGCATATATGATATTTTGATATTTAAGAATGGTATATATGATATTTTGATGTTTAAAAAGGACATATATGATATTTTAAAATATTATGAAGGGTAAATATGATATTTAGAAATTTTATGAAGAGTGAATATGATATTTAGAAATTAAATTAGATAAATATGATATTTTTATGTTTAAGAATAACATATATAAAATTCTCCCTAAATAAATTACGTTGAGCAAATGACAATAGAAAAAGTTCTTGAACACGAATTATTGTGATGCGAAAGCAAAAATAATGACCGCCCAAATTTTGTTCTCAAGTTCCACATTCTAAATGTAAACCTAACTTGTTTCACTCGGAAAAGATGAAGATGGTTTTGGGAAAGATCGATTTGCTGAAGTGGGTTGGGTAGAAGAATGCAAGATAGAAGTGGAGTTATTAAAAAGAAAGAAATCAACAAACACCAATTCCATCACTGCTGCTATAAAAAAACTTTGTAGTTGCAAAAGAAAAAGTTTTGAGAAACTTTAAAATATATGATTGATACAACACATCTTGTCCTAGAAATCGATTTTGACAGATGAATAAATAAATAGTCAAAATGTGATTTTTACTTTTAATTGGAAAAATACTTAAGTGATATATGAAACTGGTATATAAGTTAGATAGACTAAAAACACAGATTACTTCATAATTTATTCACTCATAGAGCACAAAAATACGTTACTAGATTGATTTGACAAATTTGAAATACATCATTGGACAATATGTCATTTTCTCAGTCAAAACCAACAAATAAAAATTTAAATCTAAACCAACAATAATATAAACTAAAAAAATTCATAAGTACAATAATTTCAAGTACAAAAATCAACATTTGTTTGTTAAAAATAATAGTAATAATAAATTAAATAAATATAAAATTATACCAATGAAATAAAAAAACCCATTTTGATAAATAAAAAACTCATTTTGATAAATATGTTTAAAAATACACTCATTAGGTATAATTTTATTAAGTGGAAATATCATTTCCTTTTCGAAAAAACCCATTTTGAAAAGGAAAGTGATATTTCCACTTAATAATATGAATCAATTTCGAAAACATCAATGTGGTTAAAAACTCAAGTTCGATCCATCTTAAAGAAAAAAGAGCACGAGGCAATTAGATTGAATGAAACATTAATTGTTAATCATGGTTTATTAGAAATAATAAGAAAAGGAATAAAATATTGTTTTACGTATTTTATCTCTAAAAATCAAAGAGCATATATTTTTGTTCCATTTTTTTATAAAATAATATTGCTACCAAAAATATATTCCATTTTCCATACCAAACTACTTTACTTTATTTGAATTTGATCAACGTAAATACATTTGTAATCATTGTTATGTAAGAATTGACTATTATTTGAATATATTCTTTCTACAGTTGTATAGGATTCATTGCCGAATGCATCTCTTTGAATATGTTAATCGAAACATTAGTACGTAAGGAATCTCGATTAAATACATATTCACGGTTTCGTTCACATCATATATTTTATAATCACTCTATAACTGAAAGAAATTATTTGTATTAGTTTATAAATATAACATTTTCGATTAGAAAAATCTCTATATTTAAAGAAATATGATTTTACTAACTTTTTCAGATTAAAAATTATTAATGATATATTCAAGATCAAGTTTGTCTAACATATATTTAATAAAATCCATTAAAATTTTGGACCCTTTAAAAAATAGACTCTGGAATGGTCGTTTTATCGTCCAATGTGTTTCATCTTGCCAAAAGGAAGCTAGAACACAAGTGTTGTACCATGAAAAAAAATGGCTAAATCAATGTAACCGTTGACTTCAATCGCATAGAAGACATCCACATAAGCCAAGCAGTATACAAATCCAAACATGAGAAATTTAAGTTCCAGTAACAACAAGATTGAGCCCAAATCGAATTGGCATCTTCACATTCAAAGAAAACATGATTACTTGACTCCCTCTTTCAATCACAAATGGGAAACATAGTAGAATGAATATTGAACGTCTATCAAGCAAGTTATCTCTTGTAGGGGGGGGGGGGGGGGGGGGGGGGGTAGAGAACACAAGGCGCAACCGATCAGCAAGACCAAAACCACTTGCTCTATTTTGGACTTGACGACAATACATTTGCCCCATTCCAGCTTGAACACTTTTTAACGTATCATTTCCAACCAAATATCATTCCAAAAAGACATTAAATCCCTGTCACCAATTCTTTTTTACAACTAAAATAATATACAAACCTTTATAACTTGAAGAATAATTCTTTTTTACAACTAAAATAATATACAAACCTTTATAACTTAAAGAAATAAAAGCTTTAAGAATATTTAACCACACTATGTTCGATTCATATCTAGGAAAAGAGAAACCAATACCACCTAATCACCATGGATGACCTTGATACCACTAACCCAATAAGCATGATGGCTATTCCATAATTGTCACACTTATTAAATTAGAACAGCTTGGTTTATGGAAAATAAATATCTACCCCGGCCAAGAACACTATATTTTTTCCGCCATAACCTTAGGACAGAAACTAAGTTATTTTCTTGTCCTCCGAATTACCACCAAAAAAATGGTTACTGAAAGATTCAATTTAAAAAAAAAAATTAAAAAAATCTGGCGCTTTGCCTTTGAATAAAGACGTAGAGTAGGTCGATAAAGAACCAAAAACCATTTTGAATTTTGATAAGTGTTTGGCGACCACTCATACCGAAAGGATCTTAGCCTTCCACTTGAAGAGTCAACTTTGAACCTTGTTGATTACTTCCTTCCAAGAATCAATCTTACATATATATAACCACTAACCATCAAGATAAGGTAAGAAAACATAATTTTTAAAGGGGTGTTTGGCTTGCCTTTTTGAAAGATAAAAATCTTTTTTGGAAAAATTATAAAAAATCAGGTTTTCTTAACTTTTCCAAAAAATTACTTTTTCTTCTATCTAAAATCCAAAAATCACTTTTAAAATGTTTGTACCAAACATCTTTTGCCCTTTATCTTTTCTAAAAAGGACTTTTGTCTTTCAAAAAGACAAACCAAACGCCCATTGAGTTTTCGGAAGCATATTTTCCACCTCTGAGAATTTAACTCCTAGACAGACATACAAGCTTACTTTTTACAAGTTAATCCCGAGGCCATATATATATATATATATATATATATATATATATATATATATATATTTGAAACGACAAATCTAACCTATACATAAACTACTCCTTAAATCCACTTATATCCACAACGGAACTTGAACCCTCAACCTTAAGGAGGGAGGGTAACATCGGATACCGCTGAACTACAATCCATTTGGTAAAAAAAAAATATTGAAGCATCAAAACAATATTAGTGATGTTCTTATTAGACAACTCGTCACTAAAATAACATCATCGACATAAAAATGTGATAAACTTCCATGACTAGGTCATTATAAAAAGACCCAGAAAAGAGACCTTTAGATTCCGCTTCTAAACAACCACATAAACATCATCAAGATAAATTGTGGCATCCTCTATTTTTTTCAGAACCGGAAAAAAAATTCTTTATGCTTTCCAAATTATAATATCTTTATTTGTGGAAAATCGCAATATCTACAACATTTTGAATACAAATGTTTGCTTCAAACTATCAAAACTATAAGGATATCATAATCAATATACAACATAAGTTACAACTTAAAGACCTAGTGATCCTAAATATTATTGCAGATCTTCTCTTTAATCACTATGCACCCTATTCAAGTCTTAAACAGTAACGACCAAAAATTTCAACAAATTTTAACTTTTAAAAAACAACCCATTTTAATAATGTTATTACAAAAAGGTTTTCAATACATTTATTATCAAAGTATTCCCAGGACCATAACATAGATTATAAACGTGAGGAGCGGTACGATCACGCCTTTGCGTTGCCACGGTCTCCTGAAGAACCTGAAAAACATTAAACCACAACTGTAAGCCCGAAAGTTTAGTGAGATACCCCCAAAATAGCAACCACATATACCACACACATAACATGCTATATCATATCGAATCACAGAACAACCATGCAAATCGGGTCTACTGTGTGACTGGTCCGCCGCACCGGCCAACAGTCCACCTGATCCACCCTCCGCGTCTAGCCATATACATCGAGTCTGCAGTGTGGTTGGTCCGCCCGCACCGGGCCTTCAATCCACCTGGTCCACTCTCTGAGTCTATAGTATGACTGGTCCGCCCGCATCAGGCCTTCAGTCGGCCTGGTCCACTCTTCGAGCATCGGTACGTCTGGTCCGCCCTCGTGGGGCCTACAGCCTATCCGGACCGCTCGCTGGGCCTTCGGAATAACCGGTCCGCCCTGGGTATGTTGGCTTACAGCACAAAGCAGGTCCCACATCAACCCAACCCCAATCAAACAACCATGTGCACACAAACATACAATCATATAACAATTCACATTCAATCAAACCGATATGGCAGATCACGTAACATAACATACTCTAAGCAGGATACCGACCTAACCGGTCACTAGCATAGCATCACCCTATATACCAGGATACCGACCTTAACCAGGTCTCTAACATATACCATCCTAACTACCAGGATGCAAACAGAGTAAAACAACAACATAACAATAATGCCCGGATTACAATCCGATAAAGGGCCGGCCTTGGTGCCTTAGACCCTGTTGATATAGTGAGGATAACTCACTTCGCAACTGTTGACTGGAAAGATAAGACCGAGATGCTCCGACCACTGATACAATCTCCACCACTGGCTAGCACCAACACTGAACTCAAAACAAAATACAACAATTACCAAAATACCCTTAGAAGTCAACTGGTCAACTCTTGATCAAAATCAAAGTAAAAGTCAACCTTTTGGCTGACTCTACTCGCCGAGTCAGCCCGCTGACTTGCCGAGTCCCCCAACACTGAAAGGACCTATCTCAACTCACTAAGTCATCCCTTGACTCACCGATTCTTAGCTTATCCAGGAAAGGCTAAGACCTCAAGACCAGACTCGCCGAGTCCAAGAACAGACTCGCCGAGTCCAAGGCTATCTTCAACCAACTCGCCGAGTTGTTCTTCCAACTCGTCGAGTTCCTGCCCACCTTCAAGCAACTCGCCGAGTACACCCTTGTGACTTGCCGAGTACCATTAGCTCTTAACCCATACAGAAGCCTTTCAGGCCATGCAATCAATCCAAAACGTAGATCTACCCTTCTACAACCCTTCCATCACATAAAGTGGCAAACATTACGTGAATCCAAAGAGATCTAGGCATTTTACACTCTAGGGCTAGGGTTTGGGACAAGATAGCTTCACCAAACACTCAATAACAGGGACTTTAATGCACCCTAGACCTTCTCTATTCCAGATCTGAGGTGGCAACCTTTAATCTAACCTTCAAACTCTAAATACCACCAGCTAAACTTCCCACACATCCCAAAAATAATGAATCTAGATGAATAGCAGCCCAAAAACGAGATGATACCTAAAAAGGAAGCTCCAACAACAAGGAAATTTGAATCTAAGCAAAGCCTTTTGTTCCAAGCCTCCTAACTCTCCAAGATCTTCCTCCAAATCTCTTCTACAAGGCTCAATTGCACTAAAATCCTTCACAATCATGCTTCTACGGTTTTCTGGACTTCAAGGGAAGGCAAGGAGGCTCGGGAGAGGGCATAATGTCCTTTATATAGGGCTCATCCCCCGAAATTAGGGTTTTCTTCACTCAGCGCCTACTCGCCGAGTCCAGCCTTGGATTCGCCGAGTTGGCCACTTGACACGCGACCTAAGTCGCGACCCTACTCGCCGAGTCCACCCATGGACTCGCAGAGTTGCCCTTTCATATTTACACTTTGAACCCGGAACTTGCACTCCTGGACTTGGGATGTTACAATTCTCCCCCACTTAAATTAGGCTTCGTCCTCGAAGCCTACGGCAATTCGTCCTCGAAGCCTACGGCAATACAACTTCAGAACTACTCTCGCAATGCACCTCCTGGCATTAACCAGACCAGATTCCTCAAAACACAGCCATCAAAATCCGGAATCCAACTTTCTCTCTTTTTGCGGTGTTCTAATCCCCGCTTCAAGCCGGCCACCGGCCTCAACCTCTGATAGCCACACCTAACCACCGAGTATCACTCCATGATACTTCGCTCGCTCCAAATCACAATAATCATTTGACTTATATAAGTTAGAAATAATCCCTGAACCACCAAAATCCCAGTCTGAATTCAACTTTACCCCCTCCATGCTGACATGATGATACATCCCTTAATCTTATAGCAACTCTCATGAGTTCCCCTCTACAATCTCATACCCATGCTGAACTGGCTCTAGCATCCTCGGGTTGGAAAACCCGATACACTGACAATACCTCCAAACATCCCCCAGGATGAATTACCCCTACACACAATTTCTTAACCGAAATCGAGCTGGGAATCCAAGACTCCATCTTTGCATCCCTTACGAGCCTCTTGACTTTACACCCTCGGAATTTCATCTGTGACCTCGGCAGACATCCAAACCGGATGTGATTCCATATCACCGCCGCACACACTGCGCAATAACCATAATTGAAACACCTCAATCATAACCTCGCACTACTGTTTTCACTTCCGTGAACTTACACTCCCTCTCGGAGCTACATTCCTTTCCTTTTTCCTTACCAAGGAGATCCACTTGGCTGCCTTGACACTACCACAAGTACCACGGTGCTCACCCAATACAACACCATTTCCTTATGGCATAACCGCTATCCCATGCACCACCCATACTCTGAATCCGCTCGCATGGACTCTCGAGTCCATGCACTACCTCCACTAAACGTGATCAATATCCGTGGCCAGACCTTCTAACGCTAACATATCGCGACATACTCAAACCATTTCCTCGCACCGATCTAACGACACATGCAGAGTCTTCAGCATGACTGGACCGCCTTACCGGGCCTTCAGCCAAACTGAACCACTCTCAGAACCTTCAGCATACATGGACCGCCCTCCAGGGCCTTCAGTCTGGCTCGACCGTTCTCCGAGCCTTCGGCCTGACTGGTACGCCGACCGACCTTCAGTCTATCCGGACCGCTCACTAGAAATCAATATTCCAAGTTATTCCTTCGGGAAACTCCTCCCATGCATACTGTTCTAGCCCTCTAGGGGTTACTAACTCTACCTCCATCCCATATACTCAGTCCCAGCCCGATCCCAGGCCTTCCACAATCAATCACCCTTGGTTTGTATCCACCCCACACGCCTGCTACTTACTCATACTAGCCTACGCTTTTGGCTGACCGAAACACTGCTGAGTCCCACATAGCTAACTCAACTCTCATGGTCACCGATCTTCCGGAGAATTCTCCAATTCTCCCCCACTCCAGAACACTGGCTATCAACCACTGGTCGCCATCGCCGACCTCCCTCAACAATCCTTCACGACACAAAAACTTACACGCGAACTGATTTCCACTGACACAAGCCACCTTGGCAATCACATATCAGCGCTGATCATCCCGGGCACGAAAGAAACTCGATCTTCAGCTAACAACTCCTCAGACTGCAGATGCTGCTCGATATTCAGAACAAACACACGATTCCCACTATTACCCTCATGAATGATAACCAACGAAATTCCTAACACTAAACCCATAACCATACCATAACCCTCAAGGAACAACGAATACAATACCGAAAACTGCACAACGATACTAGCAAATGAACAATATTCCACAATAATCACAAGATAACCAGACATCAAGAAAGAAACATACTCGTAGCTGCCTCCGACACTGCCCTTACCTCCTCCGCTGTAAGCTGGAAAGCATGAACCTGATCCCTTGGGGGCTCCGCTCCACCCTGATCTCCACCCGTGATCCTCAATGTGGTTGGTGCTGGAGCCTGCACCGGTCCCGCAGCAAGCTGTGGACAGTTGACCCTCAAGTGCCCAACCTGATGACAATGATAACAGATCCTCATATGTCGACCCGGGACTGCCTGCCGACAATCCTTCGCATAGTGCCCCTCCTTTCCGCACTTGCGGCATGCATCACCAGACCTACAAACTACGGTGTGACCCTTCCCACACTTCCCACAAGTGTGGCTGCTCTGATCTCCCATTCTAGAATCGACGGTCTTAGACCGTTTCGACGCCGGCTGCGACTACACCAGAGCCTGCCTCTGCTCTCGCAACTGCAACTCAATCTCCAACTCACGCCGCCTGGCGGCCTCCTGCAACTCTAACAAGGTCTCGCACCTCTGCGTAGACACGAACTGCCTGATATCCCTCTTGAGCATACTTAGATATCGGGACATCTGAGCCTGCTCCGAGGCAAACTCGAGGAAAACCATCGCCCTCTCAGTGAACATCGTGGTGATCTCCGTCACCGACTCCGAATCCTGCTTCAACTCAAGGAACTCCTGAGCCAATCTCTCCCTCTCAACCCACGGAACATAACGGGTGCTAAACATATCTCGGAACTGATCCCATGAAACCGCAGCCCTCTGTGCATCCGAATATGACCCATTGGTCAATCTCCACCAATCCTTTGCCCCAAGCGTCAACAGGTTTAGAGCACACCTCACCCTCTGATCAGCAGGGCATGAACACGTGAAGAAACACCCTTCCACGTATGACAACCATCTCATAGCAACAATCGGGTCCTAAACTCCATCAAAGGTAGGGGGCTTCGTATTATCGAAGTCCCGATACTGGAAACCTCTACCAGCTCCTCCCCCTGCCGCTGCTACAGCCGCTGTAGCCTCCGCGGCAGCCGTCTCTACGAGAGCCGCATAATGCTCATCAAAATACTCCACCATGGCAGTCTTGATCGACCCAAATAGTTCCGGCAGCTCGGTCCGGAACAACGCAGCAACCTCATCATGCATGATCTCACGTATCCTAGCATGTAACTCGCCTGTGCTCATCTGACCAACAACCTCGGGTGGTACAGACCCGCCCTGACCTCCCTCTCCTGCTCCCGATCCCGACCCCGATCCGCTCCCAACATGCCTCGTGACCACCATACTGGAATACACCACAAAATCTCAGATACTTCCCACTAACCCGGGAACCAACTCCTAACTCAACCTTAGAGGTCATGGTTACCCTGATACGTATATGGGTCCTGTGCTTTCAGTAGTACGGGCCCATACTACCTTCCACACCTACCCATATTTGTATGAAGTACTACCACAACACCCTAGTGACAAATATACATAGCAAGCGCTCAATCCTCACTCCTAGAGGAACACTGAAAATCTCATACAGAAGGAAACCCTAGGCTAGCAGGAATCATAAAACAGGCAACATTATCATGAAATCCTGAAGATCCCTGGCCTAGTACTAGCATGCTGTTCTACCAAAGCTCGAAAACTAATATCATGCATGGTATTTTGGGGTTACTTACTGGCTCCGGCTGATCGTACCTCCGCTTCCTCCTTTTACTTATTTTAAAAGCCATCATAAATTCTCTTTTAAAAACTCTCCTTGATTTGAGACTGGATTCACACGAATGTTCCTCCAATTCACTCAAACCAAGACTCTCATACCAACTTGTAACGACCAAAAATTTCAACAAATTTTAACTTTTCAAAAACAACCCATTTTAATAATGTTATTACAAAAAGGTTTCCAATACATATACATCGAGTCTGCAGTGTGGTTGGTCCACCCGCACCGGGCCTTCAATCCACCTGGTCCACTCTCTGAATCTATAGTATGACTAGTCCGCCTGCACCAGGCCTTTAGTCGGCCTGGTCCACTCTTCGAGCCTCGGCACGTCTGGTCCGCCCTCCTGGGGCCTACAGCCTATCCGGACCGCTCGCTGGGCCTTTGGAATAACCGGTCCGCCCTGGGTATGTTGGCCTATAGCACAAAGCAGGTCCCGCATCAACCCAACCCCAGTCAAACAACCATGTGCACACAAACATACAATCATATAACAATTCACATTCAATCAAACCGATCTGGCAGATCACGTAACACAACATACTCTAAGCAGGATACCGACCTAACCGGTCACTAGCATAGCATCACCCTATATACCAGGATACTGACCTTAACCAGGTCTCTAACATATACCATCCTAACTACCAGGATGCAAACATAGTAAAACAACAACATAACAATAATACCCGGATTACAATCCGATAAAGGGCCGGCCTTGGTGCCTTAGACCCTGTTGATATAGTGAGGATAACTCACTTCGTAACTGTTGACTGGAAAGATAAGACCGAGATGCTCCGACCACTGACACGATCTGCACCACTGGCTAGCACCAACACTGAACTCAAAACAAAATACAACAATTACCAAAATGCCCTTAGAAGTCAACTGGTTAACTCTTGATCAAAATCAAAGTCAAAGTCAACCTTCTGGCTGACTCTACTCGCCGAGTCAACCCGCTGACTCGCCGAGTCCCCCAAGACTGAAAGGACCCATCTCAACTCACTGAGTCATCCCTTGACTCACCGATTCTTAGCTTAACCAGGAAAGGCTAAGACCTCAAGACCAGACTCGCCGAGTCCAAGAACAGACTCGCCGAGTCCAAGGCTATCTTCAACCAACTCGCCGAGTTGTTCTTCCAACTCGTTGAGTTCCTGCCCACCTTCAAGCAACTCGCCGAGTACACCCTTGTGACTTGCCGAGTACCATTAGCTCTTAACCCATACAGAAGCCTTTCAGGCCATGCAATCGATCTAAAACATAGATCTACCCTTCTACAACCCTTCCATCACATAAAGTGGCAAACATTATGTGAATCCAAAGAGATCTAGGCATTTTACACTCTAGGGCTAGGGTTTGGGACAAGATAGCTTCACCAAACACTCAATAACAGGGACTTTAATGCACCCTAGACCTTCTCTATTCCAGATCTGAGGTGGCAACCTTTAATCTAACCTTCAAACTCTAAATACCACCAGCTAAACTTCCCACACATCCCAAAAATGATGAATCTAGATGAATAGCAGCCCAAAAACGAGATGATACCTAAAAAGGAAGCCCCAACAACAAGGAAATTTGAATCTAAGCAAAGCCTTTTGTTCCAAGCCTCCTAACTCTCCAAGATCTTCCTCCAAATCTCTTCTCTAAGGCTCAATTGCACTCAAATCCTTCACAATCACGCTTCTAGGGTTTTCTGGACTTCAAAGGAAGGTAAGAAGGCTGGGGAGAGGGCATAATATCCTTTATATAGGGCTCATCCCCCAAAATTAGGGTTTTCTTCACTCAGCGCCTACTCGCCTAGTCCAACCTTGGACTCGCCGAGTTGGCCACTTGACACGCGACCTGAGTCGCGACCCTACTCGCCGAGTCCACCCATGGAGTTGTCAAGTTTCCCTTTCATATTTACACTTTGAACCCTGGACTTGCACTCCTGGATTCGGGATGTTACATAAACAGTCTTAACACCACTACCTAACTGCCTATGATGCATATAAAATGAGTGGGTCAAGATGAAAAACTTGATGATATACATAGGATTTTCAATCCACAATGTTTTAATGATAATAAATCATATATCTCAAACCTACAAAATCAATTATTATCAACAACACACACACACACACACACACACATATATATATATATATATATATATATATAGATATATCATAACTATAAGACAATGTACCCCATCCCATCGATCCTCATATACTGATCCTCTACAATGATCTTGATAAGATTTATCTTGATGAATCACTATAAGAAATGAGTTGACTATACTACTTCGAATATTCCTTAGAAGCAGACGAGAATCAATTAATATAACAAATGAGGGGAATAGAGTTGTAACAACGTAAATTTTCAAACCAAATTTGTTATTTTCAAACACAATAAAACCCATGTCACATTTTCACAAAAATCACAGTACCAAATTTCCAACGCATATTTAAAAAGTTTTTTTTTTATCACAAATCCAGGATCCTCCAAAATCATATCTCCAATACGAGTGTGTGTACAATCAAACCGGGGTCTTCCCGTGATCCTCGGAAGTACCTGAAACACATAACATATAACACGGTAAGCACGAAGCTTAGTGAGTTCCTCAAAATACCACGTACATAACTCATTAGCCACTTAAGGCTACGAATCAATAAGACCCTCCGATCAATGTGTATCAGTGGGACCCTTCGTTCCCATAACTCGGGTGGACCCTCCGGTCCTAAGTCGGGTGGACCCTCTGGTCCTAACTCAGTACGCTCAGAATAATACACATCATAAATCACATAGACATAATGTAGGATATCACAATACTAAAATATAAGTACAGAAGACCCTTTGGTCACACATACATTACCACTCTAGGTAAAGTATAGTAAGAAGACTCACCTTGTAAGAATCGGATAACCTCGAACTCAAATCACTGGTCTAGCCTCCGCCTAACACATACAATAATTATCCCTAATTAATAACGGATCTCATGAAGCTAGACTAATCCTTCTATAACTCACAGAAGGGTAAAAGACCATTTTACCCCTCCATGGCCTTAATAGTCCACAAATTGACCAAACCCTAAAAGTCAAGCAAAAATTCAACGACAGGGAGTATGATGCGCATACTAGCTCGTTACGTTGGGCGTACTCAGCTGCCATGCATGCATCAGGATGCTCGACCCCTACGTTGCATGTACTGGGATTACGCCCAACGTACACCCCAGTTTCCCTCATCTCACTCATTTGGTCTTAGTCAGTTAAGATATTGGCTCATATCACAGATGTAGACTCCCTAATAGCTCTTACACCATAAAGTTAGTGACTTTATGCCTTTGCATGGTTGATATGGTCACAAACACACAAAACACTCAACCTCTTATCTTATAAAGCTCATAAGTCATGAATGGTTTGTTTCTAACATCCAAGATTGGATTTTTATGACATTACACCACTAAATACTCTCAAAGGGGTTGATCATAGTCTCTGGAGCTCAATATCTCATAAAGTCTCCAACTTTTGGGACAAAAACCCTAAAATACTATATTATAGTGCACAAATCAAAAGAGTGAGAAAGCTTGAAGCTTTATACCTCTATGTGAAGCTCCCGACACATATATGCTTAGATCCAAGGGCCTGGACTCTCACTCCTTCTTCTCCAAAGCTTCTTCTTCACTTCAACAGCACACAAAGACTTTCAAAGGCTCTTAATTGCACTCACAAGCTTTAAGAACGTAAGTTTAGAGCACAAAAGGGTTTGTTGTTTGAGAATGGTGGTCAGGAATGAGGCTATCATAACCTTTATATAGGGGAATCACCCTAAATTAGGGTTTTCACTCTGGGCCTACTACACCTAGTGTACTAGGTGGCTCCCGCGTCAAATGCACACGTATGAGTATGCTGAGCGTACACTCGCGTACGCCTTGCATACTCATTCACCACCTTTTCTCAATAAATGGCTAAAATGGACAAGTGCTCAAAAGATCAAGGTTACAAGGTATACCTGGACTTAGGATGTTACAATTCTCCCTCACTAGATTCAGACTTCGCCCCCCGAAGTCATGCTCCGCAAACAACTATGTATACTACTCCTGTATCTCAGGCTTCGGCAAGTCAACTCGGCCCCTTTCCGATGTTACCACTGGACCTGAACCAGGGGTACTACTTTGTTCCTCAGAAGCTTCACATTTCGATCCAAAATCATGATCGGCCTCTCAATTTAATATAGGCTCGCATCCACCTAAATGTCCTCTAGGGGCACCACTATCCTCTCATAGGCCACACACTTCCTTAACTGGGACATATGGAAGGTGTTATGAATCTGACTCAGCTCTGCCGGTAGCTCCAACCGATATGCTACCCTACTGACTCTAGTTGTCACTGTAAAAGGACCGATCTATCAGGGACCCAGCTTGCCCCGTTTCCTGAATTGGATCACCCCTTTCCATGGGGATACCTTCAGGAGGACAAAATATCCAACCTGAAACTCTAGCTCGGATCATCGCCTAGCTGCATAACTCTTCTGGCGACTCTGGGCTGTCAGTAACCTTTCTCTGACCAGCTGAATCCGCTCAGTCATCTAAAACACTATCTTAGTGCCACCCATCACTCTCTGCCCAACTTCTCCCCAACAAATGGGAGTTCGACACCTCCTCCCATATAGAAGCTCAAAGGGAGGCATACTAATACTCGAATGATGGTTGTTGTTGTAAGAAAATTCGGATAGAGGTAAATAAGTTTCCCAACTTCCTCCGAAGTCCATAACACATGCACACAACATATCCTCAAGCATTTGAGTTGTCCACTCACTCTGTTCGTCCGTCTGCGGGTGGTATGCAGTACTGAAATGCAAACGCATGCCCAACTCCTCATGAAATTTCTTCCAAAACCTGGAAGTAAAACATACGTCTCGATCTAACATTATCAAGGTCGGCAGTCCATGTCGTGCTACCACCTCTCTCATATAAATCTTGGTCAGTCTCTCTGCAGAAGAGCTCTCATTAATAGCAAGGAAGTGAGCACTCTTCGTCTGTCGGTCCACAATCACCCATATCGTGTCAACCCTATGCGTAGTTCTTGGTAACTTGGTGATAAAGTCCATAGAAATTTGTTCCCACTTCCTGGGGGAATCTCTAAAGACTGCAATGGACCATGTGTACATTGGTGCTCCGCCTTAACCTTGCGGAAAGTCAAGCACCTCTCGATCTATGTGCATCATCCATCAGTATACACAGAGCTCCGCCTGTATAGGGCACCCAAATCCGCCCTCGAAAAGTCATAAGCCCTCGACTATCCATCACAAACTCAGACACCTGCCCAATCACCCTCTCCCTCTTGCGGTTGTCCGGCTTCACAGCCTCCACATGTGCCTCTTGAATGGTATCTAAGATTGGAGTCATCACCGTCATCCTGATACACACATCTCGGATAGGAGCATAAGGTTTCTATCTGATTCATGAAAATGATGGTGAGGAAACGCTTTCACTAAGTAGATTTTAAATAGTTAGCAATTGTGATATTTGCATCTCTCAAATTCGTTTATGATTACGGTATCCCTCTTCATAGTTCGAATTGTGAGAAATGGCAAAAAGGTCTAAACATTATGATTATGGCATCCCTCTTTATTATTGTTTAGACACACATGTGAGCTATCTAAGGAAAGGTGTACGATTTTGGGAAGCATAGATATAGTCTTATCGAAGCATCTCGTATCAGAAGTTTGAACTTTGGTAAGAAAGTCAACAAAGTATTGATTTCTAGAAGTCCGACTGATATCTTAGTACATGTCAAAGCTAGTAGGAACATAAGTGTTATACTGACAAGGATGTAATTATTATGCTAGTGGGAGCATAATCAAGTATTGTAAATTTTGCAAGTTAGCAATGTTAATTATAGAAAACAAAAGTTTCAATTTGCAAGTTGCAAGTTTGAAAAGTTGTTTTGCTATAATTAAGGAGAGGAAATTCATACTTCATTTCAAATCTAAGAGCTTAGTTTGAGACTTTAATCAGATTTAGTCATATATATATATATATATATATATATATATATATATATATATATATATATATATATATATATATATATATTATGTTGGAATGGTTCAACATAAGGAAATTCTATATATGGAAATTTTTTTGCGTTCTCAAATTTTGATTAAGATTACGACATCCCTCTTCATAGTCCGAATTCTGAGAAGATGAAAAACAAAAATATTATAGCAAAAGACTGGTCTAGTATCATGTCGTTATGTGAGAAATCATGAATGGTGTCCCATATGCTTCGGAAATAGGATCGATTATATGTGTTGTAATATTTATCCGTTCTAAATTTTTCCAAATGCCTAAGGCATTAAGAGGGAAAAAGGACTAGAACCGATTATGACTAAAGTGGTTGAGCAACTTTTAAGGACAATCTAAGGTTCGCCAAGGATAGTTCACTTAAGGACAGTAGGAAGTATAGTAATGGATGGACCATATTGACATTATTATGAATATAAAGGAGTCTATAAATAATGAGTTGTCATATGGAAAATATGGAATGTTTCCATATTGGGAGATGAGAAAATTAGTAAACTTAATGCAAAAAGGATGTTCAAAGGAATTTTCTTTGAATATAAGACTTCATTTCCATGGAATTTCTCTCCATTGGAATAATTTGTAATGTCTATTGTCGAGTCTTTGTGACTTTTGTGCATGGTCATTACAAGAGGATCATTACATATAAGTTTAGAATCCAACAGGTTTCAGTAAATGGCAAAGAATCTTGTATTCTTACATTTATCATAAGGATTTGGAATTGTGAAATCAGCATCATTAAAATGTTTTTCAATTGATCTATTTCACAAAGTAAGGACCATAGACAAACATAGTGTGTATACTGCGAGCATGGCATAACTATTGTTTTAATTCAAGTATTAAGTTGATAAATCGAAACATTATACAATGAATAATCTGTAATCAATATGGTGATTAAATAAAAGGTGTTTTTATTTATATTCATAAGTTCTGAGACCATATTGGATTCGATTATTCTTGTGTTTCACTTTGCATGTTTTGACTTCCCGAATAACTAGGTTATTCAAACCGTCCACAGTCGATCATACTCTGGAAGTAGGTATTAAGGCAAGACTGTCATGAATGGGTCTGTAGTTTGTCTAGGTGGCCGAGACATAGCTGTAGTATTCATGAGTGCTACTGGAATAAGATTCGAGTATTGGATTAAACACACACTCATTTGAATCACTTTATGGATTTTATCATGAGTGATCATGAGACGATAATATCTTATATTCTTCAAACGGTGACGTGTGAGTGATGTTGCACAATCTAAGCCCTTTCTTTCTCCCCACTAGATGACAACAAGTGGCACCAACTCGACGAGTTGGAATATAAACTCGATGAGTTAGGGGCCAAAAACTCGACGGGTTCACTACTTTTCCAGCCTATAAATACCACTCAAGAGTTCCTTCATTTTTCACACCAAACCCCATTCTTGTTCTCTCTACTCTCTCTCTCTCTCTCTCTCTCTCTCTCTCTCTCTCTCTAAACACTCCCCACCCCATAGAATCTTCCTAGTGTTAAGAGAACTCTCTGGAGCACCCAAAGGCTCCCAGAAAAAGAGTTTTTCGGTTTGAAACTCTGCGCTGCAAAGTCCGATTTTCAAGCAAACCTCCCGGTTTCATTTAAGCGAAGCATTGTCCAAGTTGGAATCACCATTTTATCAAGTGAGTGCATAGTCACTTTCATCTAACACATAGATATGAAGTATTTAATATAAAATTACATACTATTTGTGCATATTATCTGTTTACCAGAGATCTATGTCGGATGGAAGATTTAAACTTCTTTTTTTTCGATATAATCTGTATATGTATTTTATACCGGAGATCTATGTTGGATGAAGGATTTAAACTTATTTTTTTCTAGATCTAAACTGTATATGTATTTTATACCTGAGATCTATGTTGGATGAAAGATTTAAACTTATTTGTTTTTCAGATCTAAATTGTATATGTAACTTTTACTCGAGATCTATGTTGGATGAAAGATTTAAACTTCTTTTTTTCAGATCTAAACTGTAATTGTATTTTATATCTACTAAAGTGTTGGGTAGAACATGTCTAGATGAAATAGTTGATATGTAATAAAATTATGAGAGGCCTCGATGTTGACGATGATCCAATCATCTAGCAGAGTATTGATGATGACTACGAACTATTCTAGACAACCTAGTGGAATGCTAGAAGGCTCGCAACCTGTAGGTGTTTGTGAACGATGTGTTCACCATATGTACTCCATCCCCCTTATGGTTGCCTTATTTGAGAATTATTGTTGAGGAATCCCCTATGCAGTGTTGTCACATCGATGAAAAATACTTAGGCTAGTTCTCTTATAATAGATGCTTTAGGGACGTAATAACAGGAACAGGTAATCAGGTTGAATGATTTGATGAAAATAATTAAATATATTTATTGTGGGTTGAAAACCCTATGTGCTCACCAGGCTCCCCCAGCCTGACACATTTAGTTTTTTTTACTACTGGTAATGGCACAAGACCATAGTCGTGATGGTTTGATGAGAGATTATGGATTTATAGGCCAGTAGAGATAAATAGAATATTGTAAGGCCTATGTTGTTTTTTTGTTTATGCTTTTGATCTGTATTGACAATGACATTCTAAGATTTATAATTTAATGAAAATACATATCTTTGGAAATGCTTTGATAACTTCTTTATTATATTTTTCGGAACAAATTCCGCAACATATTTCTGTTAAAATATACTATGATTTTTTAATAAAGCATAAACAGATCGGTCTTTTCTGGCCGTGAAATTTGGGGATGTCACAAATATGGAATCTCTCATTAATGAGTTCATCTATGGTTTCTGGTATTCATCATCTACCAAGATTCAATATAAAATCTTTAATTTGATAAATGACTTATATGAACATTGAGATGTAATCCATGTGTAATAATCAAGTATGGTCTTCATTATCTTCTTCTCTATAACAAGGATAGAAAGAGTAAGAAATTCATACAGAAAGAATACATGCATGGATGTCTAAACACATTATGCAAGACTTGTAATAAAATAATTTTATCTTACTCATGTCATTGACTATGGTCCTTATCATACTCATGACACTGACCACGATCAAACCTTTCACTAGTAGCTATGATTAGATCAACATATTCTTTAATATAACTTCATATTCGTAATATGAGATATAGCAAATAGATTTCAAAATTGACCATTTTTCCTAGTAGACATTTATATAGTTTAGCCTGGAGGTTTTCTTAATCCACGTTATCCTAACAAAATGTGTAATGCTTAAGATCCACTTGTGTATATATGGAAAACATCTCAAGGTTGGAATAGTCATTTTAATATGAACATACATGGTATGCTTTTATATCAAAAATGAAAAGAACATGTGTGTTTACTAAGAACTAGTGGGGGATTGTGATATTCCTAATCTTGTATGAATGAGACATACTTAATCATTTTAAATGTCATTTCAGTTATGCAAGGGCGTTTCACCTTAACCTAGAAAGTATTTCTAAAATAAAAGACTTATGAATGACAAGATACATTCTTGGAATATAAAATCTATAAAGATAGATAAAGATGAATGTTGAAAGTTTTAAATTCTTTTGCATGAATTAACAATATCTTGAAAGAGGTCAAGATACAAGATTCCTTTAGAGGATTCATGGCACTATCAAATGACACCATTTTGAGTCTGTCTCAAAAGGATCTAGCATATATGTTTGAGCTAGCTGAAATAATTTATATTTTATTTTCTTGGCAAATGAATCCATAATTTATGTCATATTATGCACAAGAATAGGTACATGATTATTCTATGAACATACCATGAGATACAAATTCAATACATGGTTAAGTTAATGGATGACCATAAGAACATTCTAAGAGTACTTAATAAGAACTAAGATAATGTTCATGATATAATCAGTTTAGAAGAAGATCTTTGTGCAAAGAGCTACATAAGATGCTAACTTCAAAATGGATATGTATAATTATGAATTATACTTGGATTATGACTTCATTGTCGGATGAAGAGTAAGTTTTGTAGGAATGAGGTCCAAGAAAAACAAAACTGCATGATCTACTAAATAATAATACAATACTATTTCAGAGGTTGAGATCAAATATGATTAGATGAATCAGTTCATTGAAAAACTATGTGGATTTCTATCATTCAGTGATCATATAGAAATCTTTGTGACTTTATGAATATACTTGATCAAGCTAAGAGACTCTATGTCATGAAAGAACACCAATCATATTCTCCAAGATATTTAACTATACATAGAGTAAACTCAAATATAAAGATGATAGTATTCGTACAATCCATACAAATTAAATTGGTCAGTCCCATTAATAAAGTCCTTCTTTTGAGCTAAGTATGAATTGTCACACTTCAGCTATAGGACTTCATTATTCTAGAAATAGGATTTTGATTTGGATTTAGTATTAGGATATTGGAATATTAAGACAAAAACTATTATATATTGTTTTGATATATTAGCATATGATCATTAGATCAAGTCTTGTTGTGTTATATATTAATATCTTGAATCCATGAATAATTTTATTAACTAAAGTTAGACGCTACATAGAACATGTTTCTCTGAACGAAGTAACTTATTTTGCAGACCATTAATTCGAATCGATTTGATATGACCACTAGTGGTTGAGTATTAGTTATCTTCACAGTCATCACCGAAACAAAGATAATGACAGAAGCAAACAACTCAACTACTAGTGTCTTAGTAACCTGGTGACTCTTCTTGATCCAAGGGCGAGTCCAATGCTTTCGGTACTATAGGCCTCTACTAACTTTCACACCAACTCACACTCGTCCAAGAATTGTCTCGCAGTTCTCTATGTTACTTTACAAGAAACTCATTTATCAATTTTGACACACTGGATAACATAACATAATTAGGGATAATATTACATATTGAAAGCAATTACAAGGTTATTCAATTTCACCAAACATCATCCCCTTTTTCATCAAGTTACATACATAATATTATCTATATAAGATGGCTATTTCATATCTTGAACTTCGGATAGATATCTCCTTATTCATGATCTTTGACGTCATCATCTGCTTCATCAAGGATCATCTGGAATGCTCTTGCCTTTGCATTTGGCGTCACATTCAGCCTTGTTGCTTTATTTCTCTTTGGGCAATCGTTCCAGAGATGTCATACCTCTCTATAATTGTAACACTTGTTTTGGATATAATTACTGGCATAGTGACTAGTCTTTCCCCAACCGAAGTAAGTTACTTTGTTAGTGCATCTCTTGAAGCGTTTCTTCCTGCAGTTTTCACACCATTTTGCTTTGTTGTTATCCCCAGACCCTTTTCCGTTGTGTCCAGACTTTGAGAACCTATTATTTTTATCAGACCTCGAAGATTCTTCAAACTTCTTTTTCTCTCTAGTTTCAGCTTTCTCCAGACCTTTCTCCCTTATCAGGGTCTCTATATTCCTAGCCGCTAAAATGGATTCTTTTAGAGTGGTCCCTAGCTTCACCGTTTAAACAAAATCTGCTGGTAGTCCTATAGCAAACTTGTTTACCTAGGAAAGTTTGGTAAGGACCAAGTTAGGAACTAGCTGTTGGATAAGGTGTCTAAGTTCATAACTATATTTGGTATGTACTTGACCCGACCCGGCATGGTCCATTTGGGTTGCATGGCATCATGCATTTGGATAGACTAAATGAGAGAAATAACACTTGTGGTCTATTAATATATTATAAGTTCTAATATATTAATAGTATTATTTGATTAGTCTTGATCAAGAATTAATTTGGAATTAATTAAGTGATCAAAAGATGACTAATTAAATATATGCGTTAATTATGTAAATCACTCATACTTGTATAGTGGGCTTAAGGCTCCATGGATTATCAAGTTGGTTTAAATCCATAGGATGCTCCATGGAGTTAATCCATGGATCATGGAAATGAAGAGTCATGTTACATTAGGGTTTTACCTAATTGAACACACTATATAAACCATGTGACATCTCCCAAAATTGGCTACACATGCATACTTGAGGGATAGAGCTGATTTTTGAGTGTTATACTTTCTCTCCAAGTTTACTCCATAACATTTGGTGTTGTGTGAAGCATTTGAGGCATCACACTTGGGGTGATAGGCTCACACTGTTTCAAGGAATCAAAATCAACAACAAGGTATGTTATTCTATCTATCATTTAAGTTAAAATGTTCCCCATGTATGCTAGATAGGATCATGAACCTTGGAAATCGATTTTGCATGAATCTTAGACAAACATAGATCCAAGGTTTATTAGGGTTGCATGTACACTTAGGAAGTGTTAGAATGCTCAAAACCCATCACTAGCTTCATCTTTTTTAGTGAAATTTGCAACATACACACTGGCAATCATCTTCCCTCTATTCAGATTCTCAAATTCATTATTGATCTCTAGAAGATCTTGTTCAGACCAGTATTATAGTTCTAACTCTTCAACGATGTTCTTCAGATACATTTTAATTGATCCTTCTTTTACCATAGTATCAACCAACAACTTCCACTAACTCAGTATTCCAGTCTTTCAGTTGTTTGGCTACAATGATGGAATTCTTCCTATTGTTGCAGTCACAACTTTAAAACACCATCTATATTTCATAGATTTATTCAATTACTTCCACTACCCTTGGGTTACCAGAAAGACTTGGTGTTTTGGAAGCCATTAAATCTTTGTACTTGCATCCATCTTTTTTAAGTCCCCCATCAGTGTTGTTCCTCCTAACCCTTCGTGATTCAATTAGGCTAACAATTCGACTATAGTTTGCTTCCTCTGAGTGTTCCTCATTCAGCTCTGATTGCACAACTACTATAGTATGTTCATCCCTATTATTTAGTTGTATTTGTCTTACCTTGTCCCATTGCTTGGATAACATGGCTTGAATCATTGCTTGGACTCCTGATATCATGATCTGTTCGTGTGCAGGTGCGACGACCGGTGCATGACCCATCACTCACTCAACCTCAGGCTGTCGTTTTCCATTATCATTTCCTAATCTGCTTTGTGTACTTACCATAATGTTCTATTCACCAGAACAATCGTTCTGGGTACTAGAATTGTGAATACATTATGATATAGAAGATTTTAGTTATGTTAGGATGCATAATCTTCCTTATTACCCCAAAAATTTATATGACAATTCTAATACTGTAATTAAACATTTAGAAATCTGAACACATAAAATTTCCTAATTCTAGGTCGGCAACATACCTTAAACCTAATAATATAAATTTAGATAGGCAACCTAAGGCATGAAAGAATACAAACCATTTAGCACATAAAACAAAATTAGGCATTTTATCCTAAAGTAATCTAGCACTTGTGTCAATTCAGGTGTATTACCAAAAATATAATGGACACACATCTTACGATCATTGCTTAGCATTTTAAGTTTATGTCTACAAATCCTTTAAATTCCTAGTTCTTTTAAACTAATGCTCTAATACCAACTATGACATCCCCATTTTCATGATTAAAAAAAGACCCTTTTATTTATGTTTTTTTTAAACAAAGTATTCTTATATTGTGGAGTTTTTAACATTAAAAGTATTTTCGAATGAATGTTTTTCATTAATTTATTAAAGCTTGGGATGTCATAACTGATGCAAGAAACATAAGCATAAACATGATTATTACTGGCCTTACAACATCTAATGTCCTATATTTCCTTTAATCTCTTATCAGATCCAAACATCAAATACTTTCATAATTGTGATACAAAGAAACTGAGTGGGTAAGGTTAGGAAACATGGTTAGTATATAGGGTTTTCAACCCACAATATTATAATCAATTTGTTATAGTTATATAATTCACATTAACCAATTAACTTGATTACACATTCTTGTTATTTTCACTCTCTGATCCTAGACCAATGATATCAAGCGATCTATCCTAAAGGATCTCTAAGTGAGCAATACTGCCTCGGGGATTCCTTAGCAATATATGCTAATAAGATGACCATGAAGTGAATAGAATGACCACATGAATAATTTATTCATACATACACATCATAGTCATGTCTGTATGTGGTTCCTTAACATCTACAATTCGGGTACCTGCCCATGTAATCATGTATAGTTCAATAACACCTATAGGTTGTCTACCTATCCGTCTATGGTTTATCAATGTCTACAGGTCATAGACCTATTCGCAAAACAATTTATTAACATCTACAGGTTGTAAACTTGTCCATATATAATATCGATTAACACCTGCATGTTCTAAACCTGCCCGTGTATGGATTATTAACATCTATAAGTTATAAGCATGTCTACGTTTGAATTATAAACACATGCATGTTGTGTACCTTCCCATGTTTGATCTAGTTTGTCTAGAATAATTTGTGGTCATCATTAATACACTATTAGTTGACTACATTGATAGTCTGGTAGTACTATAAAATTATTAGCCTCTCATTATTATTTTCATCTCTCTTTACCCTTCACTACCCTATATATTACAAAAAAAACGTATATGGTTAATTAAAATCAACTCATATAATTTCATCTAACATAGAAGGTCTTAATCATAGATAATAGGCATAGATGATACTTAATTATCTAAATACTTTATATCTATGTGTATGATGAAAGTAACTATGCACTCACTTGTTAAGAGTAGATGAATAGAAGGTTAGGTAGTGCTTTGCTTTAGTACTTAGCTTTCCCTCTAATGTGACTTAGGTTCTTATCACTATATCTTAGTCTTATAATCATGTCGATTGATGATAGTCTAGATTCCTCACTAATCCTAATGTCTACATCAAGATCTATCAAGTAAGGAACAACCAGGTAGGATCATATATGAGGTATGGTCCGTTTGGTATATAATTTATACTATTTGGAAATCCCACTTTGAACACCTCACTAAATCTATCCTAGACATCATCCCCATAAGTTGATCAATCAATATTATGACATGGAATCATTGATAAATCTTATTTGTAGATTCATAATAACGACTATCAATATAAATATAAGTTATACTTGAACCATAATAAGTGTAGCTTAAGTTACTGAGACTTTTGACAAAAGTCCAAAACATTAATAGGCAGAACTCTGAAAACTTCGTTTTGTCGGGCTCCTAAATACCTCATAGCCTCGTTAAAGTATCCGAAATCTCTAGAAGATTAGGGTAAGAAGAGTGGGAGTTCTCTAAAGGAGGTTGAGTGAAAGATGTGATGAATGAAGCAAGTCTCACAACTATTTATATGCTAGGTCTTTTCACGTCATGAAACATGGTTTGCCACGTCATGACACATGGCTTATCACATTGTGGTCTTGCATAGGCAACAGGCAAAGACGCAGGTAAACTTCAATTGTCAAAAATTCATAACTTTTACATACAAGCTTTGTTTTTTACGTTATTTATATCCTCGAATCCCCTCAACGAGCTCTACAACGTTACTTTAGATCTCAGTAGCTAATTCTTATTCAATTTTAAATTTAATAGTCTATGAAGATTACACTGCAAAAGACTGTGAAAAATTTATAAATTATTCATACGAACTCTGTTCTCTAATGTCTTTATATTAATGGACACGTAGTTACGCGATCTTCAATTCTCGTTTAGATTATTTTGCCTAACAATCAACCAATTTAAATTATGATTTTTGGGTCCGAACTATTGTGCTGAAACTTTGAAAAATTATAACTTCTCCATACAGAGTCATATTTGGACATTCAATATATGCACGCTCTCAGTTTTATGATTACTACGACTTTCATTTAGATTGATTAGGCTAACAAGCAAGCTATCTAAAATTCACTTTTTACGAAGTGCATAGTCGTGCTGGTTTAATCATAAAACTTCGAAGAAACATTACTTCTTGATACAAAGTGGATTTTAGAGTTCTTTATATATACGGAACCCTTGTCAAATATACTACGACTTTGGTTAAGATTATTTTATTGTAACATCCCAAAAATACAGGCCAAAATTTTCGATTTAATTAAGTTATTACAAAACCAACAGTATAATAAAACAGGCATAATAATATCTCATGTCAAACCAGTGTGAATAATCAAGCATGTCATCATAAAATAATATCAGAGTGTAATCCCAAAGATCTCATGTGCGGAAAGCATAGTGTGATGCCCAACGATCGATCCGGCTCATTTCCTTTGAAAATGAAGTACCTGAAACCATAAACAAAACCTGTAAGCACGAAGCTTAGTGAGTTTCCCAAAGCATACCATACACACAATCCACATATCACATATCCTGTTAGCTATAAAAGCTACCTGTATCACATATCCTGCAAGCTATAAAAGCTACATATAACATATATGTCATGCATACAAAAACCTGTAAGAATGCTGTGGGCTACCCCACATGGTCTTCACCTAGGACTGCCATAAGCTACCCCACATGGTCTTACATTTAATGCCATGGGCTACCCCACATGGTCTTTACTTGGACTGCCATGGGCTACCCCACATGGTCTTACACCCACGGCCATGGGCTACCTCACATGGTATTTACTTGGACTGCAATGGGCTACCCCACATGGTCTTACACCCAAGGCCACTGGCTCCCCCCGGGGTCTTCATCCAAAACATACGATAACAATACATATCAAGACACAGAGTAATTACACATATATCATAAGCACATAATGGGCCGGCCTTGGTGCCGTAGACCCATGGGTATGGTGAGAAGACTCACCTGGCACTACTGAAGTCCTGTAGACTCTATTCCACACTGCTGAAATCCTGCAGACTCAACCCCAACTGATGGATGACAGATTCCTGAACTGTGGTGGCCAGCAATGGTTTGACAATGACAGTGGCCTAAAACCCATCCTCAACCTTCCATGGTTCGCCCCCTCAGCCGCCCACAACGTCACAGGAAGCGACTGTGGCGTTTGGGTGGTGAAGTAGCAGTAGCAACGTAACAATAGAAAGGAAGCAGCGGAAGTGAAGTTGTGGAATAAAGGTGGTGTCGGTGTTTCCAACTGAAACGATGCCATGGAATGGTCCCCGACCTCAGCCACGACAGGAATGGCGACAATAACTATCTCAATGGTCTTTCTCGCTTGACATCGATAGCGGTAGCGGCTAGAGAGTCACGAACGGCAGCCATCGCGACGCCCCTCCTTCGATCTCCACTGATGCAACTTCGTTCCCATCCCAGTTGGTCTTAAACGTCGCTTGATGGCTGTTAGGTGGTCGGAGAACGTCTGGGTGGATGGTGGCAGTGACCGGTGACTAAGAGGGATAAGGTGGCGGCAGTTGGGAGAGATGATGGCTAAAGAATATGTGGAGTATTAGGGTTAGGGTTGGGTGGTGGTGATGGGTTTATAGTCCCGTATCCAATCAAACATTCCTACATGACAACACCTTTGGTCCCTCCCTTTCCTTATTCTTTCACAACAAGTCCGGAATTTACCTTTTTAACCCCGATTCCATAAATCCTTTACAAACCTAACCCATAATTTACCCTTCAGCCCTCAACTTCTAAATTTATGACAATTATCCCCTTGAGACCATCCATTGATATATAATTATTTATTTAGTACTACTATTCGCTCATTATTTTATTTATTTATTTAATAAATAAACGGGTGTTACAACTCTCCCCCCACTTAAATTAGATTTCGTCCTTGAAATCATTCCTTACCATTCCTTACTCGCCCAACCACTATAGTAGCATGGTCACCAGCTTGGGCACGCCCTAGCCTTCGCAGGGTAGCCATGACCCATCCTCGTAAAGCCCTAAAATCCGCAGGTTAATGAATTCCTCACCACAAGTTCACATCCACTTCGTCTGAAATCTGCTGCCTTGAGATAGTCTGATTCCCTGACAGACAACTCATACAGAATCATTATCATTGAATCTAACCTGTTTATCTCACAACTGACTACTCAATTGCTGATCACTCGCGGTTCCCACTATAAAACAGGGTCACAGACCCAATCATCCTTGCCTAACACTTAGACTCGACCAAAGCTCAACTAATTCCGCTGCGAGTGACTTGGCATAACCCAAACAATCTGTTATTCTGCTGAACTTGCAATCCCAAAGACAATTACTAATATTGCCTAGACGTTGAAACTGCCTGAAGTAGTATGCTGCCACATGGCTGCTTCCGAAAAGCTACTGAGACCTCATGGGTCTCCATTCGCTCACCAATCATCTGAAACATCGGGCACCAGCCCAGTTGCGGAGCCAAAGGACTCCCACTTAGTCGCCCCACACAACTTCTGAATGAAATCCTTCTCTGGAATTAGTTGCCACTAGTTATTATGTCATTGTGGCTCTAACGAACTCCTGATCTAACTGAACGGGTCCATGCATCAAATCCTGACATCATCAAATCCAAGACAAAAAGTGATTGCTACCTAACCGATGGTAGCCTTTTATCACAAGCAATTTTATACAGTCCATTGCTTTCCTGATCTCATAACTGTAGTAACTCTCCTACAGTCTTATCACTGGCCTAGCAGATCTAATCCATCTGGGTAATACCGAAATCCAATCTATGGATTTCCATATCCTCACTGCTGCACCCAAACTGGTGGGTACTATTGTTCCTTCCGCATTCTAACAACACGCTCATGCCATCTACCAACCTAGTGAATGCTACAGCTACACCTGCAGGCTTACAACATTCTATCACTATCTAGCTACTAGTGAATGCTATGGATACACCCGTAGACTTACGACACTCTATCACTGTCTGCCAACCTGGTGAATGCTACGGCTACACCCACAGACTTACGACACCCCTCACATTATCTGCTGCTAGTGAATGCTACGGCTACACCAGCAGACTTACAACACTCTAACACTATCTGCCAACCTCGTGAATGCTACGGCTACACCCGCAGAGTTACAACACCCCTCACACTATCTGCTGCCAGTGAATGCTACGGCTGCCCTCGTAGTATTACAACACTTCCCAAACCGGGTCGAACACGCACTCGACCTAACCCTCAACTGAACTCGAGTCCTAACTGGAACTCTAACCTGGTTCCCGAAACCTGCTATCATGTGACCCCACTGTATCAGTACCGTACCCATGCCCATGATCAAAGTATCACAGTAAACCATGAAATCATCTATACCCTCTTGCAGGGTGAGAATCAGTGCCTCGCACAACTACTGTTTGAGAGTACTGAAGGTTGCCTGCTATTCAGGCCCTCAACAAAAGGCCACCGACTTCTTGGTTAGTCGGTTCAAAGGAACCGCAATATCAGAGAAGTCCCATGTAAATTTCCGGTAGTAACCTGCTAGACCCAAAAAAAGCCGAATCTCTGATGGAGACCTCGGAATCTCCCACTGCATCACGGCCTCTATCTTGGCCGGATCAACTAGAATACCCTTCTGGTTGACAAGGTGCCTAAGAGATTGCACCCCGCGCAAACAGAACTCACATTTGGAGAACTTTATAAAAGTATCTCCCCCACTTAGATTCGACTAAGTCTTCACTGCACGCAAGAATTGAAGGATTTCCAATCCTTCTCGCTTCCTAGTATCCCCTTGATAACAACCTGTACTTACCAGTGCTAGCGATCCATCACCAATCAAACCTTAAGATTGCCCATCCTCTGAAATATTGAGGAGTACTCTTGAAATTTAGTCCAATCTAACGCCTCAATCCATCTCCCATGCTGTCAATTGAATACCTTAATCTTCACTCTAGCTGACGAACCCTTATTCCCACTTCCAATCTCGCAGCACCACTAAACTCTAACCGAATATAGTCCACACAAGAATACAATTCTCTTGATCATGCGATGACCAACCACATATGCATCTAGCACTCGTGACTGACACTGCCCTTTTCATGTCACCTGCTTTGTCCTAGCAACGGTAGTGCCTTCAACTCCAAGGTTCATCCATAGACAATTACCGACCATACCTGAACAATGATAGAATCCCTGAACGCTGACTTCATTGGAGAACAATCACTCCAACCCTGATCGAGTATCCTCTAAATAATACTCCTGCATAGATCCTGAAAAAGATCTGAAATGATAACGGTATGCGCGGAACCCACTCTGCAAGATGCGTCCCTCTTTGGGTTCATCAAGGACCTTTCGGCATGCAGGATGGCATATATGATCCTTGGTAACCCAAACACTAGCAGAAAAACCGACCCAAGATCTAACTTATCCAAACTTACTCATAACTCCAACGCGATACGTATCCCCAACATCCATCTAGTAGCAATAGAAGATGACATACCCACAACATATGGAGGAATACTAATCACCTTCTACTGACATGATCAACCCTGCTACCCTGAAGTTGCCTAAACCCTCGGAGCGACAAACTCCCATGTGCACTGTCATGTACGTGTTGCACTGACTCCGGACCTGCTGCCCTTTCAGCTGATGATCAAAAATCATGGGTCTTTTCCCGGGACCCTTACTGTACACACTTGGAACAAACTTCTCTTCTCAAAGTGCTCCAAGTCGATCTCGCATCTGCAACTTCATGGAAATCATATCCCTCAGGGTCTGACACCCTGCCACGCTCACTAACTAATTTGCCAATGGCTAAGCTGCAGCAAATGGAACATCCTCTATCCCCAAACTGGGTCAAAACTCTTCCTTGAAGTTTCTCAGATTCTCCAAGACTCTCACTGATTCGAGTATGGATCCTATGCTTTAAATGGTACGGGCCCAATACTACCTTCCACACCTATCCATACTTTCCTCAGCAATCCTCCCGAATCCTCCGAGTCACTTCCTCAACTGTTACACCCAAGTCTGACCGAGCCTCCCTACTAACTCACTGAAATATATCCTAGGATTCCCTAGGTTTCTGAACTCACCCAGTCCTCAGCTGCTGAAAGATTCCCAGTAATGTCAACTAGTTACCTCATGAATATAGTGATGGGTTTTGGTCATAAGACATCCTATGTGCTCATAGAAACCCTAATGCTTGGATCTAGGTTTCTCTATTGTACATGATTTGAATCCAAGACTATAAACCCTAATTCTAGCATATGAAATCGATATTAACATATAAATGGGTTTAAGAACATACCTTGATTGTTATAGAGTAATAACAATCCTAATTCCTCCTTGAATTGACTTTGGAATGCTTAGAGTCACAAGTGTCACTCCTCTAATGGCTTACAAACACCAAGAGCAAATGGAGAAGGTATAAAGAGAGAGGAGTGAGGTTAGAATTCGTCCTTAGGACTTATTGGGAAGGGATACACGAATTCATGAGCCAAGGGGTGTTTATATAGGTGTAGAGATAGGGTTTCAGTCATTATCCTTATCTAGTTGCTTATCCACAAAGCAACCCATAAGATAATCCTGGAATCCTTATCATAGTCGAATTCTAAGGCCTTATCACCTTAAATTCGTTCACCCTAATAATAAGATAATCCTTACCTTATTTTGTAACTATCACATAATTACAAATCAGCCCCTCTAGTTTAATTAATTATACTTGATCACAAAATTAATTCCTAATTAATTATTGACCAATATTAATTAAACAAATATGATTTCTCCTTTAATATATTTTTCTTATAACATATTAATAAATCATAATAACCTCTCTCTCTCTTTATTTATTTCTCCAATCAAGTTGCTTTGGTGAAGGGAACCCAAAAGGACCATGCACCATCGGGTCAAGTACATACCAAAATAGTTATGGACTTAGACACTAATCCAACAGTCTCCCACTTGGATAAGTCTAATAACTATTCTGTATGACTTCAGATCCTGATCTGCAATCGTAGCTTTCCAAAGCCGCTGTCAACTCTGATCCTATCAGATACGCGTGTCCTTAGATAAGGGATCATATATTCCTCCATTCTAGATATCATATGAGATATGATTTCAAATCAGTCTCTTTGTACTACTTCTCGATTTCTGATTTATGACGACTGACTAATTGAACAAATCAAATTAGCCCTAGCCCGGCCGAGCATTTACATTTGTCATCACTAAACCATCGAGGGGCCCAAAGATATCGCTTTTATTCTTTGAATAAAAGTAATGGATAAACTTTGGTACAATGCTTGCTTGCACTCACTAACCAAATCACACAGAACAATATGTTTTATAACACCAAGTTACTAGTGCGTTTTCATATTATCAATGTGCAACCGATTAGCAAGATACAACTCACACATCTCGGTTTTAAGAATATAAGATGTTATCGTCTCACCAATCACTCGTGATACAATTCATGGAGTGATCCAAGTGAGCGTGGGTTTAATCCAATGCTCAAATTCATATTCATAAGCACTCATGAACGTTGCAGCAAACATTTCCTCATGTCTAATACTCTTTTAGACAATCCACACACCAATTCACGACAGTCTTCATTCATATCTACTTCCAACATATGAACGACTGTGGCCCGTTCGAATAATTCGATTATTCTTAATAAACTCAATTATTCTGGAAGTCAAAACATGCAAGGTGAAACACAAGAATAATACTAATCCCATATGGCCTCAAACCTTTGAGTATAAATAAAACACGTTTTATTTATCACCATATCGATTACTCATTATTTGTCGTTTCGGGTAATCAACTTCTCACTTGAATTATTACACTTGTCCCATGCTCCTAGCATGCACACAATGTTTACCTATGGTTTTTACTTTGTGAAATAGATCAAATTGAATACATTTCCAATCATTCTCATTTCACAACTCCAAATTCTTTTTCATAAGTGTGAGAATATCAAATTCTCGCTACTTATAGAATATGCTAGATTCTAACACTTTATGCAACGATCCTTTCGTAATGTCACTGCACCAAAGTCACAAAGACTATTGCCAATGATATCACAAAGCCCTCTATCGGAGATTGTTATAAGACAATTCCTTAGATAAGATGTCTCTCTCTCAAAGTACATTCCTTTGAACATCCTTTTGCATAAAAGTTTCTAATCTAGTCATAGATTTTCAATATTTACTTCCCAATATAAATACATTTCTATACTTTCCATATGACAACTCATTTCTTAATAGAATCTTTTCTATTCATCATAATGTCAATATGGTCCATTAATACCATGCTTCCAACTACTCACAAGCAACCAATCCTCGTCGAACTTTGGATTGTTCTTTGATAGTTGTTTAATTATTTTAGTCAAAACCGATTCTAGTCCTTTTTCCCTCTAAATGCGCTAGACATTTTGAAAATCTTAGAATGGTCAAACATTAAAGCATTTTCAATTGATCCTCTACCCGAAGCGTACAGGACACGATGCACAATGTTTTATTTGCTATGTTCTCAAAATTCGAATTGTGAAAAGGAATTCCGTAATCATAATCAAAATTTTAAGAACACACTATGTACCTTTGACTAAATTTATTAACATTTCTCAACCTAAGCCTTTAGATTTGAAATGAAGCATAATATTCTCTCCCTTAATTATAGCAAAACAATTTTACAACCCTTACAAATTTGCAAGGTATAACTCTTGTTTTTCTATAATTAATATTGCCAACTTGCAATACTTTCCATAATAATCATAACTTTTATGCTCCCACTATCATGATGATTACTATAAAACATAACACTTATGCTCCCACTAGCTTTGACATGTATTCATAAACATCCTAACTTTCAGAAAAACAATACCTATTGAATTTCTTAAGTCCATGTTTCTAATACTTAGTGCTTTGATAATCTTTTATCAAGGCTTCTTGAACTTATACACCTTTGCCTTAGATAGTTCATATGTGTGTCTTAAACAATTAATACTAATTGCCAAACCTCACAATTCAAATCATGGAAAGGGATACCATAACCATAATTGAATTCGAGAATGCAATTTTACAATCACTATCTTTTTAAAATCTTTCTTAGTGAAAACATTTCCTCACAATCATTTTCATGAAGGAGGAAAACTTATGACACTTAGATTTAAATGGTGTATTTGTTCCTATCCATGTGAATTTGTTAAAACCAAAGTTTACGACAAATTCAAACTCATATGGACTGAACTTTCTTAATCTTGATTTCTTGCCTTATGATAGCACAGCTGCCCACCACGTCTTCCAAGTAGTTAAGCATCTGACCTTTTTCCTATCAATGGACCTTTCATTGATTAAGGTGCTTTGCCTTTTATGCTTTCAAAATGAGTACTCATAGGACTCACATGCATAATTAACTCAATTGGAACAACACAGAATCAAAATATCGTCAACACGATAGGTTGTAAAACTCAACTCGTGTGCTAGTGATCATCGATAAGGTTTATTTGATTTGTTCTTGAAACTTTTCAAGACTATAAAGACTCCCACTGTCTCCTTGACATATACGATTCTTTTGTCAATAAACATTTCTTAACAAACAAATACTCAAGAGTTAGTGTAGTTTTTATCAAAATACTTCATAAATTGGTCCTAGTCGATCTTTGTCTTATTCAAGACATCAAAACTTTCCACATTTGATGAATGTTATAAACCTTTAATACTTTTCACTCATTGTCACAATCTTAACTTTAAGACTTGTTATTGGAACAAAGTATGATAGACTTCTTGATTTAACCATTTCTTCAATCCTTGATTCCTCTTCTTAAACATACAATTGTACTAAGACTTACTTAGAGGATCAATTGAGACATGGTTCTTAATCATTAAGACCCATTATAAAGCATAAAAGCTACTCTCCCTTCTTCTTAGAATGGAGAAACTTTTATCTTTCTGCCTACTTGATTCTTCTTGTTCGTTCTACTATTGATCTAAGCCCTTTAATCAATTCAGAATTACACTTAATCTTGTAAGTGTAATCATATTTACTAAGCCATTAGTAAATCATGACAAATATCTTTGTTACCCTTATGGTGAACTTGATCAACACACAACTTTGTGTACTCAATCTCCTAGTCCTTCACTTGACACTTTGTCAACGAATTTGTCTAGTTTCCAAATATGAAATTTCTCATTCACCATGCAACCAAGTTGCGTGATTCCAAATTTCAGTCCAATTGAAATTTGGGCGATGAGAAACTCTCCCTATTTGGTAAATTCTCGACATTTCCATAAATAACATAACTAAGAATCATATCCATTTGTTGTAGAAATATGCAAACATCAATTTTCTTAACGATTTCATTGCAAGGAAGTAAACAAAATGTATCTTATTTATAAAAGCAACGGAAAAACATTTGTCCTTACAATGCAAAATCTATTGAAAACTACGTAAACAGAAAATTTCTAACAACTCTATCATAACTATCTAAGCTCAAAATCCAATCTTTAAGTCCATGCGATCAAGATCCATCTCTTGTGATTAGATTCATCTTTCTCTCTTATCAAGCTTCCTTTCTTTTCACCGATCCTTCAAAACATTCAAATGCAATCTTATCACATCATGTATTAAGAATCAATGAATAGGAACTTAACGGAGTTAGATAGTGGATTTTACCTGAAGCGTGGTCATACTTTTGACTCTCCCATCTCTTAGATCTCTTAGGTAAATAGGGTAACTTCGTCTCCAATTCCCCTTCTCTTGGCAATAAAAGCAAATTGACTCTTTTGGAACAACACATGGAACTACTTCAGACATCGCCTTTCTCTTATGATCAAACTTTTTGATCATTGCATGTCTTTCATTGCCATTGTCTATATCCATAGAGGTCTTGAAGGCAGATTCACCAATCAACTTTGCTTTTCTATTGCACCAAACCATTGCTGATTCAGCAACAATAAGCATATAGGTGAGATCAATAAGGGTCACGTCGTGGTTCATCATATAGTACTCTCTTGCGAACTCACTATATGAGTTAGGAAGTTACTGAAGAACCCAATCAACAGCCATTTCCTCACAGACAATGGATCCCAACATTCTTAACCTATCAATGTGTGACTTCATCCCTAGGACGTGTTCACACACCGACTTTCCTTCTTTATGTTCACTTGCCAAAAGGGCTTGAGTGATCTTGAACTTTTTAAGCCTTTGAATTTGTGGGTTAGGGAGAATAATTGGAGGAGGAGGAGGAAGTGAAGCATGATTTCTTGTTCCTTGAATCGTGGAATATCATCTTCATGTGGAATGCTTGTTCCACAGGATTTGGGAAGACCATAGTTGTCGAATTTTGACATCTACAAAACGGGAGAAAAACAAATTCAAGTTAGTTGATAGATTGAGTCCTTAGTAAATCACCCAAATTAAATACTAAGGCTAGGACCCAACATAATATTCTACAACTCGGGAGAGGGATGCCGTAACCCTAATTGCAGAATATTTGAAGGTAAGTGAATGACGATTCACTAATTTCCACCACGAAAAACGAAAAAGAAATTTAAGTTTTAAATCTATGAAAACTCCTAGATCCTTTGAGATTCATTGAACTTTCAATGGCATGTTTAAATCTCGATATGCCCCTCTTGTTTGTGACTGGGATGCCGAGGATCACAAAGCGGGTGTGAATAACCATGCAAACTTACATGGTGCCCTCACATGTTACAGTCACCTATTCGATGTGCCGGTAAACCACACACGCTCCACCGAACTATGACAAACATTGAGTCACCCTTTGCTACCTTTGCTTAGAACCATTTAGTGTGCCGGTAAACCACACACGCTCCACTAACGTCTTCGCAAGGGCACAAAGTGTAATTTCATGGAATTGCATCAATTCACTTTTGCCTAAGTAACTAAGATTGGGAATTAGAAAAACATTTAGTTACTTTGTATTTCATTATACTTATAATGGAAGGTTTCGTCCTATCCTACCCGTTCGGCTAATGACCCTCCACTAGTCAAGAGTGCGGTGGGTAAGAGTGGATACCCATTCATTCGCCTTTTTATAGGAAATTTCCTTAAACACCCGTTATAGACCAGCTTCGTGAATGAGGCCTACTAACGGTAAGACTGACTTTTACTCATACATATATATAATGTTAGACTTTTAATGTTATATATATAGTATAGGGTGCATTTTATACTTTTAAAATACTGTGTGGTTAACTTTAACAATTACACTTTTAACTCAATTAAATGGTTAACCTAAACTTTTATGGATTTATTAAATCTCTTTTAATTATACTTCTTAATTGATTAATAAAACCATAAGGGTGTATTTGAACTTTTCAAAACTAGGGTTTTAGAATTTAACATTCCTAATTAAACCTTTTAATCATCTTTTAAATTCCAAAACTTGAGGGCAAGTTTTGAAACCTTTTTCAAAACATTAGGGTTTTAACTATTTAAATTTCAAAACTTCAAAACCTTTGGGTTCAAATTTAAACTATAAAACCTAAAAGGGAAAATATGAAACTTTTTATAACAACAAGGATCAAATAACAAATAATTTTAAATTAACATTTAATCACACAATTATCCATATTTGATTTATTTAATGATTTTTGCAAAACAATTTATCAATTTACTCAAAATAATTAATCAATTATCTTATAAGGAAACAATTATCTTATTAATTGATAAATATCTTCATTTAGATCAAAAATATAGTCAAATATATCATATAATCGGATTAATATTGATCTAACATGATAAGGTAACTATCCATATGCAAAAACAGCAAGAAATCCTGAGATAAACATTATCTGACGAGTTGACTCGTCGAGTCAAGCCTGGACTCGTCGAGTCACCCTGGACTCGGCGAGTTCAGCTATGGACTCGGCAAGTCCAGCCTCTAAAACATCAAAAATCAAATTTTTTAGGTATACAATGCATCAGTACAATTGAAACCATCCTAGACTCTAATACCACTGATGGGTTTTGGTCATAGGACATCCCATGTGCTCATAGAAACCCTAATTCTTGGATCTAGGTTTCTCTATTGTACATGCTTTGAATCCAAGACTATAACCCTAGTTCTAGCATATGAAATCGATATTAACATATGAATGGGTTTAAGAACATACCTTGATTGTTATAGAGTAATAACAATCCTAATTCCTCCTTGAATTGACTTTGGAATGCTTAGAGTCACAAGTGTCACTCCTCTAATGGCTTACAAACACCAAGAGCAAATGGAGAAGGTATAAAGAGAGAGGAGAGAGGTTAGAATTCGTCCTTAGGACTTATTGGGAAGGGATACACGAATTCATGAGCCAAGGGGTGTTTATATAGGTGTAGAGATAGGGTTTCAGTCATTATCCTTATCTAGTTGCTTATCCACAAAGCAACCCATAAGATAATCCTTGAATCCTTATCATAGTTGAATTCTAAGGCCTTATCACCTTAAATTCGTTCACCCTAATAATAAGATAATCCTTACCTTATTTTGTAACTATCACATAATTACAAATCAGCCCCTCTAGTTTAATTAATTATACTTGATCACAGAATTAATTCCTAATTAATTATTGACCAATATTAATTAAACAAATATGATTTCTCCTCTAATATATTATTCTTATAACATATTAATAAATCATAATAACCTCTCTCTCTTTATTTATTTCTCCAATCAAGTTGCTTTGGTGAAGGGAACCCAAAAGGACCATGCACCATCGGGTCAAGTACATACCAAAATAGTTATGGACTTAGACACTAATCCAACATATAGCCACATGCAACAGAGATCAGATAATCCTTCAAGTAACAAACTCATCCCTATAACGGTTAGACTCAAACGAGAGCTGTACAATAGGGTCAAATCTATCACTCTGAGATTATCCAGCTTGTGCCACATGTGACTTAGCATATTCACTTAATAGCTAACTCACATTACTAAGAGTCCAAAAAGCACAAAGCAAGCAACATTCAGACAATGAAAAATCTAACCATCATATTCCAATCTAATCATTTTATCCTCTAATTAGGAGTCTGTACATGCAATTCAAAGCCTCATACAATCATGCATAACCTAAACAGGCTATCCTATCACTGACTGATCAGTATTAGCATGCAAGTCTACAAGCACATATAATAGGCATATAAGGCATCCTCCTAGATCCTTAACCCTAATCTAGCATGCAATCCTCATAAGCATATCATATCATAACATCTCATAACATCTCATAACATGTATGCATATCTTGGGGAAGACTTACTTGAGCTCGGCTGATTGCACGCATCACACACCTTGTTCTTTTCAAAGATCTTTTATCTTTTAAAACTTCTTTTATAAAATGATTTTACTTTTGAAAATTTTCATATCAAGTCCTTAGTTTGAGTTCCGACACACCCGAGAGTGTGTCCGAATCCCACAAACCAAGGCTCTGATACCAACTTGTAACATCCCAAAAACACAGGCCAAAATTTTCGTTATAATTAAGTTATTACAAAACCAACAGTATAATAAAACAGGCATAATAATATCTTATGTCAAACCAGTGTAAATAATCAAGCATGTCATCATAAAATAATATCAGAGTGTAATCCCAAAGATCTCATGTGCGGAAAGCATAGTGTGACGCGCTGCGATCGAGCCGGCTCATTTCCTTTGAAAATGAAGTACCTGAAACCATAAACAAAACCTGTAAGCATGAAGCTTAGTGAGTTTCCCAAAGCATACCACACACACAATCCACATATCACATATCGTGTTAGCTATAAAAGCTACCCGTATCACATATCCTGCTAGCTATAAAAGCTACATATAACATATAAGTCATGCATACAAAAACCTGTAAGAATGCCATGGGCTACCCCACATGGTCTTCACCTAGGACTACCATGGGCTACCCCACATGGTCTTACATCTAATGCCATGGGCTACCCCACATGGTCTTTACTTGGACTGCCATGGGCTACCCCACATGGTCTTACACCCAAGGCCATGGGCTACCCCACATGGTCTTTACTTGGACTGCCATGGGCTACCCCACATGATCTTATACCCAAGTCCATGGGCTCCCCTGAGGTCTTCATGCCAAAACATACGACCACAATCCATATGAAGAGACAGAGTAATTACACATATATCTTAAGCATATAATGGGACGGCCTTGGTGCCGTAGACCCATGGGTATGGTGAAAAGACTCACCTGGTACTGTTGAAGTCTCGTAGACTCAATCCCACACTGCTGAAATCCCGTAGACTCAACCCTAACTGCTGGATGACAGATTCCCAAACTGTGGTGGGCAGCAACGGCTTGACAACGATAGTGGCCTAAAACCCATCTCCAATCTTCGACGGTTCCCCCTTCGGCCGCCCACGACGTCACAGGCAGCGACTGTGGCGTTTGGGTGGCGAAGTAGCAGTAGCAACGTAACAATAGAAAGGAAGCGGCGGAGGTGAAGTTGCGGAATAAAGGTGGTGTTGGTGTTTCCAACTGAAACGAAGCCATGGACTGGTCCCCGGCCTTAGCCACGACAGGAATGGTGACAAAAACTATCCAGATGGTCTTTCTCGCTTGACATCGATGGCGGCAGCGACTGGAGAGTCACGAACGGCGACCATCGCGACGCCCCTCCTTCGATCTCCACTGATGCAACTTCGTTTCCCTCCTAGTTGGTCTTCAACGTCACTCGATGGCTGTTAGGTGGTTGGAGAACGTCTAGGTGGATGGTGGTGGTGAACGGTGACTAAGAGGGATAAGGTGGCGGCTGTTGGGAGAGATGACGGCTAAAGAATATGTGGAGTATTAGGGTTAGGGTTGGGTGGTGATGACGGGTTTATAGTCCGGTATCCAATCAAACATTCCTACATGACAACACCTTTGGTCCCTCCCTTTCCTTATTCTTTCACAACAAGTCCGAAATTTACCTTTTTAACCCCGATTCCATAAATCCTGTACAAAACTAATCCAGAATTTACCCTTCAGCCCTCAACTTCTAAATTTATGATAATTAGCCCCTTGAGACCATCCATTGATATATAATTATTTATTTTAGCGCTACTATTCGCTCATTATTTTATTTATTTATTTATAAATAAATGGGTGTTACATTTATGCTAAATAACCTTCTACAAAAATGTTATTTTTATCGGTTATTATACTTGATTGTCTAGTCTGGATCTGTGGGCGTTACAAATTTATTTTAGAAGAAAAATATATGTACAAATTTGAAAAGGTTGTCAATTATTTGTGTCTTGAATATGATACCCTTTGTTTCGTGACTAACCTTGTTAAAATGGTTGAACCTAAAGATTATCATGAAGGCCGTAATGATCCTAACTAGATTAATGACATGAATAAAGAAATGGAAGCTCTTTATCGAATTCAAACCTAGGTCATGAAAAATCTTCATGATCGGAAATTAATTAGTTCTAAATGGGTTTAAAATATTCAATATAAGTCTAATAGTGAGGTTGAGCATCACAAATATTATTTGGTTGTGAAAGGTTATTCATAAAAATAAGGGATAAATTATGATGAAACATCTTCTTTGATAGCTAATTTTATTAAAGTTAGGTGTTTGTGTACTCTATTTGTTAATAGTGATTAGAAGTTATATCAACTATACATAAATATTGCTTTGTATATGGTGAAATTAAAGAAGATGGTTCCTCATGGATATTTTTCTAAAAATAATACTAGAGATTGTAATTTTCTTAAAGCGTTATATGGACTTAAGAAAGCTCTAAGAAAATGGAACAATTAAACAAAATGTTAATTTCCTTTTTTAATTGAGTATCCCTTTTGTCAAATAAAAGTGATTATCTAACAAAAACCAAATTGTTTTGTTTCCCTTTTAGTTTACTTTGATGATGTATTTTGATAGAAAGTTGACTAGTAAAATCATTTCTAAATAAGTCAAAATTAAAGACTTAGGATAGTGGTTTTGGAAAGTAAAATTGTTAACTTGAAAATATATCCCTTTATTTGTCTATTGCAACAATAATAAAACTATAAATACACCCCTTGATGTGTGTACTATAATCAGTAGTGTTGCAGAAATCGACCTAATCGGCTAATTAATCGGCAATTAATCGCTATCGGATCTCCGCCGATGAGATTTATTGCTAATCAGTCACTATGATCGGGTCTGGTCAATACATGTCAAAGTCGGAATTAATCGGACCTAATCAGACCTAATTGGACTTAATTGGACCTAATCGATTTTGGTCAACGCAGGTCAAAGTCGGACATAATCGGCCCTAATCGGACCTAATTGCCGATTAATCACTTTTTTTTTGTAGGATTAAAATTAGATTTATAAATTTTTGAATAATTTTTCTTAATAATTAATGGTCCCCGATTAATCTCCCGATTAATTCCCGCCTAACCGATTAATCCCTAATCGCTAGTCCACCGATTAACGGTCGATTAGCGATTTCTGCAACCATGATACTCAGTAATAAAGAAATTGATGATAAAGAGGAATTGTAACAAATTTTACTAGATATTGACAACTTACTAGTTAGTTGACATATCTTATCAATATATGGGATGATATATTGTTTACAATTTATACCTTAAGTCAATTCATACATTCTCCAAGAAACTCATATTTAAGATTAGGCATTAGAGTTCATAGGTACTTAAAATTGTGGTATAGGAGTTACAATAATTAAATATGTGAACTTGCAAATTATGGCTTATGTCGATGTTGACTGGAAATGATGTTTGAGTACACAAAGACCAGTCTTTGCTTTTTATTTGTTTCTTGGTAATTATTAGATATCTTGAAAAAACAAGAAACAAGCCAATGTGTCATTATTCTACTAAGCCAGAATATAGAGCCTTGACTTTTGTTACATGTAAAATCTTTGAGGTTGTAAAGAGTATAAGATATTTGAATACCAAATGCAATTTCTAGTAGAAATTTTATGTGATAATAATTCAACTATTTGGATGAGTTTGGATCTTGCTTTCCATGAAAGAACTAAGCACACTAAAATAGATGTGTATTTGGTCAAATAAAAGGTTTTGGAAGGTGTAGTTAAGGTTAAAAAGGTTGCTTCAAGGGAGCATGTTGTATATGTGATTACTAGGTCACGATCTGGCTTCCATAATTCCTACATATGTGGAAAATTGAATACGTTTGAAAGTTAAGTTGAAGCGGGCATATTGAAATATACATACAAAAAGTTAAGCAATCTCAACCTTTTTTAAGTTCAAATTTATTTATGTTTTAAGTTACAACTTTTTTTAACTGCTCTAGTATTATGCAACATTATTAATATGCAATGGCCTGATAAAGTAAATTGGGTTAAGAAAAATTGCTTGTTGGGCTCATGCACTGGTGCTCTATAGGGACATATATGCAAATTCTGATTGTGAGGAACTTTCTTGGAGTGTGTGTTCATTTGGAGTTTCATAAAACAAGGTATGCTGTAGTATTTCTCTTTTTGGTGTGATTTTTTTCTCAAAAATTTTAGTCGTTGATATTTTTATTTTAGGTCCTTTCACTAGGTCTATAGAAGGTTTCTTAAAACAAAAGTGTGTAGGAATGGTGATAATAAGATTCTCGCGTTAACATTACAATCAAAAGAAATCTAAGATAGTTGATTGGTGTAATCTTTCATTGATTTATATTCAGTGATGGTGCTTCTTGATACTACTACTTTTCATTCCCTAATATAATAATGATATCACAAGGATCTTTTCATTATGGATATTGGTTGTCGCAATTTAAAAATATTCAAAATTGATGGGTGGTTATCAAATCACACACAAGTATCAGAAGGGGTCTTGTATCTTATATGGGTGTTCACTTATTGCCTTTTCGTGTTGTTATTCTTATCTCTTCTTGTTATATTGGAGCAAAACCTTGTGTTTTTGACCTTCGATCGGCTGATCTTGTTTCTTCAACATATCGGCTGTTTAAAAAAAGATTGTATAAATAACAATGTATAACCTGTTCAAGACCTCACTAAGAAAAATTAGAACAAAATAAAACAATGTTATCATTCATAATTTTGTTAAGATTAAAATAAAATAAAATCAATAAATGTGGCCAAAAGTAGAGAAAGAGAGATGATTTACTAACCTTCACCAGCTACCAACCAAGTTAAGAAATATGATGAAACCATTTGTAAAAAATCAAACACTTGTACCTATGAAATGATAATAAACTAATTAACTAATCAAAATTTAGTAAAGGAAAATATAACAAGAAGAATGCATGCATAGTAAGAAGAACTAACATACAGGTAATGGAAATGCTGACAAGAATGTGAAAGATTGGTAACCATCAAGTGATTTTGATGCCATACGAGTCACTCCATGCGTAATCATTGTCCTCAAAATTCTTTTCTGTTCATATCTGTTAAAAATTATTATTCACATGTGCAAAATTTAATTATTTGATACACAAAAAACATAGAGATCATTGCTAGTAATAAATGTTTTCAAGTACCTCTTAAGTGCAGATGCAATATCAATCGACTTGACAGCATTGTATTCACTTTTTTTGATACTTTCCAGTTCATGAATCAATCGGTGACAATCCTACAAATCACAAATGTATTGAAATATATAGTCTCTTAATCTAGTAACTACAAATGACTTACTAAAAGTTTACATGAAACATAGGCATTAGTTAATTTGTTTACCATTATAATACATTCAATCCTTTTACCTCTATTGCCAAGCAACCACCTAGCCCTAAATTAGGTTGCAAAGGGTGAGCAGCATCTCCTAAAAGTGTAACACGTCCTTTGCCCCATGAGTATATCATGTCTCGATCGTATATATCCCTTCGTAAAATCATTTCTTCTCTTGTTTTAGCTATCAATGTAGTCACATCGCTACACCAACTCCGAAATAGCTTAGTCAGCCTGACCTTTTTACCTGTATGGTCTAAAGAAAAGAATATTACTTTCTTATGCATAATAATACATATAAAGGAACATATAATCGTAGCTTTGTATGTCTTTTTACCGTATTTATAAAGTATTTATTCATTAATTACCTTCCAAAGTACCACTGGCTATTTGGGGCTCCTTATGGAAGGCGTACCATTGCATTTTTCCATTGCCAACATCAGAAGCAACAAAGTATTGGTTCCTCCCTAGGAACACACGATAGCTGAAAAATGAAAATGAATGACTTAAATTTTATCATAGTTGGTAAATATATAAGATGTGGATCATATCAAGGACGTAGAAAACTCTTTTATGGATAAGTGGAAGAAGGATAAAAAGGATGAAAACACGCTTAATTCTAATCTGAGATAACTTTTCATATGTTGGGAATTATAAATCACCTTATTTGTACATAAACATTTCGATAATGGGTCGGAGATCATAACAATGCAACTACAACTTCCATCTTTCTTTTTTTTTTTTCAATTTATTCTCGTTTCCTATTATAAATTATTTTGTTTTGGGCTTTGTTTGGTAGACTAGCTAAAAAGCCTGCTAACCGATAAAAAATATATTTGATAAAACTATCCAATAAGCTAGCTAGAATATATAAAATGACATAAAGATAATATATATATATATATATATATATATATATATATATATATATATATATATATATAGTTTTTTTTAATAATTGATAAAAGCGTATATTTGGGAGAACTTTAAAAATGCTTAATAAGCTCAGTGAAATGCTATTCTAAGTAGCTTCTAATCTAATTGTTTATTTTCCAAATATGACAACATAAAAAAAAACCTTAAAAATTTAAACTAGCTTAGGTGTGCCAAACATAAGCTAAGTTGTTAATTGACTTTCATTGTTTCCATGACTTTTGAAAAATCATATGATTAACTAGCATCTTGATTTCATTATTTTTTATCCATTATATGTTTTAGAAATTTGACAATATTATCAAATTTGAATCCAACCAAGTAAAACTTAATTTTAATGCACTTATAGATAAGAATGAATGTAAGCCTTCAGAACATCTTTGGAGTTCAATAAATTTCTTCATGAAATCCTAAACACTTTTGTGTTAATTACTTTCGTTAATTGCCAATCTCCATGTTAAGCAAAGATATGTACCCAATAGAATTCGTGTATGAGGGGACGTAGTCTACTGATCCACTATAGCAAGTATAGCCTGAATAGCTTGCTTCTTGTGTTCCAAACAATTTCTTACGCACCTATAGAAAACATGAAACATAAAAAGGAGTTAATATATCATTGAACCTAATATAGAAAATACTTAAAAAAAGTAAAGGTTACCTCCGACCAAATTCCATCAGCTCCAACCAAGATATCACCTTCAAACTGTCGCCCATCATCAAGGGTTGCTACAACCTACAAAAGTGCATTATTGTACAATATTATTATAAATACATGTTCTTTCAAGATGTATAGGAGACATATACATGTAGGCATGGCTAAAAGAACAAAAAAAATGTGAACTTTATATAACATTAGAATACATGATTGAAAAGGGAGTTTGACCTTATGAGGATCTTGGGAGATATCAATAACTTTAGAATTGTTTAACACAATGTGATCTCCCACTGCTTTCAATAAGATTTCTTGCAATGTCGTTCTTGATATTACCAGAGTCACAGGAAGTCCTTTCTTAATTGCAGGAGCCAGGAGATCAATTTTGGCAAGCCTAAGGGGTTCAAACTATCAATAATTTAAATGTTTCTTATTGTATTTTAACTTAAATTATGTTAAGAAAAAGAAAATAAAAGATGGTAGCAGTTATAATGTTGGATCTCATGTAAAAGTTAGAAAATGACTATTTTTATAAAATAGAAGAAAACATTTTGTTTCCAAATTTAACAAAGAGTTAAGATGTTCTTATAAAAGAACTTTTTTTAAATACGTTTTGTAAGGCACCATATGTTATAAAGAAATCAATAGGGATAAAAATGTGTGTGTCCAAACTAAAAGATCTCTTAGGGGTTTGTTATCACCTAAAATTATGATTTTTAGTCAAATATTTTTTTTATCAAAAAGTTTATTTAGGCACCACACTTTTACATTACGTGATACAATTTAAGGATTCATGAAATTTAAAGAGGGGGAGTAGGCACGTTATAATTGAGATTAAAATTTTATAGAGTGGAGCAAGAGAAATTAAAGGATGAAGATAGTGGTTGATCAAAACACTCATATACTAATTTTATGCTCCGTATTCTATTGCTAAGTTCATATTTTGGTAGTTGGATTAAAAGAGGATTCAATACCCTAATCCCTATACAAACATGTATGTTAGAAATCATGACGAATTAGAGTGTTGCTAGTATGTTTTCAAGTCTTAAACACCATAAATGAAGCATGTAGTTCAAGGTATGTAGGATTGGAGATTTTAATCCTTAACCCTAAGTTGCGTGAATGATGACATGAATGAAATTGTGTTCATAAATTAAGTAATTAATACCTAACAATGAACTATATATGAAGTACAATTAGTTTGGACGGTTGGATTAAGTCATGTACAAATGACTTAAATATTTAGCTATGATATGCAAGTTGATGAAATGATGATTCAATGATATGTAGCTTATGTCTTAATGAATTAAGACATATGAACATCTAGTTTATGGAATATAGATGATTTATATGTAATTAAGTATTATGACTTGATGAAGTATAAGTCAAATCTACAGATAAATGAGTGGTATCTTGAGTTCTAATACTCAAGATTTGTATGTTACTTTGATAACTTCAAAAGCAAGGTCAAAGACAGGATTACATGATATAATTTGATCATTAGCACGTAATATTAAGTCAAATCTAGAGGTAAGAGTGCATCTAAATGATAGAAGACTTACTAGTTCTTGTATACTTTTGTTCTTAAAACAATTGTAATTAATGGTTCGATCCTTGGATATATTTTGGGTATTATATATTATGATAACTACTTTTCTATTGTTTATATTAAAAATTTACCCATTTGTTTTGTTATAAAACAAAAATTAGATGTACTTTCTGTTAAATTGTCGGACGTTATTGGTTGGTAATGAAGTTTTGGTTTAAGTTAACTAGGCATCTATGTATGACCCTAGACTTGAACTATGAGAGAGAGTATATATATATATATATATATATATATATATATATATATATATATATATATATCTATACTACCTTATAATAGAAATCCAACTATTTCCATAAATAGATTCAATATAATAATAATATTTTTTAAGACGTCCAAACCATTAAGCTGTTAGTACAAGTAATCATTAATAAAATAATATTAAATTTTAAGAGGTATAACCCTTATTACGCTATTTACAATGAGTTTATGCATAGAAAAATACCAAATCTTACGCGGTTAACATGAATTACGTACATATTGAATAGGCTTTGGCTTTCTTCTTCAAATTGAACTGGTCAAAGAAGAACCCGTCTTCCTCAGATTTTGCCAATTGAATCGGTCTATAGATAAACTTTATATATCATCTCTTATCTTAGTATCTATAGCCCTTCCTTGTAGAATAACCCTAGATGAGTCGCCATCTCTTCTCTCCTTGAACTCTCTCCCTCTCTATTAAATACTCTAAAATTCCTCCCATATTCGACGCAGTTACCCACCACACCTTGACCACTGAGACCATTACAGTCGCTGCTAAACACCTCTGCCTTTCTCTTCTCTTGCATATCTCCTTTAGAAACCCGAATATCGAACATCACAACACCATCAGTAAACTTTGTTGTCACATAACCTTCACTACCATCAAACAGGCCACCTTCATCATCATCGCACTTCATCTTACCACCGTTCACAACCCCCATCTCTCGACATCTAGCATATGCTACTGTTCTATTCTCTAATTATTTGATTTTGATCGATTGCACCGGTCAAGTCTAGAACGAATCTTTTTCTTCATATCTCTGCCCCATCCCCTTATATGACCAATTGACTGCAAAAAATTTCTTATCTGTGAGGTCGTAAGTGTTACGCATTTTACACACATACCTGGAGACCTAACCATCTACTACTCACAGCTGGTCGCACTCGACTCTCTAGAAACCTCAGACAACCATTTTCACAACAAGTGTCACAGTGGACCAGGATCCAACACGATTTCAAGGTTAGTGCTCTTTAAGCCATATGCACACACATATTCTCTTTTTGTGGTCATAGGTCTCCAACCATCTCTCTCTCTCTCTCTCTCTCTCTCTCTCTCTATTGCAGAACCAGGAGGCAAACACTATTAATTTACAAACGTTCTCTAACAATACAGGTTTTTGTTAGCAATTTTAAAGTGTTCTTTTCAGTCATTTATCACATAATCGTCAATGTTTACTCTCAATTTCCGGTGTTTCCTCTCCATTTCAGGTTCTGATGTTTGTCTACATTTTGGGTAATCATTTGTATATTAAATATTCTTGTATAAGTGTATCTAGAGTAAAGCTTTCTTGTTTAAGTGGTACTAAGGGTATTTGTGTCCTTTTGACATTTCTCAACTATCTGTATCAATTCAGGTATATCTTCAACTATCTGTACTGATATGGACTCCAGTTAATGAAGGAAATATCTTATTACTCTATCATTTTACTGTAGTTGTTGAATCCTTATCCATTTAATTAATGTTTGTTTTCAAGAAAAATAACAATTTTTGTTATGAATTGGGTGAAAATCACAGAAATCGAACTGTTATCATGACCTCACCACCATCGTCTACCATCTTTGTCTTCTCCCCTATCTTTGTATTCACACTCTAATTAAACCCCAACGTTGAAGCCTTCACTAACCATCTCCATCTTCACCACTATCCACGTAAATAGTTCTATCAAATTCTCTGTTCCATGTTTTTTTTAGTTTTACTTAATTGTCATATAATGATTTTACTCTGTGTTTCATGGATATATCGATTCTTACACTCACCTATGTTGTTTAAGATTATTTAGAGCTATTCATAAATGCCAGATTATTTGATGAGATCAGCACACACTATTTCCAACCAGTTTTAGGGTTAGTTGTTTATTTTATTCACAATTTATGAGCTTGTTTTACATTATTTTTTGCAGGAGTATATTGCCTAACACCCAATGTGCAGAATATTGGTTCAAGTTAATTAAATATATTTCAAAAGTTGACTATGATTATTGTGTTTAATTCATCTTGGTTTTGTTTTTGGATTGTAAGAATTTTATTATTTTTTTAAGTTGTTTTAGTTTATCTGATTTATAGGTTTTGGATAATTTTTTCATTTGATGTCCACTCTCTCATTTTTTCGAAGCACGACCTGTTACTTCATCTCTTCAACAGTTCAACTGATTGTGATTCTCACGATTAAAAGAAAGAGTGATTTTATTCTAGAGAATTATCTCCCCTTACAAGCTCAAGTTAAGTTTTTTTTAACCCAAATTGCACATTTGGTATTATCAATATTCTTAATATTTGAATGCAATTGCAGATTAGCTAATACCGTACTTCCATTTTATCTTATTCTTTGCATTGAAAACAACTAAATAGAAGGAATAGCATCGTACTTTCATTTATATGCGAAACTCTAAGCTTTCTTCCCCAATTCGCATTTATACATTAAAAACTTCGCATTTTCATTCAAATTCTTCGCATCTTGCATCCATCCGTCTTTGAGTTCATTCGCATTTCATCGCATTAACTGAGAAATTAATCAGTTGTCTCATATTCGCATTTCAGTTGTTTGAGAAACCCAGATACGAACCCAAATGCGAAACCCACTGATTTCAAATGCGAACCAACCAAAAATCATCAACCACGTACTTGTGTCACCAAATGCGAACTGAATATCACCATTAAATTCTCCTCGCATTCTATAGATGCGAACACAATCCAGATCTCCGACTCCAAGCTTGCGAAATCAAAATCAATTAACCTCAAACAAATCGTGAACTTCTTATGCGAACTGTTTTGACCCACAAAACCAAATGCGAACTCAATTGATGTCATATGCGAACTGATTTCATAGATGCGAACACAATTGATTTCATATGCGAATCCACATCCATCGATATGAAACCAATACCAGTTACAAGTAATTAGTAGCAACCATCGATCCTCTAATTTTCAATTACTCAGCCTTCGCTTTTCATACAACCCGTCGACCCTGAAAAATCGATAAACACCAAATGTCTCATTTTTAGATCGATTTTCTGATTAAATGTCATATTTGAAGAATGATCGATTTTCTGATTAAATGACCCCATTTTGCGAAGTTGGACCACTTATATTATTTCTTGAAAAGATCAGGTGCCAAATGCGAAACTCTAAGCTTTCTTCCCCAATTCGCATTTATACATTAAAAACTTCGCATTTTCATTCAAATTCTTCGCATCTTGCATCCATCCGTCTTTGAGTTCATTCGCATTTCATCGCATTAACTGAGAAATTAATCAGTTGTCTCATATTCGCATTTCAGTTGTTTGAGAAACCCAGATACGAACCCAAATGCGAAACCCACTAATTTCAAATGCGAACCAACCAAAAATCATCAACCACGTACTTGTGTCACCAAATGCGAACTGAATATCACCATTAAATTCTCCTCGCATTCTATAGATGCGAACACAATCCAGATCTCCGACTCCAAGCTTGCGATATCAAAATCAATTAACCTCAAACAAATCGTGAACTTCTTATGCGAACTGTTTTGACCCACAAAACCAAATGCGAACTCAATTGATGTCATATGCGAACTGATTTCATAGATGCGAACACAATTGATTTCATATGCGAATCCACATCCATCGATATGAAACCAATACCAATTACAAGTAATTAGTAGCAACCATCGATCCTCTAATTTTCAATTACTCAGCCTTCGCTTTTCATACAACCCGTCGACCCTGAAAAATCGATAAACACCAAATGTCTCATTTTTAGATCGATTTTCTGATTAAATGTCATATTTGAAGAATGATCGATTTTCTGATTAAATGACCCCATTTTGCGAAGTTGGACCACTTATATTATTTCTTGAAAAGATCAGGTGCCAAATGCGAAACTCTAAGCTTTCTTCCCCAATTCGCATTTATACATTAAAAACTTCGCATTTTCATTCAAATTCTTCGCATCTTGCATCCATCCGTCTTTGAGTTCATTCGCATTTCATCGCATTAACTGAGAAATTAATCAGTTGTCTCATATTCGCATTTCAGTTGTTTGAGAAACCCAGATACGAACCCAAATGCGAAACCCACTAATTTCAAATGCGAACCAACCAAAAATCATCAACCACGTACTTGTGTCACCAAATGCGAACTGAATATCACCATTAAATTCTCCTCGCATTCTATAGATGCGAACACAATCCAGATCTCCGACTCCAAGCTTGCGATATCAAAATCAATTAACCTCAAACAAATCGTGAACTTCTTATGCGAACTGTTTTGACCCACAAAACCAAATGCGAACTCAATTGATGTCATATGCGAACTGATTTCATAGATGCGAACACAATTGATTTCATATGCGAATCCACATCCATCGATATGAAACCAATACCAGTTACAAGTAATTAGTAGCAACCATCGATCCTCTAATTTTCAATTACTCAGCCTTCGCTTTTCATACAACCCGTCGACCTTGAAAAATCGATAAACACCAAATGTCTCATTTTTAGATCGATTTTCTGATTAAATGTCATATTTGAAGAATGATCGATTTTCTGATTAAATGACCCCATTTTGCGAAGTTGGACCACTTATATTATTTCTTGAAAAGATCAGGTGCCAAATGCGAAACTCTAAGCTTTCTTCCCCAATTCGCATTTATACATTAAAAACTTCGCATTTTCATTCAAATTCTTCGCATCTTGCATCCATCCGTCTTTGAGTTCATTCGCATTTCATCGCATTAACTGAGAAATTAATCAGTTATCTCATATTCGCATTTCAGTTGTTTGAGAAACCCAGATACGAACCCAAATGCGAAACCCACTAATTTCAAATGCGAACCAACCAAAAATTATCAACCACGTACTTGTGTCACCAAATGCGAACTGAATATCACCATTAAATTCTCCTCGCATTCTATAGAGGCGAACACAATCCAGATCTCCGACTCCAAGCTTGCGAAATCAAAATCAATTAACCTCAAACAAATCGTGAACTTCTTATGCGAACTGTTTTGACCCACAAAACCAAATGCGAACTCAATTGATGTCATATGCGAACTGATTTCATAGATGCGAACACAATTGATTTCATATGCGAATCCACATCCATCGATATGAAACCAATACCAGTTACAAGCAATTAGTAGCAACCATCGATCCTCTAATGAGGAAACAGTTTCCTATTCGATTGTGCTTTGCAATGACAATCAATAAAGCTCAGGGACAAACAATTCCATATGTAGGTATCTATCTTCCAGAACCAGTATTCTCGCATGGACAACTTTATGTTGCATTGTCCAGAGGGGTTTCACGTTGCAATACAAAAGTATTAGTAAACCCTAACGAAAATTCAAAAGGTGATGGGGTTTATACAGCAAATGTGGTGTATAAAGAAGTATTGCACGATTAATATTTTGTGTCGTCTTGATTGGTTGCTTTTTATTGGTTATTTGATGCATGATGTAACAAATAACACCATAGTTTGATTATATTGTCTTCAACATGTACTTTTTTTTAACATAACAATTTTGTAATGGAAACATATCACCGAAAGAACTCACGTGCCCCGCCGCTTTGCGCGGGTAGACGGCTAGTATATATATATATATATATATATATATATATATATATATATATATATATATATATATATATATTCGTATGTATGTATCTATTTTTATGTATTTAGAAGTATGAATATATGAAAAATCTCTGATAAAGTCTCAATATTTTCAACTCGTTTATGGTTTAACCATGATTTTTGTTTTTTGAACAAAAAAGAATCGATTATTTTAAATTTTACATAAATTAATGAAATAGCTCTTATTTTTTTCAACAGAAATTGATAAATTATCATATATAATTAAATAGTCGGGACTTTGATTTTCAAAAAGTAAATATTAAAATTAAACCCTGAACTGATCCAAAATATTAAGTTTCTTTCATAGATTTCTCTAGATATATTGTTAGAAGTATAAATACAATTTTAGAAGCATAAATATGTATCTCATATATATATATATATATATATATATATATATATATATATATATATATATATATATATATATATATATATATATATATTAAAAATAATTAATAGTAAAAAACATAAAAGTATGTATTTATACTTTCAAAAGTGTATCTATCATTTTAAATACGTAAAAATATATATATATTTATATTTAAAAAAACATTTTATATATTTAAACCGTGTAAATAGATATAAAAAAACCTTGTATATGAAGAAATAACATGAAAAAAATATAAATACGATGTTTAATAAATTATTTTTTCATATATAAATATTAGTCTTGGCTAAAAACTATATGGCTTGCTTGTGATTTTCTTGTGACAGACATCAGCCATTATTTGTTATTTGATATTTGACAAAAATGTTTGTATGAAAATTTTCTATTTTGATGTGTTAACATGGAATAAACAATATTTGTCGAAATTCACAATGAGGGTTTATTTGCTCATCCATGAATATTTGAGTATTTTTTTAATTCTTTGTCATAACTCATAACTTGCAATAATGGGAATTATGTGATCAAAATTGTTTCATACTTTGAAATATTTGTCTTTATTGATTTTGTGATTTAATTGACCAATTGAAAGCCTTTCGAATGTGGATGGTATAAGAACACAATAACAAGTGCTTATTATATCTTGCAAAATCGAAATTGAAAGGTCACGTATGGTCTTGCTTAAATTGGAAGCCTTGCCAAAAAAAAAAAAAACAAAAAAAAAAAAAACAAAAAAAAAAAAGAGGTATATCATTTATTATTATTGATGTGATGGAGAGGAAAATGAAACAATTAGCTTGATGCTCTTTTATTATATGGTTGTAACTTCATGTTAATAGTTTTTATTGATTCATCGAATTTAGTATTTATTATTATTAGTTTATTATATATTAGATCGAATATTGATATTTATTAATTTATTATATGTAGATGTAAATTAATGATTTATTAATGAGATTCTAAATTACTATATCCATGTTAATATTGTTGATATTTAAATAGTTTTTTTTATTGATATTGTATTGATATAAAGATGAAATGTAACATTTTTTAGTTTTTTTAACAACAAAGCAATATATTAAACAAAGCACTAGCAAGTAGCTAAGAGCTAGAAAGAATTGCCAAATAACATAGAGAGGGCTTTTAAACCAGCATAGAGAGATTCTAAACTACTATATATTACTTTAAACAGCAAAGCAATATTAAAAAAATTAAGAAATAACAAAGGTTGAAAGTTGAAACCCTCCTTATAGCCATTAAAAACAGTGGATTTTTTGGTGTCAATTACAAGAGAGTTAAAATCGTGCGCCTTGTTATCAAAAACTAAAATGGTTAAATGATTTTTGGTATAAACTTTAATTCACTTTTAGCTTTATATACTATTGTAAAAACTGATATGATATAATTGAAATCCGAGACATGAATGCTCTTATTTTACTGGGCTTTTTATTTTACATATATTGTTCCACACAATTCTTGTTGATGGGAGAGTTTATAGGATTTTTGGTACAAACTTTCTACTGCATGTGTTCTTAACTTCTTATGTTGTATAAATCTTTCAAACTTCTATTTTATTACGAATATATGCAATCCATGTTTTGGTCGTTTATCAATTTCTGTGGTCACGATTTAATAGATCAATAATCTCCTAACTTTATATTATATAAAACAATATATAATCCTATAAAATATATATATGTAGGTGCATAAGTACACAAAATCCGAGCTTTTAGAATGAATTGATAGATAAGTTTGTTATATATAAATTATTAATAAAAGCGTACTTTGTAAGATATATAGTTATATATCATACATGATTAATATTTGTAAGAGAAATAATTTACCACTTACCAGTCGCCGGAAACTCCATCAACAAGACCATTGATCCTATCTCCGGTGACACACCCTGCATTCATAACTTGCTCCGCCACCCCCTTATGAATATCCATCAACACACCCAACGCACTGCTCATCAGCTGAATTGGTCCCCTATACCTTCCTTCCCCTCTAATTGCGCTCAAATTCTTCTCAAACACCATAACATCAAACCCTCTTTCTTTTGCTGCCAACGCAAGAACCAGCCCACCAATCCCACCACCGGCGATCAGAATCCTAACCCTTCTTTCCTTCTTCTTCTTCTTCTCTACACCTTCATATGTTTCATGTTTAGTTTCTGTACTACTGCTGTTGTTTTTAGCTATTACTTCGTATCTTCTTGTTCTTTTGGGGTTCCTATAGGTGGAAGATATTATGGAGTTTTTCTTGGTATTGATTATGCTGCAACTGATTGAAAAAAGTTTCGGTGAAAGATAGTTAGTTTGGTGAAGAGGATGATAGGAAGTACGTGTCAGGCACTGTGGAAATGCCATTGGCCAATATGAATGAAACCGAGAATTAGGGAAAGCTTTATGGAACAAGTGAGGAGATGTCATTGGCTAATAGGAGAGGGAGAGTGACACGACATGTGATAGTGAGTGCTTCTGTCGTATGGGATTATTTAGTAGTTTTTATTGCACAATTTATTTCAAATCAGTCGTCTTGTACCCTTTTAAATGTTTCATTTGAATTAAGATCATAAAAGCACTTCTATTTTAGGTAAGGGCGATGGTAAGTGGTCAATACACCTAATTTTTTTTAATTATTTAAAATTTCTATAAAAAGCTTTTAGTGACTTATCTTTAAAACAATTTGTAGCTATCTTACCTATAAAATCTTTTACATATAAAATGTTTGAATTTTGTATAGAAAATTTTCTATAGAAAAATTAGAGAACCATATAATTATTTATTCTAGACTCAGTTACTGATTTTAGGTTATGTATGCAATAAAAGACTTATTTAAAAGTATACAAAAGTCATCAAAGAAACCACTTAACGAGTTCACGGAATGCGAAAATTTTGGACAAATTAAAATGTAAATTAAAACTTGTGTGTTATTGACAAAATAAATAACAAATAAAAATTAAAAAATTAAAAAAAAAATGAATTTTGAACATTCTATCAAATTTTATGTTTGAAGGGATTGGTCATTCCTTATGTTTCATTAATACAACTAAAATATTTTTTTGCTTTTGTTTTATTTGCTATGTTTTATTAAAAGTATAAAGATATTCTTTCATCTTCGTTAATCAAAATAAATTATTATCATTTTTCTTCTATGGATTCAAATGTTTAGTACGAGCTGCAAAAAGATCCTTAGGTCATAACGTACGACGAATTAATTTATATAAACTAAAGTTTTTTTTAACGAAGATAAATTTTAGAAATTTGTTTTTCTCATGTAAAAATATGAATCATAAGTAATTTCGAGCAACAAACTTATCTTCAAATCACAGAACGATTTTTAATATTTTATGAACAAAAAGAAAATACAACTTCTACTCAGAATGAAAGGGTATATATTTTACAAATCAGATTTCCTCATGTGTGCTATTTTCTATCTACACTGAGTTTTAATTTTACTGTTTTAATTTTACTTTATTCCACTTTTAATTGTACATTCTACAGAGTTAAAGTTCCTTGTTGTTTATGTATAATCACATATAAAAATAAAAATATTATGCTACATCTTAAAAATAAAATATTCTTAATAAGATGATACAATTATGAATAAAAATATGATATGAGCAAATTTACCTCAAGTTCATCAACATTGACCTTCAGGAGGATAAGATGGGACATCTTCTTAGCAAGCTCAGTTAAGATTGTTGTTATCATAAAACAAGGACGACACCATGAGTCTATCAAGATAAAACCATTTCATTAATAACTTATTCAATCACTGATCTATAAAGTCTAATAAATTGATTTTACGAGTAAAGCCAAGCTACCAACTTCAATTTTCATGCTTGTTTCCCAAAATAGATCAGTGGATTGTGTACAAGAGTAAAAGGCATGGTTTTTTAGAAAACCATATGTCACGACGTGACATGAAGGGTGTCATGACGTAGCATACAAAATGAAGATCGTGTATTCAGATTATGTGTCACGACGTGCCAAATGGTATGTCATGACGTGACAGCAGCTGCAGCCCAAGCCCATGAGCTTTTTTTTTTAGGATTTTCTCCATATTTAAACATCTTAAACTCAAGTTTGGGCATCCTTTTCAGCCTCCAACCTCTCCATTTCGGAAACCCTATCCCCTTTGAGTGTTATTGGTGTTCTTGTCCATTTGGAGGACCATTTCTTATATTTTGATGTGGAGATTGAAGTTCAAATTCTTGTAAAGAGTTTTAAGGGAAGAGCTTAAGTGTCGGTCTAGCAAATGAACTTCATTTCTGGACCATTGTGAGTAAAAAGTTTCTATCATGATCTTTAGATTTCTAGATCTTGTGGTTTGAACATTTACATCCTTTTTGGTCCTTATAAGCTTGTGCTTTGGAGTTGAGTGAACTCTAACACCTCGTGAGCTTATTTTATCATCTCATAATCTTGTTGGATTGGGAAAGTTTGCATCTTGATCTTGTTCTTGAGACCAAGCATGTTTTGGGATGGGTTTACGCTATTAAGGACTTAGGGTTGTAAATCTATCTTTGGGATGGAGTCCTAATGGATAAAGTTGGAAAATTTATCCATTAAGTCAGTAAAAAGAAATAGATTTGAATTTATGGGCGTTGGTATGAAGGAATTAAGCACTTAATGAGGATTTTAGCCTTTTCCAAAAGTCATGACATGGCATAGGGTTCGCCAAAAGTCATTCCTTATGTTTTATTAAAACTACAAAATTATTCGTTAACCTTTGTTTTATTTGCTATGTTTTATTAAAAGTACAAAAATATTCTTTCATCATTGTTAATCAAAACACATTATCATCATCTTTCCCCTATGTATTCAAATGCCCAAGTCGAATCGCAAAAAAGACCCTTAGGTCCTAACGTGTGACAAGTTAAATTATATAGACTGAAGTTATTTTTAAAACGATGATATGTTTCAGAAATCTACATTTCTCATGTGAAAGTGTGAATCATAAGTCATATAGAGTAGCAAATTATCTTCAAATCATAGAAAGATATTTTATTAAATATTTTGTGAACGAAAAGAAGGTACAACTTCTACTCATAGTGAAAGGGTATATATTTCATTAATCTGCTTTACTGATGTGTGCCGTTTTCTATCTACACCAAGTTTTAAATATACTTTATTCTACTTCTAATTGTAATTTCTAGACAATTAAAGTTCCTTATTGTTTACGTATAATCTCATATAAAAATATTATGATACATCCTAAAAATATAGTATTCTAAATAAGATGATAACAATTTGGATAAGAAGATGATATGAGCAAATTTACCTCAAGTTCATCAACATCGACCTTAAGGAAGGTAAGATGGGGCATGTTCTTAGCAAGTTGAGTTAAGATTGGTGCTATCACATGACAAGGACCATGCTATGGGCCTGTCAAGATAAAACCATTTTATTAACAACTTATTCAACCACCAATCTATAAAGTTTAATTAATTGGTTTTACGAGTAAATCCAAGTTATCAACTTTCATTGTAACACCTATTTTCCATAATGGACTAGTGGATTGTGTACATGAGTAAAAGGCATGGTTTTTGTGGAAACTCATATGTCACGACGTGACGTGAAGGGTGTCACGACATGGCTTACAAAATGAAGACCGCATATCCAAATTAGGTGTCACGATATGATAAATGGTGTGTCACGACATGACAGCAGCTGCAGCCCAAGCTCATGAGTTTTTTTTAGGATTTTCTCCATATTTAAGCATCTTAACCTCAGATTACAGTATCCTTATCTTTCTCCAACCTCTCCATTTTGAAAATACTAGCCCCTTTGAGTATTCTTGATGTTCTTGAGCATTTGGAGGATCATTTATTATATTTTGGTATGGAGATTGAAGATCAAATTCTTATAAAGAGTTTTGGGGAATAGCTCAAATGTTGATCTAGCAAAGGAACTTCATTTATGGACCATTCTGACTAAAAAGTTTATATCTTGATCTTTAGATTTCTAGATCTTGTAGTTTGAACATTTACGTTTTTTTTTGTACTTGTGAGCTTATGCTTTGGAGTTGAGTGAACTCTAACACCTCTTGAGCTTATTTTATCATCTCGTAATCTTGTTGGATTGGGCTTTAGGGTAAGGCCTATATGAGGGTTTGGCCTCAATTTGGAAAATTGGGCCATAGATGGGCCATAGATTAGGCCTTGATGGTTATATGATGTTAGGTTATTAGAATGCCAAATGTTTGGAATGGACTAAATAGTCGGGCCTTAAGGGAAGGCCGTGTAGAGGTTTGGGCCGAATTTGGAAGATTGGGCCATATGTTAGGCTTTGACTCATAGTTAACTTATGGGCCTTTAGATAGGTCCTTGTGCTTGAATCAAGCTAAAATAAGGGTAAAGCAGTCTTTTACCCCAAGAATGGACTTATGGGTATATGTGATGGAACCTAATTATTAATTGGGTGTTATTTTGATGTTGACAGATTCGGGAATATGTCATCCAGCAGCTAGGGTCTTGTTCGTAGGACTACAATAGTGTGAGGTGAGTTTCCTTTCAGTAGGAACGACTCGAAGGCACCAAGGCCAGCCCGTATATGTGATATGTTAGTAGCTGAGTGTGGGTGGGGCCCGAATCTGATAGTAACCGAGTGTCGGCGGGGCCCGAATCTCATAGTATTATTTGATTATAGATATGTGAATGCTCGATATATTAGATATACTTATTTTCTGTGGGATACTGGTATGCATGTTAGTAGTTGAGTGTAGGTGAGGCCCGAATCTTATAGTAGTCGAGTGTGGACGGGGCCCAAATCTCGTAATTTTATTTGAGTATAGTTATGTTCCTGCTTGATAGAGTTTGATATACTTGTTGTCTGTTTGATACTTGTATGCATGATAGTATCCGAGTGTGGGTGGGGACCGAATATCAGAGTGTAAGGTCCTTGATGGAAGGATCTATACCAATGATCAATTAAGCAAGTGAAATAATAAAGAAGATGAGAAGAAGAATGAAAAAATTGAGCTTGCATACGATTAGATCTGAAAATCGTCTAATACAACTCAATGAATCGAAAACGAAGTGAACCCCTCACTGTAAAAATGACAACCTGACACCTATTTATACTAACACTGACCGAGAACAGGTTTCCGGTTACAGCCTAATCGAAAACCTTTCCTAGACCTAAAACATGACAAATACCGAAAACACTCCAAATAACATTCTCAAAAGCCCTAACTCATTTATACATGTAATGCCTAGCCCAAACCATATACTTTGACCTTTCAATCTCCCCATTGGTTTGCGGCTAGTATGAGTTAGTCTTTATCAAACAGCGTCACATCGGTCCCCTCCATCGATCCACTCCACCTACCCTTTTGGATAATTTCTGCCACCATTGAAGTGTACTCCTTTGCAACATGCTCGAAGATTTCCTTAGCAACTTTAATTTGATGCAGAGACAAGTGATGGATATCCTACTTTCTAAACTTAAGTAGGTTATTTTTGTCATAAAGATGAAAACTTCCATTTGGAAGTTTGATGATAGCAGTAGCTTTTGTTTCATCATAAATCAAGTAGAGGATGTTTTCAAGTGACCAGTCTCTGAAGTTTTGTAGAATAAGAATTTGCCTCACTTGGTTAGTGGGAGGCCACATCACTGTTCTGAAAGGTTTGTCTGTCTTTAGATCAAGAACTTTTGGGTATAACTTGATGATAGACTTGGCAGTTTTCATTTTAGGAAATCCCTTCTTTGTCTAACTTTCTAGAAATAACCTGAATTGAGTTGCTCGAGGATTGCCTGGCGGATTTGAAAACGGAGCGTTAACAAGTTCAGTGAGATCAACACTTGTCCAAGATTTGAAGTCATGAATATTCTTGTAGTATTCAATATTATTGCTCTTCTGTTTCACGATCCACATGTTCAAGCGGTCATGGAATCCCCATGATCTGATTCCAGAACGGTCACCATAGGTATGAACAAATCTCTTCTTTTCAAGATCAGTACGAGTGATTTTTGGTTGACCAAGAGGCGCGTTATCATCTGAATTTCGCTTGAACATGATTTGCTTTTTCTTGGAGGATTCTTTCAGCTTTGCTTTCTTGATGGCTATTATATGTGGAGCTTGGACAGGTTCTGTGGGAATTTATCATAGATCATAGTTTTCTTGGATGTGGAGGAGTCACCAGGATGGGTTCTAGATGGTGGTTTAACTCTAAGAATTTCCACAGAAGACTTGAATTTATCACCAGGTTCCTCTATCAGTTTTTTTTTTCATGTCAAAGTAGTACGTTGACAGAGCTCCAAGGTGAGTCTCAAGAGCTGAAAGTTTCTCAGTCTTCAGTGACTTATCTGCCTCAAGATCATCAATACGACTAGTGAGCTGCGCATTGGTGGCCTCAAGATCAGCAATTCGGGATGAATGTTAACTGATCACAAGGTCTTTCCCGATAAGCTTCTGGTTCAACACACCAATCTCTTTTCTCAGCTCAGGCATAGAGGAATCATCATCTCCAGACAAACATTCCTCAAAAGATATATCTTTTCTGCGAGAGGAATGATTTGGACTCAATTGCTGGGCCAAATGCTTAGCTAACCTCTCAGAGGCAGCATCAAGATATGGCCTTGGAGGAGATGATCCCTAGCCAGCAGATGAGCCACCAGCTTCATGGATTGAACTGGGACCTTCCTGAGTGGGTACAAATGAGGAAGGGGCAAATGTTGTAAATGAAGGAGTCATGGTAGATTGATTCAGGTCAGGAAAAAGGACTCCCAGCCTTGGATCATTTATGAGCCTCTTCAAAGGAGGCTAGGAGGTTAGAGTTGTCTAGGAATCACTTTCAATGGGCTCGTATGTTGGAACAACATTGTAAAAGGGAGGAATCCCCGATGATATGTCTATAGGAATTGATGAATCAACAATCTGAATGGTAGATGGAGGCACAGTTTCTTGAGCATCAGCTTTCTCCCTTATCTCTGGTGTTTGATTAGCACCATTATGGACACAATCAAAGAAGTCATCAAGGTCTTCGTTTGACAAAAGATTCTCATTCACACCACAATTCACCGCTACATCATCTCCATCGTAACTGGAAAGGTTAGGATCCTCATAATCATCATCTTCTCCTCCTTTACTGAAATCAATTTGAACTGCCACGTTCTCAAGATCATGCTCTTCTATAACAAAGGTAGACGGAGCACCATCTTCAATCTCATGGTCTGAAACGGTGATGACATCATCATCTACATATGCATGATCTGAAGATGCTTGGTCTGTAGACATTTGTTCCGAGAACCCATGATATTCTCATGAGTTGATCAGTTCCGCAAAGTTTCCAAATTTCACTAATGGATACTTTCCCTGAAACATGATTTTTCCTTTTCGATTTTGCTTGATGAGGCTTACAATGTTAGGACCAAATGCTTTCATATCTAGTATCTCTCATGTATTGACCATCTCAGGATATTGCTTGTTGATAAAGATTTTAATGAATCTTGGGTACAGCAAGAATTGATCTTTTGACTTCTTGCTAGCATTTGTAGTCATCTCTTCCAAAATGAATTTTGAAAAATTGAAGCCAATTCCCGTAGCCAGTACAACAATTGCCTGAGTATTTCTTGAAGATATTTCATAAGAGCTACCCTTCCTCCCAGATATGCAATTCACAAACACGTGAGCTAGAAACCTCCAGTAAGGATGTAACAGCTTCTTCAAGGTAGGTGGAAAAACTCCTTCATATCCTATCTTCTCGAGATACTTCTCAACTAGATTCATATCTATATCAGTCGAGTAAGTTGCCTTATCATGGATATTCAATACATCTCTGATAAATTGTTCAGTGATAACAACTTTACATCCTTTGATAGAAGCTTCAATGATCACTGAGTCATCTTCTTCTCTCTTGACATTAGCAGACTTCCAAAACTCATTGATTAGGTCAAGATAGATGATTGGGTTCCGAGTCACTGCAGTGAAGATGTAGCATTCCCTCAATCCATACATCATTGACTTTAATTCATTGTGTGATACTGGAGGATCATCTAGAAGAATTGACACGTTGTGACTTTTAGCAACCTTAAGACTTGCCATTTTTGCCTGCACAAACCTAGCCAAGTGAGAAAATCTTTTGGTTATAACAATTAAAATTATTTTCTCAATTAAATCAATTTAATTGGCCATTTGATTTAAAATTTATTAGACAAAAATTAGGTTTTCGGTCAACAAGATCAAGACCGAAGGCTCCAAGACTGAAAGCATCTTAGCCATTTAGACCGAAAGCACAAAGTCTTGAAGCCGTTGAAGTTGTGAGCCATCGGACCAAAAACGGCTTAACCAAAAGTCGGTTAGCCGATGGATCGAAAGCTCAGGACCGAGAGCTGTTAGACCGAAAACTTGCCGACAGATCAAATTTAACGATTAGGCCTCGATTTCATGGTCGATTCATTGCGATAATGGTGCATCCATGGTCGAAAACATCATACCTGTGAATATTTTGGATCAATTTGAAGAAATAGCACAAAAAAATTTTCGAGGGTAGAGAGAAAAACGAGAGGATTTCGGTCCGGGAGAAGAAAATTGAAGGAAAAAGGAGTTCGGTTGATCTATTCCTTTAAGTACCAGATCCAAACCCGGATCCATAACCCGGTGGATTGTATCCAAAAAAAATTATAAAGCCCAATACTCAAAACAATTTTTTTTTTAAAATAAAACCATTTGAGGATTAAAAATAAAAGAATATAAAAAAAATAATATGAAGTATTTTCTAAAATTTTAGCATTAATTTTTTTTAAAAAAAAAACTAAAACTAAAAATTAAAATTAAAATAAAATTTAAAAAAAATAAAACTAAAATTTGAATTTTAACCTAAATTTCACCTCTAACTGAAATTGATAACATTTTTTTAAGATGTGGGATCAAAGTTGTTAGACAATAATTTTCATTTGTCAGTACCTCTCCTTTCATGAATAGATCTGGTCGATCGCCGATATTGTAGTCCACTTAAACACGAAAACTTTTGACAGATTTGAGGAATTTTATCAGTGACTGAATAGATTGATCCTAATTTCCTAGATAACACTTCCTAAAGACCATTCATTTGACGACGACCAAGGATATTGTTGTCCACCTAAGTTGAGCAGCGAGATCTATAGACAATCTTTAATTGTTCAATTTTAGATGTACTAGAACGTGTTTACCGCTTCTTAATATACTCCAATAATCAAGAACTTCCAAGATACTCCTTACTTTAGGTGAATAGAAAATTATTAGGAGAGATAATTGATTTACAATGCATATGTTGTATACCCAGGTCGGAACGTAGAGGGTGAAACATATGACTGACTATAGTTTTAGAGGGATTGAGAAGTAGAAGGTTGCATATGCTATGTACCAGGTCGGATTATTAATCACGCAAAGGAGACAATATATGACTAACAGACAGAAAGAGTAGCATAGATAGAAGATGCAGAGAGATAGATTTGCATATGCTGCAGTCCAGGTCGGATCTTTTGATCACACAAAGGAGGCAACATATGACTAAAAATAGGAAAGAGAGAAAATAACTTTCTACAGACCTAATTTATCGGAATTTCCCAGTCGCTCCATCATTACCGGAATTAAGGACAGAATCCGTACACCTAGGAAATATTAATCCACAGTTCTAGATATGAGTTTCTTTAATGTGACTGGTGGATTCTCATGTATATCTCCCTGCTCAACCTACCAAGCGTCATATTGTCAGGCTAAACGGAACTATCTAGGTTAAGTTTATCAAGTCTCTAGATTCCTTAAGTTCATTTGTACCTAGTCAAGTGCATTAAACTTTTCGTGCCTACCAGTGCATTGAACACAGAGCCTAGACAATTCAGCTTTGGTACCTTACACAGATTTAGATTGCTTGTTATCACTTGTTGATATCACTTCCCATATATTTCTTACACAAAAGATTTATTAATATTTTTGATTTTTCTGATTTTCTAATGTTTTTGGATTTTTTGATTTTCTAATTTTTGTTTGGATTTTGTTTATTTCTTCCCCTAAATTTGTGCATGAGCGAGAATGAAATATAAATGCGCAAATTTAAACTAACCTAAACAAAAATTAATCCTCAAAACAAATCATTTTCAAAAATTTTACCAGCACATCGAATCGAGCTTTGTTAAACGGCTTTGTGAACAAATCCGCTACATTATTCGCAGTGGGAACCCGTTCTAGCCGAATGAGCGAGCGCTTATAACAATCTACGATAAAATGAATTTTGATGTCGATGTTCTTGGTTTTTGAGTGTTGGACCGGATTTTTAGCAATTTGGATCGCAGCCTCATTATCACATAATATAGGGGTTTCTTGAAAATTCAAACCGTAATCCAACAGCTGATGTTGGATCCATATGAATTGAGAGCAACAAGCAGATGCAGCCACGTATTCTGCTTCTACTGTTGAGGTTGAGATAGTGTTTTGTTTCTTGCACGGCCAGGACACCAACCGATCACTTAGAAATTTACATCCGCATGAAGTCGATTTCCTGTCAAGCTCATAGCCTCCATAATTGCTGTCAGCAAAAGCATACAGATCGAATTCAGAATTTTTCGGATACCAAAGACCCAGTTTTTGGCTGCCTTTGAGGTACCAAAAAAATCCTTTTGACAACAATAAGATGATAAAGTTTAGGATTAACCTGATAATTTGCGTATTGACAGATCGCAAACATAATGTCTAGGCGACTTGCAGTAAGATACATCAGCGAACCGATCATTAATCTATAGTATGTTTGGTCTACAGATTCACCTTCAATATCAGGGGTCAACATGGGTCTCTCCGCCATGGGTGTCAAGGTAGGTTTGACGTCTTTGAACCCGAACTGCTCAAGCATATCCTCCACATATTTGGCTTGATGGAGAAGGATTCCGGTTGAACGTTGTTGGACCTGAAGCCCGAAAAACATGGTCATTTCGCCCAATGAACTCATCTCGAATCTCCTTTTCATAACATTCTCAAACTCCTTGCACAGCTGAGGACTCGTTGACCCAAAAATGATGTCGTCGTATAAGAATCTAATTCGCACCGACATGCTTTATGAATAGGGTTTGATCGATAGTGCCGTGTGAGTAGACATGATTGAGCAAGTGCTCTGTGAGAGTAGCATACCAGGCTCTAGGAGCTTGATGCAGCCCATATAGAGCCTTGTCTAACTTATAGACATGGTTGGGAAATTTCGAGCTGACAAACCCAGGAGGTTGTTCAACATAGATCTCTTCTTTCACCTTGACGTACAAGAAACCCGTCTTGACGTCGATTTGATAGACAGTGAAGTTCATGTATGAGGCATAAGCTAGGAAGATACGAATAGCCTCCAAGCGAGCCACCAGAGCATATACTTATGTATAATCAAGACCCTCTATCTGTCTAAACCCACAGACAACCAGTCTCGCATTATTTCTTACAATTACACCCGAATCATCCTACTTATTTCGAAATACCCATCTTGTGTCGAGAGACTTCTTGCCTTTAGGCAATTCCACCAACTGCCAAACCCCGAGTTGGGCTCATTCAAAGCCTTTTCCACATTCTTGGGCGCTATTTGAGAAATAAAACAAGAATAGAGACATTCGTTGACATCTCCACTCTGGCTTCTAGTTTTAATGTCGTCGCCTAGCTGACCAATGACATTCTCGATCGGATGGTTGCGTTGTATACAAGAAGATGTATCGTGAATGATGTCATTTAGTGAAACAGTAAGGGTATGAATATTAACAGCTCCGCCATTTGCTGAAGAATCCACGATAGAGGAAACAATGTCGACTGGTGGATCTGCTACAAACGCATCAGTGATTTGTTCGGGAAAGAGAAGATCCATCAGATTTTGAATAACAGCGGAAGCATCTTGGTTCATGAACTCTCTTTCAACTGGAGTTAGAGGAGTAGCATCAACATCTGGAGAAGATTGTTGTGTTGGGTACTCTGAAGAAGCGATTGGAATAGATGACTCCACCGGGGGATCAGTAGCAGGAACCAAAATATGGTATGTAGACAACCTCTTCATCATCGTCTTCAATGTTATTCTTCGATCCAGAGGTAGACCTAGCTTGGTTATCAGACGACACACTAAATGATTTGAATAGTGATGTGTAGTCGAACAGCCAATCGGGACCCACCCTAGCGTCTGTTTCATTCTCTTCCAGCCAGCAAACATCAAAAGATTCCACCATTTGCTTTGTCTTCTTATTGTATACCTTGTAAGCAGTACGAGCAGCGTATCCGACGATATACCATTCATCATCTTTTGCATTGAATTTTAGGTTGGATTCCAAGTGAAGAAGGGTACAAGGGTAACCAAATACTCTAAAATGGCTGACAGATGGCTTGTGTCCATATAGAATCTCATACGGAGTTTTCATATGGGATTTGTTGATCAGGACATGATTTTGAACATAGCAAGCAGTGTTGATCGCCTCTGCCCAAAAGAAAACTGGAAGTTTAGAATCACATAGCATTGTCCTTGTTGCGTCTTGTAACGTTCGATTCTTCCACTCAGCAACACCGTTTTGGTGTGGTGTCCGAACAGAACTATACTGACGTACAATACCCTTCTCAACGCAAAAATGATCAAGAACAACATTCTTGAATTCTGTTCCATTATCTATGCGTAGCGCTTTCACTCGGTGGTTGGTTTGGTTCTCAATCATTACAATGAACTTCTTGATAAGGTCAGCGATCCCATCTTTGTTGGACAGAAAGAAAACCCACATGAAGCGAGAGAAGTCATCTATCACAATGAGACAGTATGAATTTTGGTTGATGCTGAGGACGTTGACCGGACCAAACAAGTCCATGTGCAACAATTGGAGCACCTGACTAATGTGATTAACCTGCTTTGGCAGATGTGGCTTTTGATGATGTTTCCCTTGAGCACATGGCACACATTTTTCAAAAGTGATGAAATCTTTGATGGGTAGACCGTGAACCATTTTTTTTGGCAAGACGGTTCAGATTCTTTGCATTTGCATGGCCAAGTAGACGATGCCATAACATAGAGTTTTGTTCTGATACTTTTGAAAAGAGACAAGTGACTTCATCGGGTATGTTGCTGTTCATTTCAATAACATAGGAATTTCCATCCCGCTTTGATTTGACAAGAATCCACTCCTCTGGGATGACAATTCCATGATTTAAGATCAGACATTCTTTATCGGTGAAGTGTGTCGAATAACCCTTGTCGCAGATTTGGGAAACACTCAACAAACTATGCTTTAACTCAGGAGCATAGTTGACGTTCTCAAAACTAAGCACTCCATTGGTCACCGTTCCTTTTGTGTGATTTTTCAGCCTCTCCGCCCGCGAAGGAGACATATCCCTGATAGTTAGTTTTGTTTACTTCTTTTTATAGTTTATTTTAGCATATTTCATTCATAATTTAGATAATTTCCATGCATATTTTCCTTTTTGTTATTTTATGAATATTTCGGGTACTTTCGAATCTTGTGAGCATAATTGCAGGTTTTCGGGTCTAGCGGAGCGGGAGTGTTCGGGACGTATAGGAGGCGATGAGATGTGGTAGACGAAAATGACGTTGGGCTTGATGGGTAGTGGAGATGATGCATGGAGTGATCTTGATGATTATTTGAAGACTTGGAGAGAAATAAACTTTAAATTTGCAAGATGCGGGGGAATATTCAAGCGTACGTAAATTATTAATCGGGCGAGTTCACGAGCTTTGGAGGATTTGGAGAGGTCAAATTGGGCTTAAAATGAAGAAAAACTTGAAGAAAATGGGCTAGGATGTGATTGGATTCGATCTGGGCTAGTGAGATATGCTTCGGAGGCCCAAAATCTCAAAGAAGCCCATGTCAGGCACCACCCGCGCAGCAGCACGCGGGTCGCGCAAGGCTCTGCAGGGGTAATTTCGGAAATCCATTTGGAAGGCTATTTGAGGAAGGTTGGTGCCCATCTTTTGGGGACTCTTATACATCCGATTTTTGGAGATTCTCTCTGGAGTTTTGAAGACTTTTGAAGGCCAAGAACCCTTGAAGAACATCATATTTTTACCTCTTGATTCTTGCTTAATGTTTGGTACAATTTTCTCTAACTTTGTTTCTTTGGGTTTAGCCATGCTTGGCTAAGCTAATCTTGGTTGACTTTTGGTTAATCCTTTGAACTTTTGTTGAATGTTGAAGAATCCATGAACATGTTCTTGAATCTTTATGTAAATGTTTTGTGTTTTAACATCTTATCATTACTTGTATGTTTTAGTTCATGAGTTTAAATGTGTTTGTGGTGATTAGTTGGATAATTTCTTGATTAAGTAAAGGATCCTCAAATTAGCAAGCAACAAATGATTTTTGGGTTGTTTTTGCTTCACACAATCATAAAAACATTTCCTCCAACATGGTGGTGAAAGCATTTGACCCCTCTTGGATTTGGTGACTTTTTTGGTTCTTAATGCTAGTTGACTTTCACTAATTACATGCTATTTGGAATTAGTGACTTTGACTAAGGAAATTGTTATGAGCTTCTCTAGCCATTTCAACAATTAAGAAAAGTCTAGGTAATCTCAAGCTCCTTGGATTACTATAGCCAAATTGAGGATTTAAAACAAGTATTGCACCATTGAATTCTAATGATATGTTCACCAAAAGTCAAAGTGAGGAAACCTTAAGTCAACCATCTTTCCCTTATTAATTTTACATCAAATTCTTATTTTTGTTGCAATTGTCTATTTAAATCATAGTTAATTCTAGTTTGTTTCAAGTATTTCAAAACATCAAAACCCCCATTTTTAATTTATTGTCATATTCCAAGTATTTTACAAAGAGATTTTTCATAGAGTTATCAAATTGAACCAGTCTCCGTGGATTCGATCCCTTTACCACTATACACTATTTTAGTGTGTAATATTTAGGGTTATTATTTGTGTTGGCCTCGACAACCTCCAAATTTTTGGCGCCGTTGCCGGGGATTGGTTTTGATTTAATCAGTTTGTTTCTCTATGCCTACATCTCATTGTGCAGGTACTCTAATTTAAAACCCGGAAATTAAAAAAAGTATGATTTGGAAATGAACACTCCTTGCACTGAAGACCAACTTTCTGAGCTAGCTCAGTTAGTTATGATGATTGAAAGTGACCAAAGTGTGCAGTCCACACCTCTTCTTTGCGATTTTTGTGCCCAAAATGGACATCATTCCGACACGTGTCCATATTTACAAGGAGAATGGGAAGAAGTGCAAGATAAGGGAAGCTACTACCGGTCAAACCAATGGAGTTATGATAAGCCTCAACATGATCAATGGTGGGACAACAACCAAGTTTGGGAAAATAACCATTACCAAAATCCATACCAAATATGGGGAAATAACCAATACCAACCAACTCCACTGTTCCTAGAACCCTATCCTTACCCTTCTCAACAAACCGAAACGCCAAGCATGTCCTTAGAGGACATTGTGAAAAGCATTGCCACTTCTACCCAAATTTTCCAAGAAACAACTCAAGCTAGCCTCAAAAGCTTAGAGCAACAAATAACACAAATTGCTCAATCATTGAGTATAGTGGAAGCTCAACACAAATTACCATCTGAAGAGAGCCCATGTCATAACGCATGTTGCATTCCTTTGAAAGATGAGAAAACTTTTGATGGCTCAAGAGTGTTATATGAAGAAGAGGAAGAAGAAGTAGAAGTGGAAGAAGTTGTCAAAGAGGAAGAAGAAATTGAGAATGTTGTCAATGAAACTATAAACGAAGTAATAAGGGTTAACGAAAGAGAGATTGAGCCACCCACTACCAATGAGAAACTAACTCTAGTGGTAGAACAACCACAAGATCTGGAAACGATAAATCTGCCGGACCCTTCAAAGGATACCTATCCCGAGAAAGAAGACGCCCAACCGGTCACCTACTCAACCACCATGTCAAAGAGGGAAGAGTTGGTCACCTTACTAAACAAGTACAAGAAAGAATATGGTTGGATGATTGCTATTATCAAAGGTCTGAGTCCGGTATGGTTCTCCCGTAAAAAGAAAGTCAAATACAAGAAAAGAGTCCCAATGGAGGTGCGGAAATTAAAAAATGTCGACACGGGGAAAATTTACAAGGTTAATGGACATCGATTGAAGGCATTCAATGAATTTTTTGATTCAAATGTCCAAGATGTTGTCCATTTCGACGCCCCAAAGTGTTAAACTGAAGTTTGGAGGCGTCTCGCCAAAGACGTTAAAGAAGGGCATTTTTGGAAAGTATTGTGTTTTTGTGTTTTTAATTTGAATAAATGAGTTTGGAAGATATTTTTGGGATTCAAAAGAGTTGTTTTTGAAGAAATCAAGAGTTTCTAGGTGTTTGGGGCCTTCCAAAGCAAGAACGGGTGAAAAACGAAGAAAAATGAAGCAAAAATGAAGATCAGGATCAGGGGGTTGAGCGACCCGCGTGCTGTTGCGCGGGTGGGTTGCGCGGCCAGGTGTGATGAAGCAACATTGGCCCAAGACTTAACTGCAAGGTCTGCGCGACCTGCGTGCTACACTGCGCGACCCGCGCGCTGTGCTGGGCAATTTGGGCTAGTTTTAGCTATTATTTGACCAGGTGTTGACCAAAGGTTTTAATGAGTTGACCTTTTGACTTTTCTTGACCAACATTGACCGAAATTGACCATTTTTGACCCATAGATTAAAATGTTCAGCTTCCCTTCTTCTTCATTTAATCATCTTGACCTCCCACTTCCTTCCTCTCATATAATCTTCCAGCACCCACCTCGCCGGAAAATTCAAGATTGTCGGAGTTCTATTGGTCGTAATTTCACGAAACCACCGCCACAGACATCTCCCGTCATCCAACCCTCTGATTTAGGTCCTTTCCGCCCTTTCCTCAAGCATTGAGGACAATGCTTGTTCTTAAGCTTGGGGTGGGGGGCATTTCATTTTCCTTTTATTTTTTTCATGCATTTTTAATTAGGTTGCATAACATTTTAGTTTTAAGCTAATTTTCATTCATTTTTTTTTAATTCCAAAAAGATATTATTTTCTTCTTTTTCACCTTTTATATTTTTGCATAACATTTAGCTTAGGGCATTAACATTCATGCATTTTTGTTGTCTGTTTATTCTCATCTCCTTTGATGCCATGGAACAGGTTCATAGTTATTGTATCATTATTGGTCCAGGATCTTGTTGCTATCTCACCCATCGAACCGGGATCATTAGCTGTAGTCTGGGACCTCATACTTGGGATCAGATGCTGGTAGCTTAAAGGGGTAAGTGATCATGGACAGGTAGTTTTCATGAAGAATTATGCATACAATACTAATGTCTGTAGGATATACTATAGCAATGGATGTCTTAGCCTTGCGGTCACTACCGCCGAGAGGATCACACTTGATCATGTTTGAACCGTTAGGATGAAGCACTAGTGCTTGTCCCCGAGTAGAATCCATATCCAGTCTTTTTACATCACCATATCTTTTTGCGATTTTCTTAGGATTTTAGAGAAGTCTTTTAGTCCGCATGTGGACAATTTCGTTATTTTAGAAAAAAAAAATATTCACAAATTGGAAGAGGAGCTTACATTATATCTTTATGCTCCACACATGGTCATTTTCTCGCTTAGACCATTCAGATTATATTACTACCCTTTCGGTTCCACTTACACACTTTAGGAACCAAATGTTGAGTCAAAGGGTTGTTATTACATTACCTTCAAGTATGGTATCATTTAAAAAAAATGAAAAATAAATAAATAAATAAATAAAAATAAAATGGTGTGCTGACAAATTCCCAGCCGCAGAAATCTGAGAAGGGTGACCGGTTCAATTATTGAACTAAATTTTCTAACATTTTGGTCACCCGACGTTTGATATTCATTTATTTAGGTATGTTTTATTGTATATAGATTGAGTTGTTTTTCTAAAATTGGTGATGTTAGGGAGACTGTCGAGTCGGATACTACGGGAGGTTTGGGCCAACACCAAGTGAATCGATTCCTACAACGGTGCCCGAGCGATTAAACCTAGTTACACATGAGAGAAACCGACAAATGTGAGATCAGAGTGTACACTTAAAGAAGAGCTCCACCCGAGCCCATCCAGCTGCTTTCTCCCTACTACAGATATTCTTCATTGTATGCATGTTCCATTGAGGCTGCGACTGCTCATCCCTCCTAACTCACCTAAAGGAGTTGTCCCGGGTGTGGCTTATGGTTCCATTGTCATCGGATGAAAAATTCGTGAGGTAATAGCAAGATCAATTCTGACCATGTTGACTAACGAGGATCAGGTTCTACGGTTCTATCAATTCTTTTTATTTTCTTAGGATAGTTCATCCCGAGTTCATTTTAGTCTTGTCTTACTTGAGGACAAGTAAGGTTTAAGCTTGGGGTGATTTGATAGTTAGTTTTGTTTACTTCTTTTTATAGTTTATTTTAGCATATTTCATTCATAATTTAGATAATTTCCATGCATATTTTCCTTTTTGTTATTTTATGACTATTTCGGGTACTTTTGAATCTTGTGAGCATAATTGCAGGTTTTCGGGTCTAGTGGAGCGGGAGTGTTCGGGACGTATAGAAGGTGATGAGATGTGGTAGACAAAAATGAAGTTGGGCTTGATGGGTAGTGGAGATGATGCATGGAGTGATCTTGATGATTATTTGAAGACTTGGAGAGAAATAAACTTTAAATTTGCAAGATGCGGGGGAATATTCAAGCGTACGTAAATTATTAATCGGGCGAGTTCACGAGCTTTGGAGGATTTGGAGAGGTCAAATTGGGCTTAAAATGAAGAAAAACTTGAAGAAAATGGGCTAGGAGGTGATTGGATTCGATCTGGGCTAGTGAGATATGCTTCGGAGGCCCAAAATCTCAAAGAAGCCCATGTCAGGCACCACCCGCGCAGCAGCACGCGGGTCGCGCAAGGCTCTACAGGGGTAATTTCGGAAATCCATTTGGAAGGCTATTTAAGGAAGGTTGGTGCCCATCTTTTGGGGACTCTTATACATCCGATTTTTGGAGATTCTCTCTGGAGTTTTGAAGACTTTTGAAGGCCAAGAACCCTTGAAGAACATCATATTTTTACCTCTTGATTCTTGCTTAATGTTTGGTACAATTTTCTCTAACTTTGTTTCTTTGGGTTTAGCCATGCTTGGCTAAGCTAATCTTGGTTGACTTTTGGTTAATCCTTTGAACTTTTGTTGAATGTTGAAGAATCCATGAACATGTTCTTGAATCTTTATGGAAATGTTTTGTGTTTTAACATCTTATCATTACTTGTATGTTTTAGTTCATGAGTTTAAATGTGTTTGTGGTGATTAGTTGGCTAATTTCTTGATTAAGTAAAGGATCCTCAAATTAGCAAGCAACAAATAATTTTTGTGTTGTTTTTGCTTCACACAATCATAAAAACATTTCCTCCAACATGGTGGTGAAAGCATTTGACCCCTCTTGGATTTGGTGACTTTTTTGGTTCTTAATGCTAGTTGACTTTCACTAATTACATGTTATTTGGAATTAGTGACTTTGACTAAGGAAATTGTTATGAGCTTCTCTAGCCATTTCAACAATTAAGAAAAGTCTAGGTAATCTCAAGCTCCTTGGATTACTATAGCCAAATTGAGGATTTAAAACAAGTATTGCACCATTGAATTCTAATGATATGTTCACCAAAACTCAAAGTGAGGAAACCTTAAGTCAACCATCTTTCCCTTATTAATTTTACATCAAATTCTTATTTTTGTTGCAATTGTCTATTTAAATCATAGTTAATTCTAGTTTGTTTCAAGTATTTCAAAACATCAAAACCCCCATTTTTAATTTATTGTCATATTCCAAGTATTTTACAAAGAGATTTTTCATAGAGTTATCAAATTGAACCAGTCTCCGTGGATTCGATCCCTTTACCACTATACACTATTTTAGTGTGTAATATTTAGGGTTATTATTTGTGTTGGCCTCGACAACCTCCAATCCCCTATTAAAGGTCTGAATGTTGTGTAATTGGGAGATATCTCATGGCATGTGTCGGGGGCAGCCGTTGTCGACATACGAGGAGCTGACGATATTCCTCCGCAACTGTCCCTGCACATTGAGCAGAATCATTCAGATTTAGGGACCCAGGTCATTACATTCATGGGTTGAGCCTTAATGTTCACAGATTTATCTTTTAACTTTCCTGAAGTTGAAATTTCATTTACAGCAGATATAGAGGAGGATGATGACTGATTAGACTTTGTTTTTAGCACCCATTAATATTTAGGTTTTGAAACAGTTTTCTCTTTAGTTTGCTTTGAGCAGGTGGATTTTCTATTTGAAGAAGTTGAAGAACCAGATCTGCATTTTGATGAAATCGACTTTCGCTTAGCTTTGGTCGATTTTGGCAAACTGTTTGTGATTTTATTAAAAACTTGTTTGTTCTTATGAAAAGCTGCCATTTTCTTGTGTTGATTTGCTTTCCAGTCATCATCTCGAGAGCGAGGTCTTGAGAACTTTCTAATTAAAGACCATCCTCTAGACTCGTTTTCTCCTCTTTGTGACAAGATGTTTTGTTGGCATTCTCCTCCACCTCCTTACTCTTTATTAGGTCTGACTATATTGTGGACTTCTATTCTATTCTAGGGTTTTGTTTCCTTCTTCCTCTTGAACACTACATGATTAATCTTTATTGTATTTTCTTTTTACAAGATTTGAGACAACAACAATCATATGTTCCCCTTCATGTGATTGTTGGGTATTTTGAATAAAAACTGTTGTACTAGATTTCAGTTTGGATTCTAGTTCAAGAGAACTTTAGTTTTTAACCCCTTTTCACTTAAATTCATCTTCAAGCACTCTATTTTATTGCATATATGTTGAATCCCCATGTTTATTCTATTTTCTTCATCATGTATGGAATCGATCCAGGCAAAGGGCATGAACTGTAATTTTATTTACTCCGGTTTTGAGCTCTGTCTTTTGAAAGTTTTTTTTTTAATTTGGTGGTGTTACTATTAGTTCGTGTTTTCTCTTCCGACTAAGATGTCAGTGTGTCTTTGTTATATGATTTTAGTAAAACTTTCTCATTTAATGTAGTTACTTATTTATTAAAATATATATTCCTATTTTTACATAATATTTGATTTTTCTGGAAGCACTTAACATGTTCGATAATTGGAGCTTTATTATAGTGATATTAAGAAGGAACCAAGCTATTGATCAGCATCAAAATTTGTAACAATTTAAAAACAATGCTTATTATGATAAAAAACAATGACAGTAGTTTCTCTTAAGCTAAATTGCTTGTAATCATCATGTCATCTTTAAAATGGTGTGATTCTTGGACCAGATATTAGAGCAAAAGAGTGTCGGGAAATTATTAGAAAAATCCTAATATTTTCAGAAAAGTTACACTTTAATCCCAAGATTTTTTTTAACATAAAAGTCCTTATTCTTTCATTTTGGCTTAAGTTTACAAAAAAAGTCATTTTTTTCTTTTAACAGGAAATGACATATTATCGTGTTTTTACAAATAATCGGGACTTTTATGTTCAAAAAAAAATTGGGACTAAAGTGTAACTTTCTTGAAAATATTGGGGCTTTTCTGACAATTTCCCAAGAATGTATCATTATTGCTGATACATAAGGTTTTATAGGTACTCTTTCAGTCATCTCTGTTTAGTCCATCACTTTTCATGAGATTCCCTCCAATAATTTTAAATGCATGCATCTAGGTTTGTTAGACAACATCTTACACATTAAAGTCTCATCTTTTCTGGTAACTCATAATTAGACATGAAACAAGGATGTCATAATAATTAAATCAATGAAAGTACATTTCTATTACTTGTATTTACCCATTTGATTAGTAAATTCTTTTGTATCATCTTATCTGCACTGTAGTGTAAAATTTTAGGATAAAACTGTGACACTCGTGTTTCTGGGCTAAAGCACTAAAGATGATGTCAAAGTCTAGGTCAACCTTTGTAACTCACTTTGAAGTAATAAAAATGTATTATTTGAATATTATGTGTTTTATACTTAATTATAATAAATTAAGGATAAAAATAAAATGTCAGATAAAGCCGATATCTATGAAGAAATTTGTAGTAGTCGTAACAAAGATTTCAGAGATAAAAGAATATCAAAATCTAAGCAATAACGAAGAAGTTAAGACCTATTGAAGTTTCGCGACAAAATCAGGACGACACTGGGAATCGTAAAAGTGAGTTTATGATAGAATACTTTTTAGTCTTAGGGTTCTAAATGAAAGTTGTAGATCACGTCTCCACCTTTGCGTGGATATAAAGAACATCAAAACGGAGCTCGTATGAAAAAGTTATGGCCTTTCGAAGATACAGTTTTCTGATAGCATCACATGTGTCAGAAAACCCTAATATAACTGGGCTCACGACGAGAGCACTAATTTTCACGACGTGAGGAGTCAAACCACCACATTTTGAAGCTAGAAGACACATGGCAAGTCTACGTAGTGATAAGTCCAAAGCTCAAGACGTGAGCAAGGATTTTTCACGACGTGAGGAGTCAAAGGGACACCATCCGAAGCTAAGAACACATGGCGGGTCAACAAAGTGAGTAGGATCAAGCTCACGATGTGAGCACGCTTGGCTCACGCTGTGAGAAACCAAAAATCACACTATAAATAGAATTGCGAGGCTGCCCGATCTATCTTTACAAAACTTACACTTTTACAACCTAAACTTTCTTCTAAGATATCCTAACAAAATTTACACTTAAGATAACATCATGGTTTCATCAAAAAAGGTTGTTTTAAGGGACGAAGTGATGTCCAATGACCATCTTATCATGTGAATGTATAGTCACTTTCATCTTACACATAGATATGAAGTATTTTATATAAAATTCGTGCTATGTGTCTACATGTTATAACATCCGGATTTTACCAGGTATCTTGTAAATTTAATTTTGTCGAATTGTGAGGGGGACTCGGCGAGTTGGAGCTCAGACTCGCCGAGTAGGGACGCGGATTTGGGCAATGAAGCGCGCCTGGACTCAGCGAGTCCAGGATATGGACTCGGCGAGTCTGCGCTGTGTAATGAAACCCTAAATTTCCGGGTTTGAGGCCTATTTAAGGGGCCTTATGGCCATCATTTGTGCTCACCCAACCCTCAGTGAGAGACCCTTGTGCTCTTGAGCGATTTGTGAAGAGAAAGGAGCATTTCTTGACCTTGTGTGTGTTATTTAGCAAGAAGAAGGAGACTCTAGGCAAGGGGAAGCAAAGGAGGTTGCTATTTCGTGGATTTGGGGCTTAGATCATCACTCTAGAGGTATGATCTCGGAGTATTTTCTGTTTGGTGAAGCATTATGCAATTTAGGGCTTATGATGGTCATTTATGGGATGATTTGGTGCCCATTGGTTCCCTCCTTGAGTTGAGGTTATGGATCTGGACCCATAGAGGTCCAGAGAGTCTCACTCATCAAGCTTTATGTATGACAATGGAGTCCATGACCTTGTGTTGTAGTAAATGAGTCAAAAACATCATATAAGGTCATATAGAGGTTGTATGTGCATCAAGATTGTAACTTTACGTGCTAAATGAGCTTGGAGGGACTGGATCTATGGATTAATGGACTGGATCTGACCTTTAGAGCAAGATTGAGTCAGTGCATGGCACGGACTCGCCGAGTCTGAAGAACAGACTCGGCGAGTAGCATGAATGTTGCCCGACCACACAGTGAGTGGCCTCGCCGAGTTGGGGAGGGTGGACACAGCGAGTCAAGGGGGAGTCATAATGGATCGGTGGATTGAGTCAAACTGGACTCGCCGAGTTGTTTTGAGACTCGGCGAGTTGAGTCGTGGTGGCCCCACAACTCATGCCAGGTGGAACTCGTCGAGTTGAGTGAATGCTCGACGTGTCAAGGGAGGATTCCAGGGAAATTGGTGTATACGCCCAGACTCGCCGAGTCGCCTTGGTACTCGCCGAGTCCGGTCAGAGTTGACCGTTGACCGTTGACCAGAGTTGACCAGTGTTGACTCCTTTTTGATAGTCAACCTTAGAGATATAAAGTGTTAATTAGAAGCATATAATGTTATAGGGGGATTAGAGCTCGGAGGATCGAGCACGAGGGATTTCCAGGATTCGTGAGATACCGAGATACGCGAGGTGAGTCTTCTCACTATACTTTACCTTGACTAGGTAACCAGAGTTATGTGATAGAGTATTTGTATGCTATGTATGTTGTGTGTTGTACTGCATGATTTCTATGTGATTTATGTGGTGCATGTTTATCAGAGCTAGAACCTGAGGGTTCACAGAGTTTGGGTGCACGGACCCACAGAGTTATAGCCTAGAGTGGCTAATATGTGTCATATGTGGTATTTTGGGGAACTCACTAAGCCTTGTGCTTACAGTGTTGATGTTATTTGTTTCAGGTACTAGCGATGACCGCGGGAAGGCACCGGCTTGATCCGTATACACACACGTTCAAAGCTTGATATTATGATCTTGGGATTTTGTACTGTTTTGTTGGATAATTAAAATGGTTGTTTTTATGAATATCGATGGAATTATGTTTTATAAAAATTGAAAATTTTGTTTGAAATTTTCGGTGTTACACATGTTGTTTGTTTATTTGAGATGGATGTTGAATGAATGTTTTATACAGGTTTTAAACTATATATATATATATATATATATATATATATATATATATATATATATATATATATATATATATATATATATATATATTGGCTATAACATGGGTAGATGAAATAGTTGACGTGTGACAAACAAAATGATGAGAGTTCTCGATGTTGACGATGTTCCAGTCATCTAGAGGAATATAGATGACAACCACAGACTTTTCTAGACAGTCCAGTGGAACGTTAACAGGTTCGTAATTTGTAGGTGTTTTTGAATTATGTGTTAATGCGATGTTTTTGAACTATGTGTTCATTAGGTATTTTTGAACTATGTGTTCATTAGGTATTTTGAACTGAGTGTTCACTAGGTGTTTTTAAATGAGGTGCTCATTAAGTATTTTTGAACTAAGTGTTCACCATATATTTTTGAACTATGTGTTTACCAGATGTTTCAAACTACGTGTTCACCAGTTGTAATTTAAGAACCCTGGTAGCGATGGACTTCGTGCCTATTCTTTAGGATAATCCTTAGGAATGAATGAATGAAGGACAAATGATTCTTAAGATCTTTAAGAATATAGAAGATAATAGGGATGGGAAATTGGGTTGATTGTTTGATTATTAAACTTAATAAATTTATTTATTGTGGGTTGAAAATCCTATATGCTCACCAAGCTCCCAAGCCTGACCCACTCAGCTTTCTATATTACAGGTAGTGGAATAAGGGCATAGTTGGACGATGATGAGAGATTTTGGATTATAGGTCAGTAGATGTAAATAATTGTTATAAGCCCTATATTGTACTGTTTATGCTTTTGGTCTACATCGATGTTGACATGACGAGTTTTATAACGAAAAGAAAAATGCATTTCTTTACGAAATTCTTTCATAAATGTTTATCATATTTTTTTGGGGGGACAAATTCCGCAACACTTTTTGAAATATTACTCTGATTTTATTTTAAAAGCATAAATGGAATCGATCTTTTCTGACCGTGAAAATTGGGATGTCAAAGTTGGTATCAGAGCATTAGTTTAAGCGAACTACGAATTTGTAGGATTTCTAGACTTAAACTTGGAATGCTAAGTGATAACCGTGAGATGAGTGTCTACCATATTTAGACAAGAGCACTAGTATAAATGCTTTTATGTGCTAAATGCTCTATGTTTTCTATATATGCCATTATTTGTTCGTATCTATGGTCTGTTGCCGACCGGATCTAGAAACCTTATGTGTTCAGGATTCTAAGCGTACGACTACGATATTCAAACTAGCATGTAACATTTCGGAGTGATAAAGAGAATTTAAATATCTATCATGAACTAAGATCTAAATTTTCCTAATTTGTTGTATAGATCATAATGGAAAGAACCCAAAGTGGAGCTGGAAATGCAAATAGAAATCAGCATCCTCAACCCCAAGTGATGGAACGGGTGCTTATAGCAGAAGCTGCACCAGAAACAATCATAATGGATGGAGTACAAGACATGATTCAGGCTATGATTGCTGAACAAAGGGAGGAAATGAGACAATTATTGTTGAACAACATGAATGAACCTTCAATACCTGTGGAAGAACTTGAACTAAATGACGGTCAGTCGGGGGAAGGAAATTACAGTAGATCTGTTGGTCAAACTGAACCGCTTGTGGTTATGAGGAATAACCAAGAGGATGGAATCGAGAGAAATGGATGCAAGTACAAAGTCTTTATGACTTGCAAGATGTCAACTTTCACTAGAAAGGAAGATCCCGTCAGAGTAATGGATTAGATCTCGGAGATGGAATTAGCCTTTATGACATGTTGTTGCCAAGGCAAGTTACAAACCACATTTGCAGTGTGTCAGTTTAGAGGTGGCGCTATTCGCTGGTGGAACACTCTGGGGAAGATGCTAAGCCCAAATGAGCTACTGCAACTGACTTGGGTAGAATTCTTGGTGCAATTCAAGCTCAAGTACTGCTCGGCGTAAAATCTTCTTGAGCTAGATAACCAATTTCTGACATTAAAGAAAGGGAAGCATGTCCATCGATGAATACACTAATAACTTCACGAATAAAATGGACTTTGGTTTTCATATTGTCCCAGAAGATCAAATACAAATCGACAGGTACGTAAATGGACTTCCATGGGAGTACGTGGTGCTAGTACGTCAAGCACTTACTCTCGAGTCAGCTGTCTGGACTGCCAAGTCTATTAAAGAGATGATCAAGGGAAGAGCCGCCAGCAAGGTTGAAGTTGGTGAGAAAAGAAAGTTTGAAGGAACTTCAGGGTCCAACGAGAAAAGAAAATTCTCAAAGTCTAGAGGGGAAGGAGGCAAAGCAAGATGGTGCGATAAGTGCAAGAAGAAACACTTTGGAAAATGTTCCGAAGAGGTGACATGTTTCAGATGTGGAAAGTCTGGTCATTACGCCAATGAGTGTACATATAGCAAGATGGTGTGTTTATGAATGTAATGAAGGAGGGCATATTTCGAAGAATTGCCCAAAGAAGAATGAAGCAGCAAGGCCAAATCTACTGCCAAAGCCAAGGGCATTCCAAATGATCCATGATGAAGCAGATAACAATGCAAGGAATTAGGAGTATTGACTTTATATCCTAAGATCAAGATATGAAGTATCCAATAGAATCTGGTAGTGTAGCCTATAAGAGGCATAATATAGGTTAAACTAGAACATCTTTGTAATCGTTTCAAAAAATAATATAAACCTTTTTTTTGTTACTTGATGTGTCAAAAGATTATGTGAAATTTTTGAATGGTGACTTGGAAAACTGTAAGACAATACTTGGGACAATTATGAGTAAGTGTGAATAGTAGTAGATGCCTATACTATTAGAATCACAAGACTCACTATTGGATCAGGGAAAAGTCACAAGGTTACCTAGAAGCTAGTAATTGATTTCATTTTTGTTCAAGTATGTCGTTACATTCATTTCGGTAATGACTAAGAAGATGATTGATATTCCAATCCTAGAGGTCATATCGAATCAAGTTCGACTAAGATGAGTATGTTATATGGTTCTAGGAAAGTTAAGTCTAAGCTTACAAGGTAGAACTACCAGAAGAACTAGATGGTATTCTTAACACTTTCACGTGTGTTACTTGAGGAAGTTCATAGGAGAAGTTCCCGGCATAATTCCAATTTCTGAATTATGGTTAGATGAAAACAAGAGGCTAGTTGAAGAACCAGAGGCGATCGTTGACTGTAAGACTAAGAAGTTACGATGCAAGATGGTCGATTTAGTGCTTGAGCGATGGAAACATACGAATGGGCCAAATCTCACCTAGGAAACGAAGAGTGACATGATAAGGCAATATCTGCATTTTTTGTTGATGTATGATTCCGATGACGGAAATGTCCTAAGGGGGAGAGAATTGTAACGTCCGTGTTTCTAGGCTAAAGCATTAAAGATGATATAACAGTCTAGGTCAACCTTTATAACTCGTTTTGAAGTAGGGCTAATATTATAAAAGCCCTAAATTTTTAACGTGTAGTTGGAAAAAGCCCTAATATTTTTTTTATTATTGCTCTGGCCACAACTTTCTCGCAGAATTATCACTCTAGCCCACTTAACAAGTTTCATGGTTAACTTGGTTAAGTTTTTTTGCAAAATCGATCCTAAAAAGTTCAAATTTGGTCCCTAATGTTTGCAAAAAATTACACCTCATGGTTTTTTAAGTTTATTTTTCGTTTTTTGTAAACTTTATTTATTTTCGGTTTTTTTATAAATATATATATACATTTTTTATTTCTTTTTTATATACTTTATTTATTTTCATTTTTTAGCTTTATTTTTCAACAATTTGTTTATTTGTTTTTTTACCTTTTGTTTTCTATTTTAGTTATTTATAGTTTTTCTAATGTTTTTATTTATTTTGATTCAATTAAACGAACTTGAATTTAATTTAAATTACTATAACAAGTTTTTTTTTTATATAGACCGGCTATTATTATATTTTTTGTTCTTTCTTTTAATCTATTCTTAAATTGAAAAATATTATCTTTAATTTAAACTATTGATATCATATATAGAAATATGATTTAATTTGCAAGTTATACAACACATTGAAACACTAATTCTTAATAAGCAAGCTAATTTTTTTTTTCATTTTTTTCGTAACATAAATATAATAACACTAAAGAAGAAAAAGAATAAAAAGATAATAAGTTGGACCGAAATTACAAATATAAACATAACTATTTTATTTATTTGAAAAAAAATAAAAAAATTACAAAAACTATAAATTATCAAAATTGTAATATACTCTAACATATTAATACATTTTACATTTTTCGAAAAAGAACAATACAAAAGTTAAAAACACAAAAAAAAAAATCAAATAATTGGAAAACAAATAAGAAAAAAAATAATTAAAAAAGATGAAAAAACAAAGAATATATATATATATATATATATATATATATATATATATATATATAATACGAAAAGAAAAAAAATCTAATATACTCTATATATACACTAAAAAAATAGAAAACAAAAGGTAAAAAAAATTAAATTGTTGAAAAGTTATAAAAAATGAAAATAAATAAAGTACATATAAAAAAGAAAATTATATATATATATATAACCCGAAAATAGATAAAGTATACAAAAAACGAAAAATAAAATTAGAAAATATTATGGTGTAATTTTTTGCAAACATCAGGGATCAAATTTGAAGATTTTAGGACTGATTTTGCAAAAAAGTTAACCATGAAACTTGTAAAGTGGGCTAGAGTGATAATTCTGGGAGAAAGTTGTGGCCAGAGCAATAATAAAAAAAATATTATGGCTTTTTCCAATTACGCGTTAAAAATTTAAGGCTTTTATAATATTAGTCCTTTGAAGTAATAAATTAATGATAAAAATAAAACGTTAGATAAAGCTGATCTCTATGAAGAAAGTTGTAGTGGTCATAACAAGGATTCTGAAGATATAAAGAATACCAAAAGCCGAGCTATAACGAAGAAGTTATGACCCGTTGAAGTTTCACAACAACACCGGCACGACACCAGGAATCGTAAAAGTGAGTTTATGATAGAATACTTTTTAGCCTTAGCGTTGTAAATGAACATTGTAGAGTACGTCTCCACCTTCGCTTGGATATAAAGAACGTCAAAAACATAGCTTGTATGCAGAAGTTATGGACTTTCGAAGATTCAGCTGACTGAGAGCATGCCACGTGTCAGAAAACCCTAATCTGACTGGGCTCTTGACGTGAGCACTAATCCTCACGGCGTGAGGAGTCTAAACATTACATTTCAAAGATAGAAGATGCATGGCTAGTCTATGGAGTGATAATTCAAAAGATCACGACATGAGCAAGGATTTCTCACGACGTGAGGAGACAAAGGGACACCATCTGCAGCTAGGAACACATGGCAGGTTTACGACATGAGCATGCTTGGCTCACGACATGAGAGACCAAAAATCACACTATAAATAGAAGTGTGAGGCTTCCTGATCTTTGTTTACAAAACTTACACTTATACACACTAAACTTTCTTCTAAGCTATCCTAACACCCCTCAAAGTCTAGGGAACCACCCTAACACCCGAAGCAAGCCCCAAAACACCCGAATACCCCGAGAAAAGAGTTTTTCAAGTCGAAACTCTGCCCGCATAAAGCTCTATTTTTAAGAAAACATCCTAGTTTTATCGAAAAAGGTTTTGTTAAGGGACAAAGTGTGGTCCAATCACCGTCTTATCATGTGAGTGTATAGTCACTTTCATCTTACATATTGATATGAACTATTTTATATAGAATATGTTCTATATGTATATATGTTGTTTATTTATTTTAAATGGATGTTTTATACATGTTTTAAACTGTATATGTATTTTAATCTACAAATATATTGGGTATAACATGGGTAGATGAAATAGTTGATGTATGATAAAAAATGATGAGAGTTCTCGATGTTGACGATGTTCCAGTCATCTAGCGGAATATAGAGGACAACCAAGGACTTTTCTAGACAGTCCAGTGGGACGTTAACATGCTTGTAATCTATAGGTGTTTTTGAACTATAAGTTAATTCGGTGTTTTTGAACTATGTGTTCATCAGGTGTGTTTTGAACTATGTGTTCATTAGGTATTTTGAACTGAGTGTTCACTAGGTGTTTTTGAATGAAGTGATCATTATGTATTTTTGAACTAAGTGTTCAACAGATACTTTTTAAATACATGTTTACCAGATGTTTTAAACTACGTTTTTACCAGTTGTGGTTAAAGAACCCTAGCAACGATGGACTTCGTGCCTATTCTTTAGGATAACCCTAAGGAATGAATGAATAAAGGACAAATGATTCTTAAGATCTTTAAGATTAAACAAGATAATGGGGATGGGAAATTGGATTTATTGTTTAATGATTAAACTTAATAAATTTATTTATTGTGGGATGAAAACCCAGTGTGCTCACCGGGCTCCTAAGTCTGACCCACTCAATTTTCTGTATTACAGGTAGTGGAACAAGGGCATAGTTGGACGATGATGAGAGATTTTGGATTATAGGCCAATATATGTAAATAACTGTCGTAAGGCATATATTGTACTGTTTATGCTTTTGGTCTATATCGATGTCGACATCCTAAGCTTTGTAATGAAAAGAAAAATACATTTATTTAAGAAATGCTTTGAAAATGTTTATCATATTTTGTTTTGGGGACAAATTCCGCAACATTTTTTGAAAGATTACTTTGATTTTGTTTTAAAAGCATAAACAGAATAGGTCTTTTCTGACCGTGAAAATGGGGATGTCACAGTTGGTATCAGAGCATTAGTTTGAGTGAACTAGAAATTTGTAGGATTTCGAGACTAAAACTTAGAATGCTAAGTGATGACCGTAAGATGAGTGTCTACCATATTTAGACAAGAGCACTAGTATATTTTAGGAAATATGCCTAAAATGATTTTATGTGATAAATGCTATATGTTTGCCATATATGCCATTATTTATTCGGATCTATGGTCTATTGTCGACCAGATCTAGAAACCTTATGTGTTCAGGATTCTAAGCGTACGACTACGATATTAGAACTAGCATGTAACATTTCTGAGTCATAAAGACAAATTTAAATATCTATCGTGAATAAAGATCAAAATTCTCCTAATTTGTTGTATAGATCATAATGGCAAGAACCGAAAGTGGAGCTGGAAATGCAAACAGAAATCAACAACCTCAACCCCAAGTGATGGAACAAGTGCCTATAGTAGAAGCTACACCAGAACCAATCACAATGGCTGGAGTACAAGGCTATGATGGTTGAACTAAGGGAGGAAATGAGACAATTATTGTTGAACAATAGGAATGAACCTTCAATGCCTGTTGAATAACTCGAACTAAATGACGCTCAGTCAGAGGAAGGAAATTACAATAGATATGTGGGTCAAACTAAACCGTTTGTGGTTAGGCGGAATAACCAAGAGGATGGAATCGATAGAAATGGTTGAAAGTACAAAGACTTTATGACTTGTAAGCCGTCAACTTTCAGTAGAAAGGAAGATCCCGTCGGAGTAATAGATTGGATCTCGGAGATGGAATTACCCTTTATGGCATGTGGTTGCCAAGGCAAGTTACAATCCACATTTGTAGTGCCTCAGCTCAGAGCTGGCGTTGTTCGCTGGTGGAACACTTTGGGGAAGACCCTAAGCCCTAATGAGCCACTACAATTAACTTGGACAGAGTTCTTGTTCTGTTGCAGATTTTGTATTTATTAGGATTTGGATTATTTTGCTTGGAATTTGTTGGGATATTAAACCTTGAAAGATCGATTAGATTCAAAACAGATTAAAAACAAGAACACGACAGTAGATCAAAATATGTTTAGTGATTATAAGCCATAACCTTAGAAGAACTCTATTAAGAATTGCTAATGTAGAGGCTTGATTAGGGTTACAAGAATATTACTGATGTTGTTAAAACACAGTGCATGCATGCACCTTAAATACTATAACCCTAATACTAATTAATGGGTGGACATGCCCAAGCCCGTTTACAAAATAGACTAAATAAATAACAACAACGACGCAACACATATACCCAACAATCTCCCCCTTGCGTTAATTGAGGCGAGAGTCCATCAAGGCTGAGGTCACTTCTGCACTTCAAAAACTTTTCGAATTATGCTTAGCAGAGCTTTGCGAACCTATATGTACCATTGAATCATATCCGAAAAGCACTTTTTGTCTCCGTTGCCATTGCCCTTGTATTTGTTGACCATGTCCAAAGTATACTCTAGGCAAGAGGTAGAGTACAAATGTTTATTAGGGAGGAAGAAATAAGCCTTGTGAAAATTTGCATTGTTTCATTCTTGCGCATAAAATACCACATACCATCCTTCTCTCTCTCTCTCTCTCTCTCTCTCTATATATATATATATATATATATATATATATATATATATATATTCCCAAGCTTAAACTTTTCAAATCCTTCTGGAACTTCTTTAGGCAGAATAGATGGCTTCCTTCGTAGTACAACAACCATTTCCATATCCATTTTGCCTACCTCTTGAACATATGAAACTATGATCTTTTTGAGGTTAGCAATAACGGGATCGTACTTCTGTCCGTCTCTCAGCAGTAAATTGTAAAGCATGATCCAGTCATAGGGATTGAGGCAAGGCATCTCTGCGAGAGTGAATTTGTGAACCTGACTAGAAGAACCTATCACGACCTTGAACTTCTGTAACAGCCCAAAATGCAACCCAATTTTTTTAAAAATAATACTAAAACCATAACATCGAATGCCATAAAATAGAAATCATACGTCAATATCTCAAAACCATAATAACGTGTCGTGATAAAAACAATATCAACTGTATCAATTCATATCTAGGAAAAACTAAACCAACTCCCAAGATAAAACTGAAGTTGTGGTGTGTGCGATGCCATCATCCTGAGACCTTCACTTTGTTTGCGGAAATACCTGAAACCAAAACTGAAACTATAAGCACAAAGCTTAGTGAGCTCTCACAGACTACCACATAAATACAATCATATAAACACATATTGGGCCTTGCCCACTGCATCAGACCGAAGTGCGGAAACTACATCGGACCGAAGTCCGGAACTAACCAGGGCCTTGCCCTCTGCATTGGACCGAATTCCAGAAACTACATCGGACCGAAGTGTGGAACTGACTGGGACCTTGCCCCCTCATCGGACCGAAGTCCGAAACAAACTGCATCGGATCGAAATTCGGAACTGATTGGGACCTTGTCCCCTGCATCGGATTGAAGTCCGGAAACTGACTGAGCAATGCATAGCATAGCATAAACATATCAACTAGCATAAAAAAATATATTGCACACTGCATCAGACCGATGTCCGGAACACATAACACAAAAACGTGCTTGAATCATAAAGACAACAAGCAGATTGAACTACTGCATCAGACCAAAGTCCGGAACTGACTGCTAATTAGACGGGCCGACATTGTGGCCGTAGACACGTTCCTACTGGAAGGAAAACTCACCTTGAAAGTTAGCTGCTGAAATTCTACCCGGGAACTGTCTGCAGCTGCTCCGGTCTCTCCCGGCTACAGTTCCCATAAACACACTCAATCAACTACTGATAACCAAACTAAGGCTAAAATGACTATTATACCCCTGGTAAAAGTCAACTTCCAGTCGACCGGACTCGCCGAGTCAGGGCGCAAACTCGCCGGGTCCCTCCTTTACTAATTCTGACTTTAACAATCTGAGCCCCTTTCCCACTCACTGATTCATTCTGAACTCACAACTCGAAGAGAAAACGAGGACTCGCGACTCGACTCGTCGAGTCCGAAGAACAACTTGATGAGACAAAACGCATATTCCATGCAATCGAATTCTAATCCATTTCAGGGCCTCTAACTCATAGATAGGAGCCCTTGGGACCATCTGAACACGTAAAGTTGCTGACTTTACATGTAACTATGAAGGAATGAAGTCATTTCACTCAAACACTACTTTTCTTGGGAAAAACTCATCCGACTCGTCGAGTTGTAGAACAACCCGTCGAGTCTAAGGCAATCTTCATCGGACTCGCCGAGTTGCTCATCCAACTTGTCGAGTCCAAGGCTATCTTCATATGACTCACTGATTCCATTTAATCCCTTTTCCATACAGGCCTGATTTGATCCATGCAGCGGCTCTAATTCACAGATCCATGCTTCTAGGGCATGTTTATCATGTAAAGTTGTAAACTTTACACGCATGCATGGCTTTAAAGGTTTCAAATGCCAAACCTAAGCTCTTAATGGGGTTCCAAGCTCAAGAGGGACTTCAATCACGACCTTAACTGAAACTTTGTACTTCTAGAATGTAATAAGAGTCTAGATTTGTAGTTTTCATCCAAGGAGAGTCCATATCTCAAGTTTTGAATCATAAAAGGTTCCATAGAAAGCATAACAAGCATAAAGGAGGAATGCACAAGGTCATAACTTCATTACCTAGATGAAGATCATATGTAAACTAACTCCTGGATCTTCCTTCCCCTCAATGGACCTTCTTTCCTTTCCAAAGCTTCCAAGTTATCACAAACACACTTAAACTCAAAAATGGAGCTAGGGTTTACAGAGGGAATGTTCTGAGAGTGATAGAGGTGAGATTGGGGGCACATAAGTGTTTTTAAATAGGGTGCAAACCCTTAAAATTAGGGTTTCATCCAGACAGGCGGACTCGCCGAGTCCAGAGTAGGGACTCATTGAGTAGCCAGCTCAAACGCGTGATCATCCCGTCTCTACTCGATGAGTTAGGCTACAGGCTCGTCGAGTACCCCTTCAGAAAAGAAAATACTTTATTTGAATTACATACCAGAAATGGGGTGTTACAACTTCGCATTTAGGAAACTGTCGGTTTCGAGTGGACTTGTGAGCTTCACTACAGTAATCTTGCTAGCACTCCATGTTTCGTATTGTGGCTTCATATGCTTGAGATAAAACGAGAGGAGCAAATGGTCAGCACCGCTATCAGAGGATGGGAGATTTTCTACTTTTACAAAAGAGAAAAACTTGAAGGATTTGGAGTTATTAGGAGATCCAGCTATGAATCTTTTGTATTCTGAAGCTTGAACGACACAGCTAGTTCCAGCCAATATTGACTCGGAAAATCCACGACTTCATTCTGAATTCGCTTCAGAGTCCACTCTGGAAATAAAATATTTCGGCTTTCAAGTGTGACCTGAGCTTCTCGTTCTTCTTTCTCTTTCGCTTTAGCCTCGTGTATTATTCTTTGATGCTAATCCATTTCTGCTTCACGTGTTTATCTCCTTTTAAGCTCGTATTCATCAAGCTCTTCGTCTTTGTTGTTGTCAACCATAGGTTCTTCAGTGAAAAGTTTTTCTTTGCCTTTAGGCTCAGATTCACTTTTGACAAAGTGATTGGCTTCCTTCTTGCCTTTGGGGTCTTCCTTCTTTGATTGTGACATACCTACTCCCCTTGTTTCGGAATGGAGCTAGGTTCTGGAACACCTTCTATTCGATGAAGCATGGCGAAGATGGGCCTTAGTTTCTCAGCTAGATGTCTCTTCACTGTAATCATAATCATTGAGTCTCAAGTCTCAGTGATATCTGAAATCATGCCAGTAACATCTGTGGTATAGCTTTTCATAGCTGCTTTTTCAAATAACAAATCATAGACTTGTTTCTCATCATTCTCGAGTTAGACTGTCAGGAGTTTCACCTTTTCAGTCTTGACAGCAAGAGCATCCATTATTTTTCTCTCCATTGCGATATTATCTTGAAGCTTAGATATTTGCGAGGAGATGCAGTAATTGAACTGAGCATGGTTAGTTGTAAGACCAGTGCGAACCTCCTGAAGTTTCACCTTCTCAGTTTTAAGGGTGGATCCCAGGCTATAAATGACTTCGTTAGCCTTTGTAGTGTTAGACTCAAAGGATCTTTGGAACTTCTCCATGAATACCCTTGCATCTGTAGTTAGTTTGTCCACTTTTTTGGTCAAGTTGTTGGAAACAGTGGTAGAAGCATCTACCGGCTTGTTCATTTATTCAAGCTTGGCAGAATGCTCTTTTGTAAGGGTCTCAAGAAGAGACTTGATTGTTTCTTGAGAATAATCATCAGTGGATGATGCCTTTGAAGCGTGAAGCAGTGAGTCCAATTTTGTGTGTATTGCCTTGAGTTGCCCTCTCGTGACGGGAGCTTCGTCGTTACTTTCAGTCTTGGTGTTGAATGAACTGTTGGAGAATCTCGCAAAGTCATCTACATCATCACCGTAAATCATATCCGGGTGATTTTGCGAAGAGGGGAAATGGGTGATGTGATATGACAATTTGTGAAACCTGAAGCTCCTGTTCGTGCATCAGATGCGTTGACAGAAATAGGAGCCTCAACAGATGTTGTTGGTGTCGTGGTGGAATCGTTGAAAATGGGTGGGGTTTGCGAAATGCCCAAAGTAACAGATGGGCATGTAACAATAGTGATGGGTGTAGAAATGGTGGTAGTGGGAGATGGAATAAATACATTCTCAACTTAATCAGTAGAAATAGGAACCGAGACAGGAATCTCAATAGTTACCTCAGGATTCGAAGAAATCAGTTACGAAACCTCAGGATGTGAAGTTGTTGCAGTGTTTTCATTTTGGAGTGGCTCATCCCCTTCAATGCGAACGTCTGGGTTACACTAGGAACCTTCATTATCATTTGGAGTTGGAGATCTAGGCCTACAATCTGGTTTCTTTATCTTTCGCTTCTTTGTTGGAGTAGGAGCTGCTGCAGATGAGCCAGCTTGTGGCTTTCATTTGTTGGGGGGTTTTAGAAGGTTCAGATGGACCCTCTTTAACACTTTGTTTCTTTTCTCCCATTCTTTCATCCTTTCTGACCCCCTTTCTTTGGTTTGTCAGCTTCAGTAATGATCGATTGGATCTTAGGAGTTAAGGGACGAAAACCTAAAGCAGGAATTTTCTGGTAGCCTTCGAGAATCCTGCTAGCAGCTGGCACATCACGAAGCATGGCTTCAGGAATCAAGCCAACAAATGTGAACTTGGAGTTGTTAGCAAGAACAATGCCAGTAGTGTGAAAGATTGAAATAGTAGGCATCAACAAATATTGCATAAACAGAATTTGAAGCTAGTTGATTGCCCTTTGAACAATGATAGTCCAGAAACGTGCACAAGAAATTCCCATGCGATGAGTAGTAGAATGGTTGCTTTGAATTAACTTGTGCCCAGAGAACCGTACCAAAATCAATGTTGAGCCCTGTGTAAGTCCCATAGATGATTTCCATAAAAATCTTACTGACACAATCCGATCCCATTACTCATTCAGAGAAAGCCTTGAATAATAGGGTAAAGAGCCCATTCCACTATGGCGACAAGTCAGGGTTTCTGCACTTTTAAATGGCGGTTAGGGTTTCCTTTCACCCCATTTGATAAAACATTTCCAAGATGGCTGAGTTAGTGACAGATTTAGGATCAATCATGTCTTCTGTTTAAGCAAGCCCTAAGACAGAGCAAAAGCAAGATTTAGTGATGGAGTTTGTTATGTTGTGAACTTCAAAAGTGATTCTTTGTTCTTCCTTCAGATAACTTGCAGAGGAGTAAGGTTTTGACAAAAGAGACATCGAAACACTTTCCGTCTTAGTCAGATTAGTAATTAGTGGAGAGTAGTTCAGGCATTCAGCAATAGGAAGAAGATAAATTTCATACTTGTAAGGATCAAGATCGATCACCAGGTTATGATTGGGATTAATGGCAAGAAGCAATGATTGTGTTGTTTGTTCTTGGATAGAAGGAGTTTCAGATGAACGGCCCATTGTCGATTTCTTGGAGAAGAAGATGAATAGTGGAGAGGTTTACTTGTTGTGACTCTTTGAGGGTTTTTATGGAACGACAAAATCCCTTTATACAATTTGTTTGGAGAGAGAAATTTGGACGTATGGTGTACCGGTCACTGAAAAGTCACCTAAAAAGATGTGATTGACAACTTCTACGTCAGACATGTTTGTCGGGCAACGATAATGTAGACGTCGTTTCAAATTTCACGTGCCCATTTGAATTTCTATCCATGAGAAATTGTTATGTCAGATTCACACTTTCACAATTATGTTGCGTTCCACCTGTCGCATATAGATACGAACCTTCGCTTTTAAGTAAACATGGGTTGAACTACAAAACTAAATATAAATGTGAGTGCCATGAACCAGACTTTTGAAAACTACAAGGATCTTCGTGCGAGAGTGTGTCAATGATAAAGAAATAAAGCAATAGATATATGTGGGATTTTTGTGATGTTTTTGTTTAAGACAAGAAACAATGGATTCCGGGCAAAGATCTCTTCCTTCCAAGACAAGAGAGACTAAGAAGTGTCTATGTGGTTCCCCATTGAATTATGATCACTGTTTATTGAGAAACAGTGAACGGTATCTTTTAAAGGTTTTATTTGGTGGTTCTATCTCCAACAAAACTACGAAACTTGATATAAGTCCGAAAGTTCGAATGAGTACTTGTTTGACTAGTGTAGTCAATTAAACAAGTAAGGTTTGGGAATTATTTTAACTGACATGGATTCACATTGAAATCTCAAAATATAAAAACTGGATCTTTTGGATAGCAACGTCTTAGGTCTAGAACATTTCATTAAGATCTCGCAAAAGAAAAAGAGATTTCTTGGTACAGTCCACGAAAGTGGATTTTCGTTAATTCCTTGGTGAAAAATCTAGAACATTTAATTGTTCACCTGCAATTCATAAAAGCGTGTTGAATTTTTGGTTTCACTCAGTTCATGGTTGAACGAAACTAAGATCATTAACATAGATGTTGTGTAACCATAAACGTCAGTGGTAATTTCTAAGAGCCTCAAGGGTTACAATCATGAATGCGAAAGTGATTGGTAGAATCAATTGGGAAGAAACGATTGGTAGAATCGATTCATTAAGGCTTCAAGATAGAGTCTTCGACGCTTCAGATAACATGAAACATCATGCTTCTAAGGACACTTAGCTAGTACATAGGTAAAGAGATTTATATATGCCCCATCATATGAGATGAGAGTGATTATGAATGTGTTCCTTCAAGAGATTCTCAATTATCTAATATTTTCGATATTTTATATTTTTGTGAAAATGAAAGAAATGAAAATAAAGACAAAGAAAATATTTTTGTAGTTTGGTTTTTCTGAAAAAAGAAATAAAACAGAAAGAAATAAATTATCTTTGAATTTTGGGAGTTTCTAAAAGGGAATTAAAAATAGGAGTAATACAACAACAAACTATGATAAATGATAGTATACATAATATACAAAAGGATATAGGAAGATCCGGACCACGAATGAACAGTGGACTGTGAGTCACCACGATCGTTCGCACCGATTCACAGTGTCAAACTAGACTATGAATTAATGCGAGCGTTCACACCGATTCGCAGCGGTAACTTTATGAATGCAAAAGTGGTTTAGGAATAGATTCAGCTTCCATCATTCCTAGGCCTTGAAGAATTCTATTGAAGGTTTTCAGGAAAGGCTTTTGTGAATATGTCAGCTAACTGATCAGCAGATCTCACGAAGTGTATTTCAACATTGCCATCTTCCACCTGATCCTTGATAAAATGATACCTCAGTGCTATGTGTTTCATCTTTGAGTGTTGCACTAGATTGTGACAAATGTGGATGGCACTTTCAGAGTCACAATATAATGGGATTCATTTCATATTCAGGCCATAGTCACTAAGTTGACTTTGAATCCATATCACCTGAGAACTGTAAGAGGTAGCAACAATATATTCATGTAACACCGAAAATTTTAAAATAAATTTTTCGTTTAAAAATCGTTTATCTCTTTATCACTTTTTGTAAATATCTCATTTTTGTTTAAATTACAAAAACATAACTCCATAATCAAATAAATAGTAATCTAGGATCCTCTTAAAATATAACTCTTTCTCTGGTGTGTACAATCGAGCCGGTGCCGTCCCGTGATCCTGAGAAAACCTGAAACACAAAGCACAAAACACTATAAGCACGAAGCTTAGTAAGTTCCCCAAAATACCACATATAACACATACTAGCCACTCGAGGCTATAACTATGTGGGACCTAGGGCCCTAACTCTGTGGACCCTCTGGTCCTAGCTCTGTGAACCTTCCGGTTCTAACTGTGATATACACATGGCATAAATCACATAGAAATAATGCAGTGCAACACAACACATAAATAGCATACAATAATTCTGTCACATAACTCTAATTACCACTCAAGGTAAAGTATAGTGAGAAGACTCACCTGAAACAAAGTCGGATGAACTCTCGTGCTCAACGTCCCGACCTGGCCTCCTCCTATTATTCAAATAACATCCCCAATAAATACTCTCTCATTGTCTAAGCTCTAAATATTGGGTAGAAGACCATTCTACCCTTCCCTGAACTCTCTTAAGTCAGTCTTGACCAAAACCCTAAAGTCAACGAAAGTCAACGGTCAAACTTTGACCCGACTCGTCGACTGCACACGGGCAACTCGGCGAGTCCACACGTGTGCACTAAATCCTCCTTCTAGCCTCGCTTGACACGTCGAGCCAACTCCTAGCTCGACAAGTTATACCTGGTATGAATCGCGGGGCAACCCCGACTCGACTCGTCGAGTCTCTCCATGGACTCGGCGAGTTCCCTCCATGACTATGCTCATTCGACATTCTGAGGCCATATCCGCTTTACCAACTAGTAGATCTAGCCTTCTATCACTCAAAAGTCACGTAAAGGTTCAAACATTATGATCATGCGACCCACAATTAGCCATAGATGGCGAAATAACCCTTAAAATGATCACCTAAGCTCCAAACTCATAAAGGACTGCATAAAGCTGGGGAATAGGGACTCTCTGGACCTCTCAAGGTCTAGATCTGAAGATATACACACAAGGGGACATCACATACTCCAGATCTCTTACAAAAAAGAAGAGAAGAGACCCTAGATTCATGAAATCTATCACACAAACGAATATGAATATGAATCCTTACCTCTCACAGTAGCTCTGAACGAAATGATGGAAGATTTGAGTCCCACAATACAGCCTAACACGAAATCCATCATTCCCCTTTCTAGAACACACCAAAATATGATGAATTGGCCCTCATGTTGCACCACAAGCTTTTTCTCTGTTCCCTAGGGTTCCTCAGCGTGTAGTGGCAGCAAATGAAGGCCATAAGGACCTTTAAATAGGTCCCAAACCTGAGAAATTAGGGTTTCTCTGCACAACACCTACTCGGCAAGTCCCTCCTCTGACTCATTGGGTCCACTCATTAAATCCGCGTGGAAAACCCATCTCGACTCGGCGAGTTGGATCCTTAACTCATCGAGTCTCTCCTTTAATAAAAAAGATTAAACTACACAATAATAACCCTGAAAATCCGGATGTTACAATTCTCCCCCACTTGAATTAGATTTCGCCCTCGAAATCATCCCTTAACCCCACATAGGTCTAATCATTAACCCGAAAGGCACTAACGAAATGATCTTCGTACCACACTTATATTTCCTCTATGGACATCCGAAACCACATAGTACCTCTAAAACCATAGTTTAAACCAACTCTTTCGCCGCTAAAAAATACCCCTTCCCAATAACCGGAAACTCTAGTGGCCTGATCTGCCGCCAGACCGCCTACTTGAACGATCACCATGATTTTTGCTCTTTGAATATCAACCCAGTTTCCTCACTGGCTCACTGATTCCCATAAGACCACAACCAACAACCGACTATCTCTCCTGCGACCCGATCATGCATACACATATGAATCACACCCCACGAATAAAGGGGTTCACACTCCACCGGGGCACATCTACTAGACAACTATCATAAATCCTCCGGACAAAGAATACCCCAACACTTTGTCCTTCGACACAAAAGCATAACCATGCTCGCACAGAAGTGTCCTAAAACTTCCCATTCAATAACTTCAGCTCCAAATTCCATATCTCTTTAACACCATACGAGGTCTGACCGTCGTCTATCCACATAACTCATCTGATGGCTCTAGGCCGTCAGCAACCTCTGCCTGACCTGCTGAATTTGCCCGGTCATCTGAAGCACTATCTATTTACTACCCATCACACTTTGCCCTACCTCTCTCCAGCAAATGGGAGTCCGAAACCTCCTCCCATACAATAGCTCAAAGGGTGGCATACCTCGAATGATGCCTGTTGTTATAGGAAAACTCAGCCAAGGGTAAGTACGTGTCCCAACTTCCTCCGAAATCCAATACACATGCCCGAAGCATGTCCTTGAGTGTCTGAATCGTCCGCTCGCTCTGTGTCTGTGGGTGGTAAGCGATATTAAAATGAAACCTTGTGCCCAACTCCTCATGGAATTTTTTCTAGTATCTACAAGTGAAAAGTACATCTCGATCTGAGACAATCGAGATCGGTACTCCGCGCCGCGATACCACCTCCCTCACGTACAAATATACTAGGCTCTCTGCATAAGAGATCCCACTGAATTCCTCTTCACATTAACTATCTTGGCCCATGTGATACACAGTCACAAAATTCTCAAATGAAAACTACAATCCAACCGGAAATCGACTTAGCCCTGACAGAGACGGAGACCCCAGTCTCGCGCCTGGTTCAACCACCAGGCTCCAAAAACCCAATACTAGGGCTACTCAAACTTAAAACTCTTCTGCATCATACACTGATCGGAGAGCACTCCATCATCACATTCTCTTGCCGTCTAGTGAGTACTATGGCTCCCCACAACATCACGGTAACCTCTCGATGCCTAGTGAGTACTACGGCTCCCCGTAGTATCACAACACCCTCTGACTAGTGAATACTACGGATTCCCGTAGTGTCACAACTCCCTCTCTCTGACTTGTGAGTACTATGACCCCCCGTAACGTCACAACACTACACTACGTCCAGTAACTCATGCTCCGCAGATTATCATGGATAGCTACATACACTTGTCCCACATATGCATCACAGGCTCTGGCGGCAACCACTATAGCAAAGTACCTACCTCTGCGGAGGTCCACTTCCTTAATTAATCCCTCTTGATGTCAATACTCAAAGGGCTCCTACTGGAACCATAGATACATGATAAACCACTGGTCGTCTCAAACTCAAGATTCTAAATATCTCCTAAATCGGAACATTATACCCGGGTACCACGGAACACCATTTCAGAACATCATGATGTCCTGCCTTAACCACTGATATCTTACTCCTAGCACCATACAGATACAACAATACATCTCCCCTGAAGCACATAGATAATTCTTCATTTTACCCAATGCGCAACTTCAGTGTATCCAAACACTCAATTTGAATACAAGGAAAATGCTAACGCATCAGAACACACTGATGATCCTCCGAAACCTTTTCCCTTACTGCTCAAAATCCAAGCAACGGTTGACATACCGGTCCGGGAGTTGGCTGCTCAATAATCTTCTATCCATCCTAAAAGGGGCATATACAATCCATACTTCGACCCAGAAGTTCTCAACTACCCATACCATTATTACAAGTCTTCCACTTGAAACAACCCTGACTGCTACCAGGTTCCTGACCATTGGCCAACTGTCGTGGAGACACTTATCCTTCCTCAGACACACACCACATGCATTATCTCGCTCTGCACCTTTCCTTGATCACCAATGTCCCTGGTCTCATGAATTCGAGCCGCAGGTCTCTGTATCCAACCCTTAACCGCTCTTGCACAAATCTCTGGTTCCCTCAATAAAATAAACGGTTCTCCCCTACTTAGGGTTCGAACCATCACCAATTGACATATCAACACTCTACCCCACAAACGGTTTCCTCCAAAAACATCGCACCTACGCTTGGAAGGTGCCACACAACGCCCATTGATCTCCCCACACAGAGATCAAGAAACCTCGAATACCCTAAACCTCCGAAGAAATCCTCAGGAACTTCTCATCATGACTGCCTCTAGCCATTCGAAATCTCATACCATCCCAATTGTCCAGCACTATCACTGACTCTAATACTGAAACAATAATTCATCACACTCCTCATCCTCGACTTCTCAACCCCCGATCCAACACGTGAATCATCCCAAGAATAGGGACTCCACTACCATACTCAATACCCATCACAAACAGAAGTGTCACCACTTTGGTATACTCGACTGGATTACCTGCTGATACCGCTACCACATGCCCTACTATACTCAATTAGGGTGTAGTGTGGTCCTTGACTATCTCCGTCCCCACTGACTACCTGCTCATGATAGATCATTTCCTTGCGGCAGACATGCTGCCTGATACTCTGGTGGAAAATCGTCACTAATGTCAGCCCGTAATGTTTACTCCTAAACCCAAAATTGAAATCTCACGCCTCTCCTACTTCCCACAGGAAACATAAATAACACCCATCAAGTCACAGAAGGTGACATCTCCTCCATCGGCTGATTGCTCACTCAGACCGCAACCCCCATAAATGCCTGCTCTACTAATCCTTGAGTCTTGCGACCACATCTGACATCTTATCAAGATACTCTAAAATGCTCTCGACCTCCCTCTCAAGGGATTCCTCTTTAGACTTAATCATGGCCCTCAGGCCTAAAAACCCATCGCGCCTAAACTATACCAATCAATCCTGATCGGACAACCAGAGAATCACAAACATCATTTGCTAAGAACCATGGCACTCAACCCCTGACATCTCATCTCAATCTGCTACAATATATGGTACTCGAACCATAACATCACTCCTCAATCTGCTCCGATGCACGGTACTCGAACCATAACATCACTCCTCAACCTGCTCTAATGCATGGTACACGAACCATAACATCACTCCTCAATCTGCTCCGATGCATGGTTCACGAACCATCACATCACTACTCAATCTGCTCCGATGCACTACTCAATCTGCTCCGATGTATGGTACTCGAACCATAACATCACTCCTCAATCTTCTCTGATGTATGGTACTCGAACCATAACATCACTCCTCAATCTGCTCCTTAGAACCTTCAGAATACTCCTTGTATTGAGTATGGGCCCTCTGCTTTCCGTAGTACAGGCCCATACTACCTGCCACATCTACCCATACTTTCCAAACGGACCATCCTAGAGCTCCTAAATAGCTGCTCAACCGTCTCGTTCACTAATTCCGCCACAGGTGCTCGCTCCTCAGTGAAATGCTCTACTCCGCTAGTGTACTCATCTGGCTAAGGTTACTCCTTTGGCTCTTCATTGGTCCTTCCACTTCTCCGCCATCAGCTGCTGAAGAGCTCCTAATGATGCCAGCCATCTACCTCCTGAATATCGTCATATTCACTTGGTAGCTGACTCTCACCATCGAGAGTTCTACAAAGTACAAAGCAAGCAGCATTCTGGCATCAAAGAAAACATAGAACTCACTCTGGGTGATAACTCCACTTGCTCTGCTCATTCTCAAAAGTACCACCAAACTCTGCAACTCTACCCCTTGCGGGTTCTAACTATTTTTTTTAAGCACCACAACACTCATCTAGGCATCTCTCCTAGATTACCCCTCTACTTCAATCCCCTAAAACGATTCCAACTGAATACTCTCACTCATCACATTCTCAAAAGCACATCACATATAACAACAATCTCCTAGGCTAAGGCATCACAAATCAGGCCACTCTAGTCTTAAGATATGAAATACCTAGCCTGTCTCTACCATGCATAATATCTCATAAAAAGTATCATAAATATCTCATAATACAAAAGTAAGGGTATTTTGGGAAATCACCGTTCAGGCTCTGGCTGATTGTACACACTGCTCTTTCTTTCTTTCTCTTTGAACTCTTATTCACTTTTAGAAAATCATTTCTTTGAAAACTTTTCTTACTCCCTTAGTTTGAGTCCCGATTACCCGAAGGTGCATCTGAATCCCACGAACCAAGGCTCTGATACCAACTTGTAACACCGAAAATTTGAAAACAAAATTTTCGTTTAAAAATCGTTTATCTCTTTAACACTTTTTGTAAAAATCTCATTTTTGTTTAAATTACAAAAACATAACTCCATAATCAAATAAATAGTAATCTAGGATCCTCTTAAAACATAAATCTTTCTCTGGTGTGTACAATCGAGCCGGTGCCGTGCCATGATCCTGAGAAAACCTGAAACACAAAGCACAAAACACTGTAAGCATGAAGCTTAGTGAGTTCCCAAAATACCACACATAACACATACTAGCCGCTCGAGGCTATAACTATGTGGGCCCTTGGGCCCTAACTCTGTGGACCCTCTGGTCCTAGCTCTGTGAACCTTCCGGTTCTAACTGTGATATACACATGGCATAAATCACATAGAAATAATGCAGTGCAACACAACACATAAATAGCATACAATAACTATATCACATAACTCTAATTACCACTCAAGGTAAAGTATAGTGAGAAGACTCACCTAAAACGAAGTCGGATGAACTCTCGTGCTCAACGTCCCGACCTGGCCTCCTCCTATTATTCAAATAACATCCCCAATCAATACTCTCTCATTGTCTAAGCTCTAAATATTGGGTCGAAGACCATTCTACCCTTCCCTGAACTCTCTTAAGTCAGTCTTGACCAAAACCTTAAAGTCAACAAAAGTCAACGGTCAAACTTTGACTCGACTCGTGTACTGCACATGGCGACTCAGCGAGTCCACACGTGTCCAGTGAATCCTCCTTCTAGCCTCGCTTGACACGTCGATCCAACCCCTAGCTCGATGAGTTACACCTGGTATGAATCGCGGGGCAACCCCGACTCAACTCGTCGAGTCTCTCCATGGACTCGGCGAGTTCCCTCCATAACTATGCTCATTCAGCCTTCTGAGGCGAGATCCACTTTACCAACTAGTAGATCTAACCTTCTAGCACTCAAAAGTCACGTAAAGGTTCAAACTTTACGTTCATGCAACCCACAATTAGCCATAGATGGAGAAATAACCCTTAAAATGATCACCTAAGCTCCAAACTCATAAAGGACTGCATAAAGCTGGGGAATAGGGACTCTCTGGACCTCTCAAGGTCTAGATCTGAAGATATACACACAAGGGGACATCACATACTCCAGATCTCTTACAAAAAAGAAGAGAAGAGACCCTAGATTCATGAAATCTATCACACAAACGAATATGAATATGAATCCTTACCTCTCACAGCAGCTCTGAACGAAATGATGGAAGATTTGAGTCCCACAATACAGCCTAACACGAAATCCATCATTCCCCTTTCTAGAACACACCAAAATATGATGAATTGGCCCTCATGTTGCACCACAAGCTTTTTCTCTGTTCCCTAGGGTTCCTCAGCGTGTAGTGGCAGCAAATGAAGGCCATAAGGACCTTTAAATAGGTCCCAAACCTGAGAAATTAGGGTTTCTCTGCACAGCACCTACTCGGCAAGTCCCTCCTCTGACTCATCGGGTCCACTCATTAAATCCGCGTGGAAAACCCATCTCGACTCGGCGAGTTGGATCCTTAACACATCGAGTCTCTCCTTTAATAAAAAAGATTAAACTACACAATAATAACCCTGAAAATCCGGATGTTACAATTCTCCCCCACTTGAATTAGATTTCGCCCTCGAAATCATCCCTTAACCCCACATAGGTCTAATCATTAACCCGAAAGGCACTAACGAAATGATCTTCGTACCACACTTATATTTCCTCTATGGACATCCGAAACCACATAGTACCTCTAAAACCATAGTTTAAACCAACTCTTTCGCCGCTAAAAAATACCCCTTCCCAATAACCGGAAACTCTAGTGGCCTGATCTGCCGCCAGACCGCCTACTTGAACGATCACCATGATTTTTGCTCTTTGAATATCAACCCAGTTTCCTCACTGGCTCACTGATTCCCATAAGACCACAACCAACAACCGACTATCTCTCCTTCGACCCAATCATGCATACACATATGAATCACACCCCACGAATAAAGGGGTTCACACTCCACCGGGGCACATCTACTAGACAACTATCATAAATCCTCCGGACAAAGAATACCCCAACACTTTGTCCTTCGACACAAAAGCATAACCATGCTCGCACAGAAGTGTCCTAAAACTTCCCATTCAATAACCTCAGCTCCAAATTCCATATCTCTTTAACACCATACGAGGTCTGACCGTCGTCTATCCACATAACTCATCTGATGGCTCTAGGCCGTCAGCAACCTCTGCCTGACCTGCTGAATTTGCCCGGTCGTCTGAAGCACTATCTCTTTACTACCCATCACACTTTGCCCTACCTCTCTCCAGCAAATGGGAGTCCGAAACCTCCTCCCATACAATAGCTCAAAGGGTGGCATACCTCGAATGATGCCTGTTGTTATAGGAAAACTCAGCCAAGGGTAAGTACGTGTCCCAACTTCCTCCGAAATCCAATACACATGCCCGAAGCATGTCCTTGAGTGTCTGAATCGTCCGCTCGCTCTGTGTCTGTGGGTGGTAAGCGATATTAAAATGAAACCTTGTGCCCAACTCCTCATGGAATTTTTTCTAGTATCTACAAGTGAAAAGTACATCTCGATCTGAGACAATCGAGATCGGTACTCCGCGCCGCGATACCACCTCCCTCACGTACAAATATACTAGGCTCTCTGCATAAGAGATCCCACTGACTTCCTCTTCACATTAACTATCTTGGCCCATGTGATACACAGTCACAAAATTCTCAAATGAAAACTACAATCCAACCGGAAATCGACTTAGCCCTGACAGAGACGGAGACCCCAGTCTCGCGCCTGGTTCAACCACCAGGCTCCAAAAACCCAATACTAGGGCTACTCAAACTTAAAACTCTTCTGCATCATACACTGATCGGAGAGCACTCCATCATCACATTCTCTTGCCGTCTAGTGAGTACTATGGCTCCCCACAACATCACGGTAACCTCTCGATGCCTAGTGAGTACTACGGCTCCCCGTAGTATCACAACACCCTCTGACTAGTGAATACTACGGATTCCCGTAGTGTCACAACTCCCTCTCTCTGACTTGTGAGTACTATGACCCCCCGTAACGTCACAACACTACACTACGTCCAGTAACTCATGCTCCGCAGATTATCATGGATAGCTACATACACTTGTCCCACATATGCATCACAGGCTCTGGCGGCAACCACTATAGCAAAGTACCTACCTCTGCGGAGGTCCACTTCCTTAATTAATCCCTCTTGATGTCAATACTCAAAGGGCTCCTACTGGAACCATAGATACATGATAAACCACTGGTCGTCTCAAACTCAAGATTCTAAATATCTCCTAAATCGGAACATTATACCCGGGTACCACGGAACACCATTTCAGAACATCATGATGTCCTGCCTTAACCACTGATATCTTACTCCTAGCACCATACAGATACAACAATACATCTCCCCTGAAGCACATAGATAATTCTTCATTTTACCCAATGCGCAACTTCAGTGTATCCAAACACTCAATTTGAATACAAGGAAAATGCTAACGCATCAGAACACACTGATGATCCTCCGAAACCTTTTCCCTTACTGCTCAAAATCCAAGCAACGGTTGACATACCGGTCCGGGAGTTGGCTGCTCAATAATCTTCTATCCATCCTAAAAGGGGCATATACAATCCATACTTCGACCCAGAAGTTCTCAACTACCCATACCATTATTACAAGTCTTCCACTTGAAACAACCCTGACTGCTACCAGGTTCCTGACCATTGGCCAACTGTCGTGGAGACACTTATCCTTCCTCAGACACACACCACATGCATTATCTCGCTCTGCACCTTTCCTTGATCACCAATGTCCCTGGTCTCATGAATTCGAGCCGCAGGTCTCTGTATCCAACCCTTAACCGCTCTTGCACAAATCTCTGGTTCCCTCAATAAAATAAACGGTTCTCCCCTACTTAGGGTTCGAACCATCACCAATTGACATATCAACACTCTACCCCACAAATGGTTTCCTCCAAAAACATCGCACCTACGCTTGGAAGGTGCCACACAACGCCCATTGATCTCCCCACACAGAGATCAAGAAACCTCGAATACCCTAAACCTCCGAAGAAATCCTCAGGAACTTCTCATCACGACTGCCTCTAGCCATTCGAAATCTCATACCATCCCAATTGTCCAGCACTATCACTGACTCTAATACTGAAACAATAATTCATCATACTACTCGGCGAGTCTCTCCTCTGACTCGTCGATTCCACTCATTAAAACCGCATGGAAAACCCGTCTCGACTCGGAGATTTGGATCCTCAACTCGTCGAGTCTCTCCTTTAATCAAAAGATTACTACACAATAAAAACCCTGAAAATTCGGATGTTACAATTCAGCTTCAACTGTTGACAAGGAGACACATGTTTGCCTTTTGGATTGCCAACTGAGAAGTTTGCCATCAAGAAATTGACATCCTCCAGTTGTACTCTTTCTATCTAACCCGCATCCTCCAAGATCAGCATCCGAAAAAGCTTGCACAAAGAAACCATATTTCGATGGGTACCATATTCCAAGTGAGGATGTTCGTTTTAGATACCAAAATATGTTCTTGTTATCCGTCATGTGAGATTATCGAGGATTTGCTTGAAACCTAGCACAATAGAAAACAAAAAGCATGATATTTGGTTGACTAGCAGGTAGATAAATTAAAGAACTTATCATTTGATGATAGAGTGTCATGTCTGCAGCCGGTTTATCCAAAGATTGAGTAAGTTTCATTCCAAATGACATGGGAACTTGCACCTTTGAGTCACCTACCATCCCAAACTTAGTAAGCAAATTCTTTGTGTAAGCTTCCTAATTAATAAATATACCTTCTTGAATCTGTCTAATGTTCAATCCAAGGGAAAATTTAATTGGATGCATGGAGCTCATCTCAAATTTCGTTTCCATCAACTTTCGGAATCTAGGTTTTAAGCTTGGATTAATTGATCCGAAGATAATATCATCAACATAGATTTGGTCAATCATTAAGTAGTCACCCTCTTTCTTAAGAAAGAAGTTTGGGTCAACTGAACCTTGTTTAAATTTAGACATTTTCAAGAAGCAATTGAGAGTTGCGTACCAGGCTCTTGGAGCCTGCTTCACACCATAAACTGTTTTGTGTAGGATGTAATAGTGATTAGGATACTTCTCATTTACGAAACCAGGTGGTTGCTCCATATACACTGTCTCTTCAGGTTGCCCATTGAACAATGCACATTTGACATCCATCTGAAATACTTCTAAGTTCTTGTGCACTACATATGCCAAGAAGATGCGAACATGATTCCAACCTTGCAACTGGTGTGAAGGTTTTTTCGTAGTCAATGCTTTCTTCCTGGAAATATCCCTTGACAACGAGTCTTGCCTTGTTTCTGCATTTCTTGCACCCACTCCTAATTATCTAGAGAAACATTAACGGTATTTGGTTCGATCTTGGATATAAATTAACTAAGAATGCAAAATTACACTTTAGAGAATAATGCAACTTGTTTTGCTTTTTGCTGGGATCTCGTAAGAACTCCTGCAGATGATTCACCAATGACTTGGGTTTTCGGATGATCTCTAGTTCATTTGGTTAGTGGAGGGTAATTTGGATCATAAGTAGGATCCAATTCAGCATTCACCTCTTCGAATTGTGATTGTACATCCGAATCATCATTTATATCTTTCCTCTCCCCATTGAATGATGATAGCTCCTCCATTTCAGGAATTTGATTCTCTCGCTTGAATAGAATTTTTTGGGTCATACTAGGAGAAGAATTTTCATGTGGAGAGGTGAGTCAGGTGTAGAGGTTGATGATGAACCCTCCCCCTTCAGTGGAGTGTTTGCTGCTTATGGTTCTTTCAGACTTTGGGGTTCACTCTCTAGATCTTTTGCAGCTTCATCAATTATTTTCTTTAATTCGTCCTCTTTATTGTCTGATGCTTTGGACTCTGATGAAATTGCCTTTGCTGGCTCGTTGAATAGAAGCATGAATTCATCATAGAGAATAGCTAGTGGAGTGGTTGCTTGATTCGCTTGTGGGAAGACTTCTTTTGATTGATTCATAGTCTGCTGATACCTCTTCAGATAATTATCATCGAATGTGACATAATAGGTTACTTCTATATTTTTGGACTTCTTATTAAGAACCCTATATGCCTTGGAGGTCAGCGAATATTCCAAGAAAATACCTTCATCAGCCGTCACATCGAATTTGTTCCTCTGCTCTTTTGAGTTGAAAATTAAGAACCGAGAATCAAAAGCATGGAAAAACTTAATATTACGTTTGCATTTATTCAAGATTTCATAGGGAGTGAGTGAAAATCGCTTGTTGAGAATTGAGCGATTTTGGGTGAAACAAGTTGTCCCAGTTGCATCACCCCAAAAGTAGAGTGGCAGATTTGCAAATGAGAGCATGGTTGTCGCAACCTCACATAAAGATAAGTTTCGTCTTTCAATGACCTCGTTCTACTGTGGAGTGTAAGGATATGAAAAGTTTTGTGAAACTCCTTTCATAGTCAGAAATTTTTCAAACACTTGGTTTTTGAATTCCAACCCATTGTCACTGCGAACGTTGCGAACCAGCTTTTGCAGTTGAAGCTCTATCTGCTTTATAAAATCTTTGAGCTTGAGAGTGGCTTCAGATTTCTTCTTAAGAAAATAAAACCAAGTGAATCTAGAAAAATCATCAACAATAACGAGAATGTATTTATTACCACCAACACTTTCGATTGTAGAAGCACCACACAGATTGATATGAAAAAGTTCTAATGGTTCAATAAATTTTGTATTTACAATGGTTGGATGACTCTTCCTGCTCTACATTCCCATTTCGCAGGCTGCACACAGATGTTCCTTATCGTACTTCAAGATCAGTATTCCTCGCACATGATCACCAAGAACTAACTTGTTGATGTCTTTGTAGTTTAGGTGCGAAAGTCTACGATGCCATAACCAACTATCTTCGGATGAAGCTTTTGCAAGTTGAATGATAGTTGGCTTCCCTTTGATTGGTTTCATATTGAGAGGAAACATTTCTCCTTTTCGTTTGGACTTTAAGAGTGCATTTCTGTTTTCTTTTCGATGATTTTAGAGCTGTCATCATCAAACAAAACTTTCAATCCCGTGCCAACCACTATCTGTGAAACACTTATTAGATTGTGTTGCAAGCCTTCCACATATGTCACTTTGCCAATAGAGATTTCACCATCTGTGATCATCCCATAGCCTTTAATTTCTCCAAGTGAGTTATTGCCAAACTTCACTCTTCCACCATTGTTTAGCGCTCTGTACTCTCGCAGTTCCTCTTTCCTACATATCATGTGACGCGAGTAGCCACTATCGACGTACCATTCAAAATCGAAATGCTCATCACGAATTACCTATGAAAGTTAAGCATATTCAGGAACCAAAAGTTGTTTGGGTCCCCGTGAGCTTTTCACAGGAAAAGAAATAGAAGGATCAACCAGATATGTTTGTTTTATTAAGGTGTTTTGTCTTTCTTTGTGATTTTAAAAAGAGTAATCCTATTATCTTTTAAGTTAGCATCCTTGGTGGATGGTTCCTTTTGATTATTCTCGATTTGCTATTTAACAACCTTTTTCTCAACTTGCATAAAGTTAGCTTCAGTTTTTTTCAAAGGAACTTTAGACTGCGAAACCATCTTTCCTTTGCCTTTCACATTATGCGAAGCTTTGACTGAATGCGAAACATTCTTGTTAGAAAAGGTTTGAAATTGGATTTTTTGCACAAGTTTCACATGATTTGAAAAGATGAATTTTGAGAAGCTTTATTGTAACATCCCAATTTTCAAGGCCTATTTTTTTTTTAATTTTAATGAAGTAATTTAGAAAATCGTTTACTGAAAACATCATTGATATAATATTAATCCATAATCGCATACGTCAAACATCATAAAACATGTTGTGGAATAATAACATTGTCAGAGTATAATCCCATTGATCTCAAAATGCGGAATTTATATACATGTGTTTGACGTGCAGCTAGCATGTCGGCTCATTCCCCTTCGTTGAAGAGGTACCTGAAACAAAATTGAAAACTATAAGCACAAAGCTTAGTGAGTTCCCCCACCATACCACATACCATACATAATACACATATAGTCAGCCATATCCGGGTGTCCGACCTACCCCTACGATCCTTTCAACCGGTAACCTTGCCTAGTATATCAGGGTGCTGGCCTAACCCTTCGATCCTTTCGACTGGTCTTGGGGGACTATTTCACCCCTTACTACTACCACATAATATCATAGCACATAACATAATCTATCTAGAATAACTGAGTACTAACTACCCCTTCGATCCTTTCAACCGGTACTGGGGTCTATCCTACCCCTCCTATCGCATATCACATAACATTATAGCATACTAGCACATAATCATAACAAATAGCAAGATACCAAATAATTATCACAAAGACAATCATCTTAACTCTAACTCTTACTAGTGGGTCGGCCTTGGTGCCTTAGACCCACTTCTGCTGGAAGGTAACTCACCTCGTAAAACTGTGTGTCGAATCTCACGGAAAGTAGTCTCTAACAGCTGCTCCAATGACTCCGACTATCATGATAACATTAACACTCAACCAAATAATTTTACCCCTTGGTCTAATTTGGAACATTCAGAAGACCCAGTTCTAACTTATTAAACCCAGTCCTCCTATGCCCCCATCAAAGGCTCCATAAGGGCCCACTAATTTCCCAATTTCTGAATTGGGTCATGTCCCCCAAATGGGCCCATTACAAATCCAAAAAGCTCTAAGTCTAAATATAATAAATTCAAAGGACCCAATCATGTCATAATAGGCCCAATGCTCTAGTTCTAGATTCCCAGACCTAAAATTATACTCCATAGTGGTCCATGGGTCCCAATAGTCCAGGCCCAATCCCTTAAGACCCAAAAGCCCAATGTAGCCACTCTGCATGCGTAAGCGCGGAGTACAAGGAACGTACACCCAACGTATGCTGGCCTTGACTACAATCGGGAAGTTGACACAGTACGCGTAGTGTACCAGGGTGTATGCTTAGCGTATTGGCCAGCTTCCTTGGGACATCATTTATGACTAAATCCAGTAAGTCCTTATGTCCAAATTATAGATCTAGGCCCCTTAATACCTCCTAACCCATAAAGTCACAAACTTTATGTGCTTTCATGCATGGTTGGCTCTCAAAACATGAGTTTGGTCCTCTAACAACCTTAATGAGCATCTAACACTTGCATGGTTGTGGCTTAACCATCAAGGTCCAATTTTTATGACCTTAGGTGCCTTTAAGAGCCCAAAAAGACAAGTCTTAGGCTCTAAAACCATGAAGGCTCAAGCATCCTCAACAAAGGAGCCCCAAAGTGACATAAAACTCCCCAAAACAAAATCACAACATAGAATGATCAATTTTGAAGCTTGATACCTCAAATGAGTCTAAAAGGGTGCTTATCTTCTCGATCTACCAACTCCTCTTTGAATCCTTGCTCCTTCTTCAACCTCCTCTTCTTCTAAAACACCAAAATCACCCAAAGAAGCTCTCAAAAGGCACAAAGACACACAAACAGGGGCTAGGGTTTTCGTTGAGGATGTATAAGGGTGAGAGGGAGGCTAGACCAAAGGCATAAGGTCCTTTAAATAGGGATAAAACCCTAACAGTTAGGGTTTTAATACCTGTGTGCGTACGTGGCACGTACCCTTTGGTACGTTCGGCGTACGTGTATGGCTTCCCAGCCCCAACTTCTTGAGTACACTGCACGTACCAGGTGTGGTACGCCCTGCATACTTCCTTTAAGAGCCCAAAAATTAAGGCCCTACAATCCTGGCTCAAATCAACAACAACCCATTAATCAATAAAATAAATAATATTAATACATGCAACTGCCGGATGTGACATTTATGATGCGAAACCTTAGGTGCATGATTTTGTTTAAAGGTCTTAGATTTCGTAGATGATGAGAGTTCGCATTTGTATGGACTTTTTGATGGGTTTTGAGCATTCTAACACTTCCTAAGTGTACATGCAACCCTAATAACCTTGGATATATGTTTGTCTAATTATCATGCAATGTTGAACTCCAAGGTTATATTCCTATCTAGCATACATGGGGAACATTTTTAACTTGAATGAAAGATATAATAACTTACCTTGTTGTTGATTATGATCCTTGAAACCTTGTAAGCCTAGCACCCCAAGTGTGATGCCTCAAATGCTGAACACAACATCAAATGCTTTTGGAATGACTTTTGAGAGAATATAAACACTCTAATAATCGGCCTAGCCCTCTTGCTTCTTAGTGTAGCCGATTTTGGTGCAGGAGATGGTCTTTATATAGTGTGGCACATCTAGGATTACACCATGTAAACCCTAATGTGTCATGGCTCTTCATTTCCATGACCCATGGGTTTGTAACTCCCATGGAGCATCCTATGGGTTTAACCCAACTTAATAATCCATGGAGCCTCTTAGCCCACTATACAAGTTATGGATGATTTACATAATCAACTCATATATTTAATTAGTTATCTTTTGATCACTTAATTAATTCTTGATTAAACTAATTAAATAATACTATTAATATATTAGAACTTATAATATATTAATAAACCACAAGTGTTATTTCTCCCATTTAGTCTATCCAATTGCATGGTGTCATGCAACCCAAATGGACCATGCCGGGTCGGGTCAAGTACATACCAGAAATAGTTATGGACTTAGACACCTTATCCAACAGTCTCCCACTTGGATAAGTCTAATAACTATAACTGCAAGTATGACTTCAGGAACCGATCAGCAATCGTAGCTCTTTCAAGGTTTCTCGGAACTGAGAAGATGATGATATGCCATTTAAGATAAGTTATGATATAATCCTCTATTCTAAATATCAGCCGGACAAATACATGGAACACTGTCTTACTTATTGTCCATCAGTTTGTTTCCCGATTTCCGATTTGTTTGACAAAGAAATTAATTGAACACATCAACTTAGTTCTGACCGGGCCCGGTACATAGGTCAAAACAAAATCATCAAGGGGCCCAGATATAAGCTTCTAATCCAAGAAGGGACAGATAAGTTCGACTCGTATGTTTGTTCTACTACTCATTGAATTATACACAAAGGCACGTTTTATAACATCGAGTCACCAATGCATTTCGTATAATTAATGCATAACCAACTCATAACTAACAAATCATATCTATAGGTTTGAAGACTTATATGATATTACCATCTCACGATCATTCGAGATAAATTCCATGAAGTGATTCCAGTGAGCGTGGGTTGAGTCCAATGCTCAAAACTTATGAGCACTCATGATTGTTGTATCCATGTTCAACAACTTAGACCTCTGCAACCAATCATGACAGTCTTGATTCATACCTACTTCCGACATATGACCGATTGTGGAGGTTCGAATAATATGATATACCAAACATAATTATTCTGGAAGTCAAAACATGCAAAATAAATATAGTAAACGATCGACAAGAGATAGCAATACTTTACTCATAAATAAAACACCTTTTATTCATCATCTAATGTTAATTACACATTACAAATTTCAAGAATATCTAACTACTAAATCTAATATCATCCTTCAGCCCTATGCTCCAAGCATGCTGGAGATGCTTAACCCGAGTCAATCCCTTCGTGAGGGGATCTGCTGGATTCTCATCCGATGATACCTTCTTTGCCACATGGAGTCCTTCTTTTATTCAATGTCTGATGAAATGGTATTTTCTATTGATGTGTCTGGATCTCCCATGATCCCTTGGTTCCTTGGCTAAGGCAACAACACTTTCACTATCACAGAAAATTTCCATCCTTCAGCCCTATGCTCCGAGCATGCTGGAGATGCTTAACCCGAGCCAATCCCTTCATGAGGGGATCTGATGGATTCTCTGTAACAACGCAAATTTTCAAATAATTTTTTCATTTAAAATAAAGTGATTTCATTCAACTAATTATAATTATTCCAAGTTTTATTTCAAAATACAATTATAAAACCCCCAAGATCTCAAATAACAGCAGTGTGTATGCATCACGCCGGCGCCTTCCCACGGTCCTCGCTAGTACCTGAAACACATACGCAACAACTTGTAAGCATAAATGCTTAGTGAGTTCCCCAGTATACGACTTACACATATACGCCTTTCCAGGCCCTGACCTTCCGGTCCCCAACACATCGCCTTCCGGCCCGTAACATAATCGTCTTCCGACCCATAACATATTGCCTTCCGGCCCATAACATATTGCCTTCCGGCCCATAACATATTGCCTTCCGGCCCATAAATATACACAACACATAATAAATTTATCCTAACACATATAGCACATATATCATATATCATACCTGACCGTTCTGTCACATAACATATTGCCTTCCGGCCCATATAAACACACATAGCATGCATAGCAATTACCTTTCCATTTATAGCACGTATAACACATATCATATTCGACCTTCCGGTCACACAGTCAAACCCTTTCGGGTACAGTATAGTGAGAAGACTCACCTCCTGGGTAATGAAAACTAGCGACTCTTGAAATCACTCGCACTCGATCCGCCGAGCTGCAGACTCCCTATAATATCGTATACCCCTTATTAATACTTTTATCTTTCAAGACAACTGACCCTAAGAAATTACATGTAGGTCAACTCTGGTCAACGATCAACGGTCAACGGTCAACTTGACCGGACTCGGCGAGTGCAAAGGCGACTCGGCGAGTCTAGACGTCCTCCTTAACTTTCCCTGATGTTCCCTTTCTACTCGTCGAGTATCCCTCTTGGCTCGACGAGATCCTCGTGGAAGAATCGCGGGGCCACCCCGACTCCACTCGCCGAGTCTGAAGAACAGCTCGACGAGTCCCAGTCAATCTCCAAGCTACTCGCCGAGTCTGTTCATTAGACTCGGCGAGTCCATGCCATGCAGTCGATCAAACTGCTTCCTGAGATAAGTATTGTCCCGAAATACACAAGCATGGGACCTTCTGGACCTCTAAAGGTCCTAATACAGGGTTATAGTCGTTTGGGTAACAAGGTAATAATCCATCTAATCACCAAATGGGTTCCATAAACCCTAAATCCATGCACACATCAACATAACAGAAAAGATCCGAAATATTACCTGAATAATGCACTCTCTGTGTCCCCAATCCTCAGAACTCGATTCCCTTGCTGTTCCTTTAGCCAAAACTCCTCTCCTCCTTGCACAACAATTTCTTCAAGGTCACCAATGGCCTTCAATCTTGCTCTAGATGCCCACAACCGATTAGGGTTCTTCTCAGTCGACTAAAGACGGACAATGACGGCCTATAAGTGCATTATATACGTTCCAAAACCAAACGGCTAGGGTTTCCGTTGAACAGCGCAGACTCGCCGAGTCCATAATGGACTCCTCGAGTCCAGTCGCGAACCCGCGACCCAGTCTGTGGTCCTACTCGGCGAGTCTGGCTCCAACTCGCCGAGTCCCCTCCTAAAACACCCCAAAAACAATATTATAAAAATACCTGAAATTCCGGGCTGTTACATTCTCATCCGATGATACCCTATTTTCCACGAGGAGTCCTTCTTCTACTCGATGTCTGATGAAATGGTATTTTCTGTCGATGTGTCTGGATCTCCCGTGATCCCTTGGTTCCTTGGCTAAGGCAACAGCACTTTCACTATCACAGAAAATTTCCATTGGCTCCTTAATAGCTGGTACAACTCCAAGGTCTCCAATGAACTTCTTCAGCTATATCGCCTCCTTTTCTGCCTCGCTCGCTGCTATATACTCTGATTCGCAAGTTGAATCAACTATTGTCTCTTGCTTGGAACTCTTCCAATAAATTGCTCCTCTATTTAAGGTAAAGACCCAACCTAACTGAGAGTGGAAATTATCCCTATCAGTCTGAAAGCTAGCATCACTATACCCTACAACTCTCAATTCATCACTCTCACCGAGGGTAAGGACCCAATCCTTAGTCCTCCATAGGTACTTGAGGATATTCTTTACCATAGTCCAGTGTGCCTTGCTAGGTTTCCCCTGATACCTGTTAACCATGCTCAAGGCAAAGGCTACATCAGGTCGAGTACATGTCATAGCATACATGATCGATCCTACAGCCGACGCATAAGGTATTCGACTCATTTCTGCTATCTCAGCCTCAGTACTAGGGCTTTGTGTCTTACTCAATCTGGCGTTGCTCTGGATGGGTAACTCTCCTTTCTTGGACTCCTACATGTCAAATCTCTTTAACACCTTATCCAAGTAGGTGCTCTGACTAAGTCCAACTCCGGTCTCTCAAGATCCTTATCCTTAGAATATCGGTAGCTTCTCTTAGGTCTTCATTGAGAAACACTTCCCAAGCCAGGACTTAACTTCCTACAGAGTTGGGATGTCATTTCCTATGAGTAGTATGTCATCCACATACAATACCAAAAACCTAACTATACTCCCACTACCCTTGACATACACATAAGATTCATATTCATTCCTAGAAAATCCAAACTCTTTGACTTTCTCATTAAAGCAAAGATTCCATCTGCGAGATGCTTGCTTTAATCCATAAATGGATTTCTCAAGCTTACACACTCTATTAGGGTACTCTGTATTGACAAAACCCTCTGGCTGACTCATGTAAACATCCTTAGCCAACTTTCCATCAAGGAAAGCGGTTTTGACATCCATTTGCCATATTTCATAGTCATGAAATGCAGCTATGGCTAACCGAACCGTAATAGACTTAATCTTGGCCACTGGAGAAAAAGTCTCATCATAATCAACTCCCGTAGTTTGTGAGAAACCCATTGCAACCAGTCGTGCCTTATACGTGTGTACATTACCATCCATGTCGGTCTTCTTCTTAAAGATCCATTTGCACCCTATAGTCTTACGACCTAGTACATTCTCAACCAAGTTCCAAACTTGATTGTCATACAAGGACTGTATCTCACTATCCATTGCCTCTTTCCACTTGGATGACTCAGGGCCTTCCATGACTTCCGTGTAACTATTAGGTTCATCCAGACCAATCAGTGTCTCATCACTGATAAGTGTATCACCTTCTGCAGTAATATGGAATCCATAGTAATGCTCAGGTGCATTCCTAACCCTTGTGGAATGCCTCAGAGGTACAGACTTGTGAATTTGCTCAACAAGAGTTTCCTCCTCAAGTTGAGTGCTAGGGTTTGAAGTTCCTTTACCACTTGACTCTTGAATTTCTTCAAGGTCAACTTGCCTCCCACTGTTTCCTTGGCTTATGAACTCTCTCTCTCTCTCTCTCTCTCTCTCTCTCTCTCTCTCGAAAGACAACCCTCCTTGCTACAAAGACCACATTTTCACTAGGTCTGTAGAAGAGGTAACCAAACGATTGTTGTGGGTAGCCGATGAAAATATACCTCTCGCTTCGAGGTTCGAGCTTATCATGAGTCTCGCATCTCACGAAATCCTCGCAACCCCAAATCTTGATGTGGTCTAGTTTGGGTACTTTACCAGTCCACATCTCATGAGGAGTTTTGGCAACTTTCTTTGTAGGGACGAAATTAAGGATATGGATAGCAGTCTCTAAGGCATACCCCCAAAATAAGATTGGTAGCGAAGCTCAACTCATCATGGAATGAACCATGTCCAACAAGGTTCGATTACGCCTCTCAGCCACACCATTCAATTGCGATGTCCTGGGAGGTGTCAATTGTGAGACAATCCCACATTCTCTAAGATAGTCGAGGAGCTCTAAACTAAGATACCACCACGATCGGATCAAAGCATCTTAATGTTCCTGCCCAATTGATTCTCGACTTCCTGTTTCAACTCTTTAAACCTTTCGAAAGTCTCTGACTTATGCTTGATTAAGTAGACGTATCCATATCTACTGTAATCATCAATAAAAGTCAAATAATAACGATTAGCATCCCTTGTGGCATGTTTGAAGGGTCCACATATATCCGTGTGTACAAGAACCAACTAACCTTCACCCCTCTCATAAGAACCTGTGATGGGTGACTTTGTCATTTTTCAAAGTAAGCATGATTCGCAACTATCATCCGACCTTAGGTCAAATGACTCCAAGACTCCATCCTTTTGGAGTTGGTCTATGTGTTTCTTGCTTATAAGTCCAAGACGACAATGCCATAATGACGATTTATCCAAGTTATTATCATTAACAGAATCAATACACAATACATTATTTCCTAAGTTATCAACCACAGATACAGTTTCATACATACCATCACAAGGTAATGCTTTAATATAAAGAACATTATTAAAGAAAGCATTAATCAAACCAACTTCATTATCAAATGAAAAGGTAAAACCTTTTTTATACAATGCATGAAAGGAAATAATATTTCTTGTCATTTTTGGCGAATAACAACGTTAATTCAAATCTAAATTAAACCCACTAATTAGCGATAAAGTATAAACTTTAATCTTGGTGACAGGTAAAGTTTCCTATTCCCCATGATTAAGTTTATTCTTCCATGCTTCACATTTTCACTTCTTCTTAGTCCCTGCAAATTAGAAAAGATATGAACACTACAACTGGTATCAAGGACCCAAGGGTTAGAATGGGGCGAGTTATTAGATAAGATATTGTAAATACCTGCATGGTTGGGTTTAATTTTCCCATCCTTCACATGTTGTTGGTACTTTGGGTAGTTCCGCTTCTAATGAGACTTTTCATGACAATAGAAGCATTTAGCCTCTTTTGGGTCAGAAGAAGGAGTGACGAAACCTTCTTGGTTCCACATGAAGAAGAGCCATCAAGGGTCCTAGCCTTGGTACCCTTCGAAGAGCTCTTTCTCTTCTTCCCTCGACCTTTCCCGATTCCCAAGACAGGGGCGGAGTTTGGAGTAGGAGTGTTAACAACCAACTTACCTTTAAGACCTGCTTCTACGATCTTGAGGAGTCCCTGAAGTTTTCTAAGTGTGACCTCTTCCTTATTCATGTGATATGTCATGCAGAATTGATCATAGCAAGATGGTAAGGAGTGCAAAATGATATCTATTGCAAGCTCCTCATGGAAGTTCACATTAAGCTTCAACAATCGATCCAGATACCTTTGCAGTTTCTGCATGTGGCTCGTGACGGATTCCCCATCCTTCATCATGGTTGTTATCACGGAGCAAATGATTTCATACCTCTCTTGTCATGCACTTTGATGGTATTTTTCCATCAGATCTTGGTGCATTTCAAAAGAGTTGAAGTCCTCATAGGACTTTTGGAGTTCTGCTGTCATGGTGGCCAACATGATGCATGCCACTTTTGTAGCATCATTTTCATGTGGCTGGAAGTCAGTGATCTCCTGGGGAGTTGCAGTGGTCTCATCAATCTCCTTAAGCTCCTCATCGAGGACATATTCTTTGTCCTCATAGCGGGTAATCATCCTGATGTTTCTGATCCATTCATTGAAGTTGGATCCATCAAAAGTGACTTTCCCACACAAGTTCATAAGGGTAAAAGAGCCATTAGGATTAGATCCAGAAGCAACATTGTTTGAAGACATCTGAAAGAAGATAACAAGATTAGTTTAGATATTAAGAGATTCCTTAATAAAACACCCAAATTTAATATTAAGGCTAGGATCCAATCACAATATATTATAACTTAGAAGAGGTATGCCGTAATCAAAGCTATAACATATTTGAAAGGTAGGTGAATGACGATTCACCAATTTCACCATGAAAAACGAAATATTGATATTAGGTTTTTAACTGGTTCTTAGAAATTCCAAGATTCTTTGAGATTCAATGAACTTTTCAAAGGCATGTTTCAATCTCGAGTGTGCCCTCCAAGTTTTGTGACTGTGATACCGAGGATCACAAAACGAGGTGTGAAGTAACCATGCAAATCACTTGGTACCCTTAAAGCTTATCACTTTATTGATGTGCCAGTAAACCACACACGCTCCATCGATACTATGATAAACGTTAAGTCACCCTTTACCTACCTTGTTAAGTCCAAGTTAGTGTACCAGTTAACCACACACGCTCCACAACGACTTAAACAAAGTGTAAAGTGTAATTTCATGGATTAGCACCTTATTCACATTTTTCCTAAAGTAACTAAGATTATGAATTTAATAAAAGCATTTAGTTACTTTATAATATTCATCATATTGTTAATGAGAATTTATAAGTCCTTGTCTTACCCGTTCGGCTAATAACCCTCCACCGATCAAGGAAGCGGTGGGTGAGAGTGAACACCCATTAAGTTTCCATTTTATAGGCAACAACCTTATACCCCCTTTATAGACCGGCTTCGTGAATGAGGCGTACTAGCGGTAAGATGACTTGATCTTATACATACATACATATATATACATACATATATATATATATATATATATATATATATATATATATATATATATATATATATATATATATATATATATAAGTATAAGGGTTGAATTTTAACTTTGAAAATTCTAAGGGTTGGAACTAAAGTTTTAATCAAGACTCTACTTGTTACAAAATTTGAGGGAAAGTTTTGTAAACTTTCAAAACTTTTCATTTCTTATAACTTATAAATTAATTGAGTAATAAAAATGAAGACTCTTCATTTTTTATAACTCTTGTGTTCTTTTAATGGCTCTAATAAAAGTGTGACTTTTGGTTTTCCATAACTTGAGAACAAGTTATGGACTCCATTAAAACACATTATGATCATGAATTAAACTACCATGAAGGTTACAAGCAATTCCTATGATCATCTAATCTTCATAAGTTCAAGAACATGAATATGAACATTTTCAAGAATAAAAAATTACACTTAAAAACTTGTAATTTTGATAATTGCCATTGTAAATGGATTAGCATAAACATGACACCATCTAAAACAAGTTTTCAAGTACCAAAACAGTTTAAGGTAATGTTTCTAGTCCATTTCCAACAACAAAAGTCGAAAATCTGCTGTCAGGGCCTCCTACTCGTCGAGTGCATGAACCTACTCGACGAGTAGGATGATTATACACTTGAACTCGTCGAGTCCCCCCATGGACTCGGTGAGTTCACTGATCAGACAACATGTAGTTTCGATTTTTTAACACAATTTTGCACAAATAACATACAAACAAGCCTAGGCTCTGATACCACTGATGGGTTTTGAGCATTCTAATATTTATTAAGTGTAAATCCAACCCTAATAACCTTGGATCCATGTTTGTCTGATTATCATGCAAAGTTGAACTCCAAGGTTATATTCCTATTTGCATACATGGGGAACATTTTTAACTTGAATGAAAGATAGAATACCTTACCTAGTTATTGATTATGATCCTTGAAACCTTGTGAGCCTAGCACCCCATGTGTGATGCCTCAAATGCTTCACACAATACCAAATGCTTTTGGAATGACTTTTGAGAGAAGCACTCTAAAAATCGGCCTAGCCCTATTGTTTCTTAGTGTAGCCGATTTTGGTGGAGGAGATGGTCTTTATATAGTGTGACACATCTAGGGTTACACCTTATAAAACGTAATGTGTCATGGCTCTTCATTTCCATGACCCATGGGTTTGTAACTCCCATAGAGCATCCTATGGGTTTAACCCAACTTGATAATCCATGGAGCCTCTTAGACCACTATACAAGTTATGGATGATTTACATAATCAACCCATATATTTAATTAGTTATCTTTTGATCACTTAATTAATTCTAATTTAATTCTTGATCAAACTAATTAAATAATACTATTAATATATTAGAACTCATAATATATTAATAAACCACAAGTGTTATTTCTCTCATTTAGTCTATCCAATTGCATGGAGCCATGCAACCCAAATGGACCATGTCGGGTCAGGTCAAGTACATACCAGGAATAGTTATGGACTTAGACACCTTATCCAACACTTTTCCTTATAAACGAAATCTGGATTCCTAGACTGCCAGAACTGCTTTCTTTCTTTAAGATTCTTGTTATATCTAGAATTCCTTTGGCGTTTTTGAGTTGCGAACTGCTCTGAGGATTTGTGAATATAGTCCCTAGGTTTTGACTTTCTGGTAGGGGTTTAGGATCGAATTGATGATGTATCACTTGGAACACTCTTAGTTCCCCTTGGACTTCTATTTTCATAGCTTGAATTGACTTGGTTCAGCGGTTATGCTACACACTTGCTCTTTGTTCTCCATTAGGTCATTTCAGATAGACCTTTGGTTTCATCTTCATTGTCGAGTGGAGCAGACCAAAAGTACTCATCACATCCATCTTCTATTGTAATCATCGACCATGGATGTTAATTCAACTGTTTGGTTTTTGTTTAGTCCTTTTGTTGCAAAAACTTGGTTAGGAAAATTTTAGACTTTAGGAAAAATAGTAGCTTTCTCTTTTAAACTTCAGGTTTATCTTTAGAAATATGTGCGAACTCAACTGAATCCTAAGAAATTAAGACTTTCGCAGGGACAGGTTTGTTTTTAATAAACTCAGAACAATCAACCTCATCCTCCACATAGATTTTACTCATATCACTTTCATCACCAAATTCAGAAATGTTTTCAACATTAAGCTTGTTTTCTGAATTGAATTTGTGCTTAAAGAGTCAAATTTCTGCTTAATTTCGGATATAATTTGCTCTTTGTCATTTTCATCCAAAATTTGTTTGAGCATGTTTTTGTGATCTTTGGACGTAATGAATGATTCGATTTTGTCTAGTCCAATTTCGTATGCATCTGAAGTTTCATCAGATGAGACAATAGATTCGCATCTGTAACAGTCAGCATCAATTTCTTCCTCTTTGAATTCGAGGAAAGGTAAAACCACTTTGTGAATTTTCTCACCAATTCCACATTTAAGATATAACTGAGTGATATTGAAATATAGTCTCTTGGAAATCAAACAAAAAATATTATGCAGTTATAAAAGACTCAAATTATCCCTTTGTAAATAAATTGACTTGTCCCTAAACTTAGATAAATCAAAATCAATCTTCTCTATCCATATGCGTCTCTCCTCACTCTTTGATGAAACCCTGGTGATTTGATGGATTAGGTTAGAGTTTGTTAAACGAGTTCTTTTTAAACTATCACTAAAACTTGAAAAAGTGATTCTTAAATCATTTAGCTCAGTTTCTTAATGAGACAACAGCAAATTTAGAGTTTCGAGAATAAAGTTTACCTTGTTAATGACTTGCTCGCATTCGCTTATTTTCTCAGGAACAGTCTTTGTAGTGAAGCAGCTTTCAGAAACACGATCACCATCAATGTTATATCCTTTCTCTCTTAACACATCATTCGCCACCATTAAACATCTTCCTTCAAACTACAAATCTTCTTCCTCCGCAACAAAACTTCTTCCATAAGTAGGCCTGCGAACCTCCTCGTCTTCGGAATCAGTGGACCATATTTCTAGCCTGCCAAATTCATCATCAGCTTCATTTTCTTGCACAATTAAATCAGGCATAGAGTTATCAGCATTCTTTTTCTTCTTTATCTCTTCAAGTTTTCGCAGATAGTATGTCTCATCTTTTTTTCCTTCTTTCTTCTCATTTAACCTTCGCAGCATGCACTCCTTGGGTAAGTGGTTTTTTTCGTGGAAATATTTTCAATCATAGTCGGATTCACCTATGAGCTTCTTCTCCTTCTTGTCTTCTTTTTTCTGAGAACCGTTTACATTTTCTTCTTTTGCCTTTTCAGAGTTGTAGCTGCAATGCTAGTTTTGGTTCTTGTTAGGTTGAAGTTCTTCTTTGCGAACCTCTTTGGATTAGATACCATCATTGCAAACTCTTCTTTAGAAAGTTCACTGTCAAAAAACTCAAGCTCCGAATCGTCATCTTTAGCAACCTTCTTACCCTTCGTAATAATGGCCAGTGATCCCATCCCAAAGACTACCTTCGCTTCTTTCGTCACATCATCTTCATGTGACTTCAGGATCCCAAGAAGCTTAGCCAAGGTGTAATTTTTTATTTGCTCTTGTGCCTTAACTGTAGACACCACTGCCTTCCATTTTGATCTCAGCCCATTCATGAATGTGACCTTTTGTTCAATAACTTCACATCCAATACCGTGTTTCATTATCCTACTGATAAGATGATTGAAGCTATTGAAAGTTTGACTTAAACTCTCTTCAAGATTTTGTGCAAAGGCTCCAAACTCCAAAAGCAGGAGTGTTTGAGTAGAGTGATCAAGATCTGCATCTATAGAATAGAGCTCCTTGAGCCTATCATAGATGGCTTTTGCAGTGTCACAAGAACTAACCAGACGAAAAGTACCAACAGGCAAAGCAAATCGAATTAGTCAGACCGAGTTTTAATAACTCTTTTGATTCCAGTGTGAATGAGTGCACCTAGAGTGATAGCTTCCCATATCAGATATTCTTTTTCTTCTAGACCAAGAATGTAATCTTTGAAGTGAAGCGCCCATACTTCATATTTATTGGGAAAAAGAATTGGGATCCTAGTGGTCAATCCAATGCTGCTAGAGAGGTTTATGGAGTTGATGTGAGAATCGACGTGCTGCATGATGATATAATCTTTGAAACCTGTTAAGAATCAGAAGTGTAAACTGGAATAGTTTTAGGGTAATATCAAGATCACTGAATAGCGTCAATAAAACTATGATGACGGCTAAACTGTTGGGTTTTAGCCATAAGAACTTTCCTATGTGCGCATGCTAAACCCTAATGCTTGGATCTAGGCTTTCTATCAAACATGCTTTTGAATCCAAGACTTCTAATGGCTAATTAGGTTAAACAACAACATTAATACAGATCTAGAATCACACCTTTGAGTTCCTTGTTGATCTTCTTGTCTTGGAGCTTCTAGAGTCACAATTGTCACTCCTCTAATGGCTTACAAACACCAATAGCAAGCAAGATGATTTAGGAGAGAGGAGAGGGGATGGAATTCGGCCAGAGGTTCCTTTCTTTAGGTTCTGAAAGCTTGTACACGAATTCCACACCCCAAGGGCCTATTTATACCTTTAGACTCCTTAAGGGTTTCACCCTAAACCCTAATTGGATAATCTTCACTTAAGGCTATCCAAATCCATTCCATAGATATCCTTATGGACTATTTTGAGCTATCCTAAAGCTCTTAGAAACCGTCCAAAGTCCATCCTAATGGATTTATAGTCTAAAGTCTAACTATCAAACAATTGACAGTTTATACCCTCTTATTTAATTAATCTCTTTAAGTCACCAAATTAATACCAATTAATTTATGACTTATATTAATCAAATAGCTAAATATTATTCCTTATAACATTTACTCTCTCTTAACAAATCATCCTTCAAGTTGCTATGGTGAAGGCAACCCAAAAGGACCACGCACCACCGAATATAGTTATAGCCTTAGACACTATTCCAACAGTCTCCCACTTGGATAAGTCTAGTAACTATACAAGTATAATACGGTTTGCAATCGTAGCTCTCAAAGACGCTGTCAACTCTGATCTAATCAATCTTGTCCTTTAGATAAGGGATCGTACAGTCCTCTGTTAGATATCATGCTGACAATCCTATGGAATGGTTAGTCTAGCATTTAGATTTCTCGATCTTCGATTTATTTGACATAGAACTTAATCGAACACATCAATTCAGTTCTGACCGGGCCCGGCACATAAATCAAATCAAATCATCGAGTGGCCAAGATATCTCTTCTACCCTCTTAGGATAAAATTTACAGATAAACTTCGACTTATATGCATTTACTTATTCATTAACCAACCATACACAACAATGCGTTTTATGACATCAAGTTACTGATGCGTTTTCGCATTATCAATGCACAATCAATTAACAAATAATAAACCATATATCTAGGTTTTAAGACCATATGATATTATCGTCTTGCGATCACCTTTTATATCATATTCCATAAGGTGATTCCAGCAAGCGCGGGTTTATTCCAATGCTCAAAACCAGTTCGTAAGCACTCATGAACGTTGCAGCAACTCTTGCTATGTCTAACACCATTTAGACACTCTACACACCAATTCACGACAATCTTCATTCATATCTACTCCCAACATATGAACGATTGTGGACCATTTAAATAATTCGATTATTCCTAATAAACTCAATTATTCTGGAAGTCAAAACATGCAAAGTGAAACAATAGTTAAACAACTAACATGTGATAGTAACTTTACTCATAAATAAAACTTCTTTATTTAATCATCAAATGTTAATTACATTTATCTATTATACGTTTCTAATACAATCTAATCTATGCTAATATCATCCTTCAGCCCAATACTCCTAGCATGCTGTAAGTGCTTAACCCTACTCAGTCCCTTCGTAAGCGGATCTGCTGGGTTATCTTCTGATGATATCCTCTTCACTACGAGTTTTCCTTCTTCTACACGATGTCTAATGAAGTGATATTTTCTGTCGATATGTCGAGATCTACCATGATCCCTTGGTTCCTTGGTCAAGGCAACCGCACCTTCGTTATCACAGAAAATCTCCATGGGCTCCTTTATGGCCGGTACAACTTCAAGATCACCGATGAAGTTCTTCAGCCATATTGCCTCCTTCGACGCTTCGCTTGCTGCGATGTACTCTGATTCGCACGTTGAATCAGCTACGGTTTCCTGCTTGGAACTTTTCCATGTCACTGCTCCTCCATTTAGGGTAAAAACCCAGCCCGACTGCGAACGATAGTTGTCCCTGTCGGTTTGAAAGTTGGCGTCACTATACCCTCGCACCTTCAAGTCATCACTCCCTCCAAGGACTAAGAACCATTCTTTTGTTCTCCGAAGGTACTTAAGGATGTTCTTCACCGCAATCCAATGTGCTTTGCCAGGGTTCCCTTGATATCTGCTAACCATGCTCAAAGCGAAGGCTACATCAGGGCGAGTACAAGTCATAGCGTACATGATTGAACCAACTGCGGAAGCGTATGGTACTCGGCTCATTTCTGCTATCTCGGCTTCGGTACTCGGACTTTGAGTCTTACTCAACTTGGCATTTCCTTGTATCGGTAGTTCTCCCTTCTTTGAGTTTTCCATACTAAAACGTTTTAGTACCTTCTCCAAGTAAGTATTCTGACTAAGTCCAATTAGTCTCTTACTTCTATCTCTTACTATCCTTATTCCCAAAATGTAAGAAGCCTCTCCGAGGTCCTTCATAGCGAAGCACTTCCCGAGCCAGGACTTAACCTCCTGTAGAGTCGGGATGTCGTTTCCTATGAGTAATATGTCATCGACATATAGAACAAGGAAGCTTACTACACTCCCACTGGCTTTGACATATACACAAGATTCATCTTCGCTTCGTACAAATCCAAACTCTTTGACTTTCTCATCGAAGCAAAGATTCCATCTGCGAGACGCTTGCTTAAGTCCATAAATGGACTTCTCAAGCTTACACACTCTATTCGGATGTTTCGGATCCACAAACCCCTCTGGCTGAGCCATGTAAACATCCTCAACCAACTTTCCGTTAAGGAAAGCGGTCTTGACATCCATTTGCCAAATCTCATAATCATGAAATGCGGCAATTGCTAGCATCACTCTAATAGATTTAATCTTCGCAACTGGCGAGAAGGTCTCATCATAGTCAACTCCGGGAGTTTGAGTAAAGCCCTTCGCAACCAATCGCGCTTTGTATGTGTGTACGTTCCCATCCACGTCGGTCTTCTTCTTGAAGATCCACTTGCACCCTACGGTCTTACGTTCGGGCACGTAATCAACCAAATTCCAAACTTGGTTATCGTACATGGATTGGATCTCGCTATCCATCGCCTCTTTCCATTTTGCAGACTCCGGGCCTGCCATGGCTTCCTTATAGCTATTAGGTTCATCAAGATTTACTAGTGTACAATCACTAATATACATGTCCCCTTCGGTAGTAATATGAAAGCCATAAAACTGGGGTTGAACTCTAACTCTATCGGAACGTCTAAGAGGTAAGGATTCGTCAATCGGTTCAACCGGAGTTTCCTCCTCGGGTTGAACGCCAGCGGTAGAGGTTCCTTCATCTATCGATTCTTGAATCTCTTCAAGTTCGATTTGCCTCCCACTGTCTCCTTGGCTTATGAGTTCTCGCTCTCGGAAAACTCCTCTCCTCGCAACAAAGATAACATTATCTTTCGGTCTATAGAAGAGATATCCAAAGGAAGTTTGCGGGTAGCCGATGAAAATACATCGCTCACTTCGAGGTTCAAGCTTGTCGTGAGTATCTCGTCTTACGAAAGCCTCGCAACCCCAAACCTTGATATGTGCCAACGAGGGAACTTTCCCCGTCCACATCTCGTGAGGTGTTTTGGCAACCTTCTTGGTAGGGACTCGGTTAAGGATATGGGCGGCAGTCTCTAAGGCATACCCCCAAAAGAAGATAGGTAGTGAAGCACGACTCATCATAGAGCGAACCATATCCAATAAGGTTCGATTACGCCTTTCTGCCACACCATTCAATTGTGGTGTCCTAGGAGGCGTCAATTGTGAAACTATTCCACACTCCTTGAGATAATCGTGGAATTCAAGACTTAGGTACTCTCCTCCTCGATCGGATCGAAGCATCTTGATTTTCCTGCCCAATTGATTCTCCACTTCATTTTTGAACTCTTTGAACTTTTCAAAGGTTTCTGACTTTTGCTTGATTAAATAGATATACCCATATCTACTATAATCATCGGTAAAGGTCACATAGAAGCGGTTCCCATCCTTCGTGGTTGATCTAAAAGGTCCACATACATCGGTATGTATTAGGTCTAATAGTCCCTCACCCCTTTCACAAGTACTCGTGAAGGGTGACTTAGTCATCTTTCCAAGTAAACAAGATTCGCATGTGTCATCTTCCCTAAGGTCGAATGACTCCAACACTCCATCCTTTTGGAGTTGGGCTATGCGTTTCTTGTTGACATGTCCAAGACGACAATGCCACAAGGATGCTTTATCCATACTAGTGGAAGAATCAATATTCAAAACATCATTTCCTAAGTTATCAACAATCATAACAGTTTCATATATTCCATTACATGGTATAGCTTCAAAATAAAAGACACCATTTAGATAAGCCAAAATAGAACCATTCTCATTATTAAAAGAAAATCTAAAACCTTGTCTATATAAACCATGAAATGAAATGATGTTTCTAGCCATTTCTGGCGAATAGCAACAATTGTTCAAATCTAAAACTAAACTATTCTTAAGCACCAAAGAATACACTCCAATCTTGGTCACAGGCGACGATCTTCTGTTCCCCATGATTAGATTGATCCTTCCTTGCTCCACATCCCTACTTCTTTTTAGTCCCTGCACATTAGAACAAATGTGATAACCACAACCGGTGTCAAGAACCCAAGAAATAGCATGATTAGAATCGTTAGATTTTATTGCATATATACCTGCGAAAGATGGCTTGATCTTTCCTTCCTTGATGGCTTGCAGGTAGTCCGGGCAGCTTCGCTTCCAATGTCCTATCTTGTGGCAGTGGTGGCACTCTGCCTCCTTCGGGTTAGAGCAGGGCTTAGAGGGATCAACTTTTGTCCCACTAGAAGAGGAACCATCTCGGGCTTTCACCTTTCGATAGTTATTTGAAGAAGCTTTCCTCTTCTTTCCCTTCCCTTGACCAATTGCCAAGACAGGAGCAGCAGACGGATTGGGAGTTGGTGCAACAGACTTGTCCTTGAAATTGCTCTCAGCAACCCTCAATAGACCTTGGAGCTTACTTAGAGTGACCTCCTCTTTGTTCATGTGGTAGGTCATTCTAAATTGATTATACATCGGAGGCAAAGAGTGAAGCACCATGTCGATCGCCAAGTCTTCGCCGAAGTCAACGTTTAACTTGCGAAGGCGGTCGACATACCTTTGCATCTTTTGCAAGTGCACGGTAAGAGATTCTCCATGACCCATCTTAGCGGAAATCATGTTGGTGAAGATCTCGTAACGCTCTTGTCTCGCGTTTTGGTGGTACCTCTCCAACAAGTCTTGATGCATCTCGTATGGATACATGTCCTCGTAGGACTTTTGGAATTCGGAGTTCATGGTGGCGATCATGATGCAATGTACTTTCGTCGCATCTCGCTCATGGGTTTCAAAGGCGGTGATTTCAGCGGGAGTAGCAATTTCGGGGTTGATTTTCTCGAGCTTCTCGTCGAGGACATACTCTTTATCCTCATAGCGAGCAATGGTGCGAATGTATCTTATCCATTCGCCAAAGTTCGTTCCATCGAAGGTGACCTTTTGGCAAAGGCTCATCAACGTGAAAGAACTAGCAGCAGCGTTGTTTGCGTTTGACATCTATAGAAAGGACAAAGATAGATTAGAACAAGAATCCATAATTATCACCCAATAAGAAAATTAGGGCTAGGATCCAACAATAACATTTACATACTAGAAAAGGGATGCCGTAATCCAACATGCAAATAAATTGAAGGTAAGTGAATGACGATTCACTAATTCTCCATCACAAAACTTAACCTTTTGGTCCTAAGTGTTTTTGAGAATTCCTAGGTTCGGATGAGATTCATTGAACTATTCAATGGCATGTTTAAATCTCGATATGCCCCTCTTGTTTGTGACTGGGATGCCGAGGATCACAAAGCGGGTGTGAATTACCATGCAAATTTACATGGTGCCTTCATTGTTACGATCACCTATTCGATGTGCCGGTAAACCACACACGCTCCATCGAACTATGATAAACAATGAATCACCCTTCGCCACCTTCGCTTAGAACCAATTAGTGTGCCGGTAAACCACACACGCTCCACTAACATCTTAGCAAGGTGCAAAGTGTAATTTCATGGAATTGCATCAATTCACTTTTCCTAAAGTAACTAAGATTGGGAAATTTGGAAAAAGATTTAGTTACTTCGTATTTCTTATTATACTTTTAATGAGAGGATGAGGTTGCCCTATCCTACCCGTTCGGCTAACGACCCTCCACCAATCAAGCAAGCGGTGGGTGTGAGTGTACACCCATTAAGCGCCATTTTATAGGCCGCAACCTTATACCCACCTTATAGATCGGCTTCGTGAATGAGGCCTACTAGCGGTAAGACTAGCATTTAGTTATACATATATATATTATTCTAATAATGTCATATAAGTATAGGGTTGTATTTTAAACTTTTCAAAATCTAGGGTTTGAAATTTAAGTTGTCTAAATTAAAGCTTTTAATCACAAATTTAAATTTCAAAACTATAGGGTAGGTTTTAAACATTTAAAAAACATGGAGGATCAAATAACAAATAATTTCAATTAACAATTAATATCTTAATTATCTTTATTTGATTTATCTTTGATTTCTTTGAGGATAATTACCAAAAATAATTAAAACAATTAATTAATTATCATATAAAGAAACTAAATATTTAATTAGTTGATAATTACCTTTAACTAGATCAATATAACACTTATATTTATCAAAAAAACGGATTCATATTGATCTAATTAGTTTATGGTAAGTTTGGATAAGATAAACACAAAGAAATCCCGAATCTGGCCTTTCCTGACGCTTGGACTCGCCGAGTACACAAATGGACTCGCCGAGTCAGGCCTACTTGCCGAGTCCACTTTGGAACTCGCCGAGTCAGTGACTCAAAACCAAAAAATCGAATTTTTGCAGGTTTGTTTCAGTTATACAAGCAACAATTTGTAGAAAACCAATCTAGTCTCTGATACCACTGTTGGGTTTTAGCCATAAGAACTTTCCTATGTGCGCATGCTAAACCCTAATGCTTGGATCTAGGCTTTCTATCAAACATGCTTTTGAATCCAAGACTTCTAATGGCTAATTAGGTTAAACAACAACATTAATACAGATCTAGAATCATACCTTTGAGTTCCTTGTTGATCTTCTTGTCTTGGAGCTTCTAGAGTCACAATTGTCACTCCTCTAATGGCTTACAAACACCAATAGCAAGCAAGATGATTTAGGAGAGAGGAGAGGGGATGGAATTCGGCCAGAGGTTCCTTTCTTTAGGTTCTGAAAGCTTGTACACGAATTCGACACCCCAAGGGCCTATTTATACCTTTAGACTCCTTAAGGGTTTCACCCTAAACCCTAATTGGATAATCTTCACTTAAGGCTATCCAAATCCATTCCATAGATATCCTTATGGACTATTTTGAGCTATCCTAAAGCTCTTAGAAACCGTACAAAGTCCATCCTAATGGATTTATAGTCTAAAGTCTAACTATCAAACAATTGACAGTTTATACCCTCTTATTTAATTAATCTCTTTAAGTCACCAAATTAATACCAATTAATTTATGACTTATATTAATCAAATAGCTAAATATTATTCCTTATAACATTTACTCTCTCTTAACAAATCATCCTTCAAGTTGCTATGGTGAAGGCAACCCAAAAGGACCATGCACCACCGAATATAGTTATAGCCTTAGACACTATTCCAACATAAACCTCATCCAATATTCACGGAAACCCTAATTACTCTATAAAAAGAAGAGATACGTATAGATTACATAGTTTCCCACTCTGATACCAATTGTTAGGATATTAAACCTTGAAAGATCAATTAGATTCAAAACTGATTAAAACAAGAAGACAACTGTGGATCAAAATATGCTTAATGATTATAAGCCACAACCTCAGAAGAACTCGATGAAGAATTGCTATTGTAGAGGCATGAGTAGGGTTACAAGAATATTACTAAAAATTTTAAAACACGGTGTATGCATGCACCTTAAATACTATAACCCTAATACTACATGACGGGTGAACAAGCCCAAGAACGTTAACAAAATAGACTAAAATGACGTTTTTGTAGATAATTATACAAGCCCTGTTTTTTTGATGATTTCAGGACATGATCATCCTAAGGGGGAGATAATTATAGTGCTCGCAAATTCGGGCTAGTCAATTTAGAGACGATAAGCATAAAAATAACTTTTTTTATAGATAATTATTTAGAATAAATAATCATAACTAATTTTTAGTATATGTCACAAGGTTTTCGTAGATATAAATAACGCTGAAATTCGAGTTATAATGAAGAAGTTATGAGCTGTTGCAGTTCGTGACAAAACCAACACGACACAAGGGATAGTAAAAAGTAAGTTTACAATAAAGTACTTTTTAGCCTTAGGGGTCTAAATGAAAGTTGTAAAGTATGTCTTCACCTTCTCGTGGATATAAAGAATATCAAAAATAGAGCTCATATGCAAAAATTATGGCCTTCCGAAGATGTAGCTATCTGAGAGCATGATACGTGTCAGAAACCCTAATTTAACTGAGCTTACAATGTGAGCATAGAAATTCGCGACGTGATGAGTCACAATGCCATCAATTCTAGAATGCAGATGGAAAGTCTATGTTTAAGGCTCACGACGTGATCATGATTTCTTACGACGTGAGGAGTCAAACGGATACCATTCAAGCATAGAACATAGATGACGAAGCTACGAAGTGATATGATAATGGCTAACGACGTGAGCAATGAATTCTAACAATGTGAGAGACCAAAACTCAGGCTATAAATAGAAAGTTTTACCTCAGCCATTCCCACACCTTCTATTTTCATTCTCTATCGTTTCTCGAAGATCGTTTACCTTCCTAAGCCTGACAACGATGAACCGCTGATCATTTCTAGTTAGATTATATCCAATCATGTTACTAAGGTGAGTGCATAGTTACTTTCATATAACATATAGATATGAAGTATTTAATATAAATTACATGATATGTGTGCATATTATTTGTGTTCCTGATATATATATATGTTGGATGAATGATTAATACATGTTTTAAATGATTTAAACTGTATATGTATTTTATATCTACGAATATGTTAGGTAGAACATGGATAGATAAATAATAAGGGATGAAAGACTATATAGATGAATATTGGCAGTTACGCCATAACCCGTAGGTGTTTTTTATTTATGTGTTCACCAGATGTACTCTAAATATCCTGGCAGCTGCGCTTAAAGGATAATATCGGAAAATGGGCCTAATAGAGAATGTCATAATCCTGGCAGTTGTGCCTAAATGATAATATTGGTAGCTGAGCCTAATAGATAACATTAGCAGTTGTGCCATAGTCAACGATGGACTTTGTGCCTATTCCTTAGGAGAATCATTAATAATGGTGTAACATCCCAAAAATACAGGCCAAAAATTTCACTTTTAAATACGTCATTATAAAACCAACAGTATAATAAAACATTTGTAATGTCATATCAATGAAAACCAAAGTTGAAATAATTAAACATGTTATCATAAAACAATATCAGAGTGTAATCCCAAAGATCTCATGTGCGGAAAACCATAGTGTGATGCGCTGCGATCAAGCCGGCTCTTTCCCTTTAGACACGAAGTACCTGAAACCAAAACTGAAAACCGTAAGCACAAAGCTTAGTGAGTTCCCCCATCATACCACATACCATACAATCATATCACATACATACTATCAGGCATTTCTGGGGTGCCTGACCTACCCGGTACAGCCATTCTGGGGTGCTAACCTACCCATGCGGCCATTCTGGGGTGCCGTCCTTCCCGTGTCAAGCCATTCTGGGGCGCTGACCTACCTATGTTGAGCTATTCTGGGGTGCTGACTACCCTTCGATCCTAACAACCGAACCCCGGGGAGTATTTCACCCCTACTACTACTATCACATATAACATAACAAAAACATAATATCAAACATATCTGGGGTGCCTGAACTACCCTTCGGTCCTAACAACCAAACTCGGGGACTAGTCCCCTCCTACTACCTCTATCGCATATAACATAACAAGCCAGCATGCAACGTATAATCACATACTGTCAGACGTGTCTGGGGTGTCTGACTACCCTTCAGTCCTAACAACCGAACCTTACTACTATCACATACAACATATCATGCTAGCATATAACATATCAAGTAGTAGCAAACCTAGATGATATCACAAAGACAATCATCTATCTTACGTCTCCTACTGGTGGGCCGGCATTGTGGCCTTAGACCCACCGCTACTAGAAGGTAACTCACTTCATACTACTGAAGTCCCGTAGACATAACCCCACATTGCTGAAGTCCTGTAGACTTCACCCCAGCTGCTAGATGACAGATGTAACACCGTGATTTTCAAGGCAAAATTTTCATTTAATTAATCAAATTAATATTAAATCACTTATTTAAAATCTCATACACATTTGAATTACAAAAACATAGTTCCATTTTCACTTAGTAGAAAACCAGGATCCTCCAGAATTCAACTCTTTCTTTGGTGTGTACAATCGAGCCGGTGCCATCCCGCGTTACTGAAAGAACCTGAAACAACATACATAAAACACTGTAAGCACGAAGCTTAGTGAGTTCCCCAATATACACCTTACGCACATACGCCTTTCCAGGCCCTGACCTTCCGGTCCACTGCACAATGCCTTCCGGCCCATGAGATAATCGCCTTCCGGCCCATAACGTGTTGCCTTCCGGCCCATAGTACATTGCCTTCCGGCCCATAACATATTGCCTTCCGGCCCATAACATATTGCCTTCCGGCCCATAATATATTGCCTTCCGGCCCAAAAACATATACGACACATAATACATTTACTCTAACACAATAAAGCAGATATATCATATATCATACCTGACCTTTCTGTCACATAATACTTTGCCTTCCGGCCCGTATAAACATGCATATCACGCGTAGCAACTAACTTTCCATTTATAGCATATATACATAACACATAACATATTCGACCTTCCGGTCACACAGTCAAACCCTTCCGGGTACAGTATAGTGAGAAGACTCACCTCGTGGATGCTGGAAGTTAGCAACTCCTGAAATCACTTGCACCTGATCCGCCGAGCTACAAGCTCCCTATAACAATATATCTCTTATTAATACTTTTATCTTCCACGTTAACTGACCCTAAGAAGTCACACAGGTCAACTCTGGTCAACAGTCCACGGTCAACTCGGCCGGACTCGTCGAGTACTCTGGCGACTCGGCGAGTCTAGTCGTCCTCCAATCCTCTAAGTTTCCCCTTCTACTCATCGAGTATCCTCCTTGACTCGACGAGTTACTCCTGGAAGAATCGCGGGGCCACCCCGACTCCACTCGTCGAGTCTGAAGAACAACTCGACGAGTCCTAGTTATTCTTCAAGCTACTCGCCGAGTCTGCTCATCGGACTCGGCGAGTCCATGCCATGCAGTTGATCAAACTGCTTCCTGAGATACGTATTTTTCTGAATACACAAACATGGGACCTTCTGGACCTCTAAGGGTCCTAATACAGGGTTATATTCGTTTGGGTAATAAGGTAATAATCCATCTACTCATCAAATGGGTTTCATAAACCCTAAATCCATATACACATCAATCACAGAAGAATGTAATCCGAGCTATTACCTGAATGATGTACCTTCTGTGTCCCCAAACTTCAGAAATCGAATCCCTTGCATTTACTTTAGCCAAAACCCTTCTCCTCCTTGCACAACAATTCCTTCAAGGTCACCAATGGCCTACAAGCTTGCTCTAGATGCCACATCCGCTTAGGGTTCTTCTCAATCGACCAAAAGACGAGCAATGACGGCATAAGATCCCTTATATACGACCCAAAACTGAACGGCTAGGGTTTTTCGCTGAACAGCGTCGACTCGCTGAGTCCAGTCGCGAACCCGCGACCAAGTCTGCGACCCTACTCGGCGAGTCTGGCTCCAACTCGCCGAGTCTCCCCTTTAAAACACCCCAAAATACACTTTAACAATACTTGAGATTTTGGGCTGTTACAACAGATTCTCGAACTGTCAACAAAAATAACACCCAATTAATAACTGGGTCCCAACACATAATCATACGTACATTCTTTGGGTAATTACTACATTACCCATCGCTTGGCTTATTCAAGCCCAAGGCCCAATTCGTAGGCCCAAGGTCAATTAGGAATCAAAGCCCAACACATGGCCCAATTTTCCAAATTGGGCCTAGACCTATACATGGTCTCATTCTGAGGCCCAACATCATATAATCATTAAGGCCCAAACTATGGCCCATCTATGGCCCAATTTTCCAAATTGGGCCCAAGCCCCTCACATGCGCCTTACCCTAGGCCCATTAAGTTACTGTAGACCATTTGCTTGATCTTGGATAGTCCATTTAATAACCCAATCATCAAGGCCCAACAGAAAGGCCCAATAATAAACCCAAGTAAAATTAGGGTTTCACATAAAATGACGATTAGGGTTAAGTTTCCTACTTACATTAAGGACTTAATCTATTAAGGACTTAATCCATTAAGTCCATTATCATCTAGATTAATATTCACCAAAGTTTATTATTTAATATCTCAAGTTATTAAATAATTCTTATGTGTGTGTGACCGAATTAATTCTTAAAGTTAGGGTTTCATTGGCATTAGGGTTTTCCAAACCCTAATTAGGGTTTCCAACCCAATACTAGCCCATTAATTAATTTGTTGGGCTTTTAGATCAATTAGGGCTTTATTGGACCTATTAAGCCCACTAGAATATTATAAGCCCATTAAGGTTTTATTGGGCCCATTAGGGCTTCAAACACCCTAACCGAATCGAACTCAACGAGGCAAGCACACCACCACCCGACACGGCGGCCGGTGGTGGTTTGATTTTTCCTTTCATTATTCCAATTTGTAACTTCCACTTTACTATGATAAATCTCAAAATAAACACACACACTAAACCAAATAAACACATACACAGCCACCTTATGGTGGCCGGTGGTGGTAAAGGGTGGCAGCCACCATGGTTGGCAGCCATGGTGGTTTTTCCATGGTTCCATCCAAAAAAACGCACCCCCACCTGATCAACAACACAAAACACACACAACCATATGGGCTGAAACACGAAAGAAACACATCCCCAACGGAAATCTTGTCACGGTAGGCGGCGGTTGCGCAGACAGGCACCTCGTGGTGGCATAAGGCGGTCGGAGGAGGATGTCACCAGCTACAGCCACCCGGAAAGGAGATGGTGGTGACATTGCAGCGGAAAAAAATGCGTAGGCACGCCAAGAGTGGCGGCACACGGGCTTGACGTCGTCTTCAACCACCTTGGTGTCCGCCATGGTGTTTCTTCCATCCTACCACATCAACTCCGACAGCTAGGGCTACGATGGCGCTTCAAGGCAAGGCCGCAGGCAGCAGTCGGATCTTGCGGTTCACAGCTTCGTTGGCTGCTTGGAGCAACACGGCGCTGGACCATTGTGGTGCTCCTACGGCGATTTGTGACCTCGACAACGGAGTAGCGGATGGCAACAGGTGGCGATCGGATCCTGGGATGCAACGACGGCTAGGGGAACTCTCATATCGTGGTGGCGGCTATAGAAGTGTATGAGATTTAGGGTTGCTCATGAAATAGTCTCCAACGGGAATGGAAGGCATGGGTTTAAGTCCAGTGACCCCATTCAAACTTTTAACGAATTTGGCAACTCTGGTCCCTCCATGCCCCTTTTTCAAATGTAATCCACATTTTACCTTTTTAACCCCTGCCATCTAAATACATTACAAAGTAGGTCCGAATTTTACTAAAACAACCCCTCCTTTACAATTCTTTTCAAATGAAGTCCCAATAATTTACCAAGTGGTCCCTATCTTCATAAATAATTATAAACTTAGTCCGGAACTTACACTTTTAATCCCCGACTTCTAAAAGTGTGACCAATAGCTCCCCGAGACCAACACCTTGCTATATAATTATTTATTTTAGGGCTACTGTTCGTTCATTAATTTATTTATTAATCAAATAAATAAACAGGGTATTACAAATGGAAAAGTGAATGCTAGATGATTCTTAGGGTGGATCCTTAAGGAATAAAGAAGATAATGGGGATGGGTAATTGGGTTGATTGTTTGATGATTAAACATAATAACTATACTATTGTGGGTTGAAAACCCTATGTTATCACTAGGTTTCCCAACTTGACCCACTCACTCTATTTGTATCACAGGTATGGATATGAAGCTACTTTACACTGAGATTTAAAGGAGATGAAGATCACTGGTGTAAATATGTAAGGTACGTTTATGCTTATGTTTTTGTATTGACAATGACATCCTAAAGTTTTAAAATCAATAAAATACATTTCTTTGGAAACGCTTTGATAATATATTTATCATGCTTTTTGGGAACAAATTCCGCAATATATTTCTTTAAAAATATACTCTGATTTTTCAATAAAGCATAAACAAATCGGTCTTTTCTGGCCATGAATTTTGGGATGTCACGATTGGTATCAGAGCATTAGTTTAAGTGAACTAGGAATTTGTAAGATTTTTATACTTAAACTTAGAATGCTAAGCGATGATCATGAGATTAGTGTCCACCAAAATTTAGACACGAGCACTAGTTTATTTTAGGAAAGATTCCTAAAATGTTTTTATATTCTAAATGCTTTATGTTATAGCTATAAAGATGCCTTATATGCTACTATTTGTTTGGATCTATGGTCCATTGCCGACCGGATCAGGAAACCTTATGTGTTCAGGTTTCTAAACATTTAATTACGATATTAGAAATGCCATGTAACCTTTTAGAGTGATAAGGAGATTTATATGTCTATCAAAAATAGAGTTTTCCTATCTTAATTCTCATCACTGCACACCGAACGTCTGATTTGGTGTATAAATCGAAATGACAAGAAGCTGAAGTGGAGTCGGAAATGCCAATACAAATAACAATCAGCAGCCTCAACCCCAAGTGATTGAGCAAGTACCGGTGGTAGCAGTTGCACCTGATCCAATCACAATGGTCGGAGTACAAGCCATGATTTGGTATATGATGGTCGAACAGAGGGAAGAGATGAGGTAGATGTGGCACGAGAATATGGATAAACCTACGATTCCTGTTGAACAGCCTGAACTGAATGAGAGTCATTCAGAGGAAGGAAATTCCAGTAGAACTGTTGGTCAAGCTGAACCGCCTTTGGTTAGGAGCAATAACCAAGAAGATGGAGTTGAGAGAAATGGATGCAGGTACGAAGAATTTACGACTTGCAAGCCGTCAACTTTCACTGGAAAGGAAGATCCCCTCAGAGTAATGGATTGGATATCGGAGATGGAATTAGCCTTCATGACATGTGCTTGCAAAGCCAAGCTACAAACCACATTTGCAGTGCATCAGTTTAAAGGTGGCGCATTAATATGTATTAGGTTGTTCCTTATTTTTCAACTACAATAACTCGTGACCACATGCAAGAGATCAATTTTTTCGGTTTATGGTGGTTGTTCATTGAAAGATATAGCCAATATTAACTTATCATACAATACAATATACTTATGTTCAAAATAAATATACCTCGCCTGCTACAGAATCAAGACACCCCCATAATATTTTCAAAAGTTTTATTATATTATGTGTAATATGGTAACAGTTAATTCTTAAAGCTAATTATCTAATATGTCACATGGATTTTAGATATTTCTTTAATGTAAATTTGGTGGTCCTATGCATAGTGAGGAGTTCACTATAATTATTAAATGGCCAGATTACGATAATGGGTTCCATGCTGAATGGACCAGGGGAGATGGCGGATGCAGATTTTGGACATGTTGGTGGTGCTCCTAGAAAGATTGATCTTTATGTAGGAATAGGTAAAAACTTTTTTTTTGGAGAAAGAATTGTCAATGGAATTGGGTTTAATAATTTTTTAAATAAATAAAATAAATGATTCATTTGGTTTACTGACAACTAACAACCAGTTTGTTAACTTCACTTCTGACATCCGTCCTACCAACCACTTTGGAAGATCTTCTCACACTTGGTCTTTACTCTATGGGTGGGTAATCTGTCTCACCATATTTTTAAATAATAGCAACATACATTCATTGATTAACCTATTACTTTATTAAGATTCTACTTTGCTACTTTGTAATAGAAAGAAATGGACGTTGGATTTTGTAATACACAAATAATAAAAGTAGATTTCTATTTCTTGCATATTGCCAATGTAAAATTACATAACTAAAGTTTTTTGGTCATGTGACATGTGAAAGTTACATAGATACTGCAAATTTTTGTTTTGAAGCAAAAATCGGTAGAAATCGTGAAGAGGACTGCGGATAACTTGGCACATAAAATTGAAGAAGAAATGTAGAGAGATTTATTGGAGACAAGTTACTGTCCTCAAAATTATGTTAAGCTTATTGGTAAATTGTATCAATATGCAACATAAAGTAGATTAGATGAATGAATGTTGGTACATTTATTGTATGAAATAGATTTTTGTTAATAATGTATATTATGTTGTGTTATGAGATATTAATTGTCATTTAATTTAAAAATTAGTAAATCTATAAAAATTATATTTTTAAAAACATTTAAAATTATGACACGCAATGTGTGTCGTAAATGCATGTCATAAGGTTATGATACACAAATGTGTGTTGTCTTTCTTTATGATAGGGCCTTCACTGATACACATTGTGTGATTGTGGTCTTTGTGTAATGAAAAGGCTCAAAATGGATTGTCTTTTGCGATGTTGGTAGCTAAAGTCTTGATATAATAATAATAAAATCAGGTTTGCTTGAGGGTAAGCAAAATCCAAGTGTAGGGTATTTTGATATGTGTATATTTAACTATATATTAGTTTAATGCATATTGCCAATTCTTTTATCTACAATTATGTTAGTTTTGGAACAAAATATGCTTAGTATGTTTGAAATATGTTTTGTAGCAGCAAGGACTTGCTCAGGTTGAAAAGGAAGCATATAAGGAGATGGAAGTAGGAAACAAGAGTTACAACAAAAGAAGAAGAAAAGAAGACTGAAGACCAAGCCATGGTGATCTCCAACATGACGTGGTGATAAAGAGATTATTAACCAATCGGATGACTTGGAGAATACAAGATAAACATGATGACCATGACGTGGTGATGTCCAACCACAACGTGTTGAACTGATATTTGGCAATTATAAAATCTCGAACATTAGGTCAAAATCAAGGGAATACAATCATTTTTCTAAAGAAAATTACGACCAAAAACCCATAATAACATTGAAAATCAAGCGGAGCTAAGTAATTGAGGGAGATTTAGAAGAATTCAACATTGATCTAGTTGGTTTGCTAATCATTACTCGTGTCTAGTTTTATTTATATGAATCTATTGTGTTTTTCTGCTACTTTGAGAGGCTAAATACCTTTTACTTCTGTTTGTTAAAAATAAACTTGATCTATATGTGTTGATTTCGATATTTGGATGATTATATTTGTTTTTACTTACGTTTGATATTTAAACCCTAGTATGTTTTTGTTCTAGTTTATGTTGCTTATAAATCAGATTCTTTGTGATAATTGATCATATTAATTGCATGAATTTGTCTTCTAACTGTTTATGATCATTAAATAATTAGAGTTAGGATTAATCACATCTTAGATTAAGTAATTAAAGCTAGTAACTATAACTGTGTTAGAGAGCATAATTAGTCTTAATTTGTGCTTGGTTGCTTAACTTGATCATAGGAAAGTGACTATTATCATTCATAACTCAATTTGTGCTTATTATCGATTTGGTGTTTAACTTGTGCATGATCATTGCTTGGTAATACATAAATTGGTAGGCCTACATATTTGATCACAATAGCTACTAAACAAATTGGTAATCAATATAATCCATCCATTAGAAATCAAACATATGAGAAGGTGAAACCCCCTAATCATAGTTTGTTTCTTAGTTTGATTAGAAGTAATTAATATATTTAAGTGAATACCATTCTTTGTGCTCGACACCCGATTTACCTGCGTTATTCTATAATCTAACTAGGTACACTGCCTATTAGTGAAAAGTTAGCAAATTAAGTTAGATTATAAATTTAAAACGAGTAGGTACTATTGTGCACATCGATGACCCAAAATATTGTGATTCAAAATACGTTGATTCAAAATTTTATGACCCAAAAATAATATGATTCAAAAATAGTATGCATGGAAAATATTATGATGCCTAATATTTTATTATTTAGATCATTCATAATTATTAAACATTAAAAACTCGAAACGATATTCAGTTGAAAAAAACAAAAAAACAAAATAAAACAAATAAAAAACACAAGTATCTTCAAGTATATAGTGAAGACATTAAAAAAAAATTAAAAACCCGATAAAATTAAATATTTTAAAAAAGTGAAAAAAAATTTAAAAAAAAATAAAAAAATAAAAAAAATTAGAAACCTGAAAACTAAGTATATATGTGTTTTAAATTCTTTTTTTTAAAAAATAATAAAAAAAATAAACAAAAACAATTAATAAAACTCAGAAGTTTCATAGACGTTCGTCGAACGCAATTAAATCCTCAAGTTCGTGTTAATTTGCACGGACGTGTGTTGCATGCAAACGTGTCATGCCAATGTTTTGGGTTTGACATTTGTACCTCTGATGAAATGGGTGGTGGAGAATTGTCCTCGTAGTGCTCACTTTTTGAGTCCTTACCTCTATATATATATATATATATATATATATATATATATATATATATATATATATATATATATATATATATATATATATATATATATATATATATATATATATATATATATATATATATATATTAGTTGTAAGACTCATATATTACATGGGTTAGCTTAAAAAAATTATATATAAAGGTCTAAATATAAGAAAAAAAAATAATGAATTATTATAATGAAAATGTTTTTTATCTTTAAATTTTAAATAAATAAACAAAAAACTAATGAGCTTTAATTTTGATAATTTTGAAATTAAAAGGTAAGTCCTTTAATGACATTGATATCAATTTGTTACTATATTTTTTGTAATTATTACATTAAAATATTATGTGGAATTCAAAAAAAAAACTTATAAAATGATATGTGGAAAAAAAATTCAAAATAACATTTAGCAAATTAAATGAAAGTGGGACAAGTGGTAAAAAAACCCTTATTTATTAAAATATGTGTGTGTGTGTCTACACACACAGATATATATATATATATATATATATATATATATATATATATATATATATATATATATATATATATATATATATATATATATATATAGAATAAAGTTCAACAACAAACTTTTTAAAAGGGAGCAAACCAACAAACTCCTTTTAGAGTGAACCAACAAACTATGCATCAAAGAAATGCATAAGTTTTTTTTTAAAAAAAAAAATAATAAGACATTCTATCAAAGACTTTGATGAGAGTTTCTCTATTCCCTCTATTGACCTTCCAATTTCATCACAAAATCACATGAACAGCCAATCTCCTGTGTCGATGAGATTGAACTGTTGTTTTTAAACGATGATGATGAAATTCACGACATCCATGTGTCAGTTTGATCTTGTATGGTATTACCAATATCTCATTAAATTATATATCATCAATATTCAAAGTTTTCATTTGTCATCTTAATTGGAGTATTTCTTCAATTTATCATTGTAGTGGACTTCAATTAAGTATGAAATGATTGTTTCATGTAACTGAGGATCAAAGACGGGGCTTTAAGATCTCAAAAAAGGAAAAATATGTACCTAAAAGATTTAATAAATAAATTAAACATGGAGATGAGATTACGCTAATATGATCAAGATAAACCTTATTGTGGTAAGTCTTAAATTCTCTTAGTGGGTTTGGAAACCTTAGTTGGTAATAGTGTACCCCAACTATTTGACAAAATGTCTCAAAGAATGTTCATAGTCATATGGTAATTGTCTTGATTCTGAATGTAGTTTTTGAGTGAAATGATGAACTACCATTGTCTTTACTGCATAAAAACTATTTATTATAACCAATGGCTATGTTTTGTTCCAGTTCCTACCTCTTAAATACTAAATACCAGCGAAACTAGTCTAGTTTCTTATGGTTCTGGAATAAAGGGTATTCATTTTATCAATTTGGATTTTGGAATATGTCAAAATATTGGTAGGCCCTAAACACGTGTAAGGCCCTAAACACCACATGTCAATTATGTCATACCAAGCACTACTTTTTCATACCAAACACTACATTTGCATAAAAGAGAAGGAAAGAGCCAAACTAAACAAGAATGTTTATTAAAATGATGAGAAAAAATTGGTGATACAACAAAAATATCAAGAGAAACAAGATAATACTAACAAACTGACATGTCTAAATACAAAGAACAACACATGTATTGTTTTGAAATATTAAAAAATAATACTAATAAAAATAATAATAAACCATAACTACTATAATAATATATTACAATCAAAATCCCATCAAGTACTATTTTGTTTATTTATGTCATTATTTTATTCTCTCTCCTTAATATTTTTGCCTAAATTTCCATGCTTTTGTGTTCATTACCATGTTTGCATTTTTTTACTATAATCACCAATTTCAAAATTCTTAACTTTTGTAGCTCTGTTGGGAAAGAGGAAAGAATGAATACTATTGGAAGTGGTCCAAATCTTAGCATACATCGATCTCATTATTACTAAAGCTTACATCTTCTCCGATGGTGGATGGTTCATGGAAGGTATGCTTATATTTATTATGTGAACATAAATATATTAAATAAAAATATGAGTTTACTTATTAGTTCTTCATGATTTAGTGTTTCATGTGACTGACCAACAAGGAAACAAAATAATAAACAATATGAAGATTGATTACATAGAACATGTATGCCTTGTTAAAAAAAATTATATATATTTGTATCTAAAATCTTGCAACTGTTATTAGGCACTTGATCCAAAAGGCCACACATCCGACGAAAGAAGAATAACTGGTTTCAATTATCATTCTTGTTTATTGTTGTCAACTGTCAAAATATTGGTCTAATTTTCATATGAAATTTAGTTGGGATTTGGCTACTTTGAATGTCGATTATTAATCTTTATCTTGGCGATTTCATAAAAAAGAAGTGGATTATTAATCTTTTTCCCATTATACCCATCCCCCTTCATGTTTATATTTTCTTTTTCTTTTGGTTTAATTCTTTTGTAATAACCAAATATGTGATTCTTTTTCACAACAAAATATATATGTTTTTGGCAAGATTGTCTCCTATTTTTTAAATAGAAGATGAAAATATAAAATCAAAATTTTGCTTTTTACTGAAGCTTGACCTCATTCAAACGAATTAGTAACAATGTATATGCATATGCATATCAATATTCATATGACATGTATTTATTCTTATGTATATGCATATATACATACTTATTCATATACATATGCATATGAATGAGTATATCCATATGATGGGTTTTGAGCATATCTACATTCCAATGTGATCATGCAACCCTAATTGCTTTGGGTCTAAGTTTTTTCTCTATTGAACATACAAATATGAACACCAAAGCAATAACCCTATGGACTCGCATATAATTTTCAAAATCATGTATAAAAATAGGGTTTGATTGTTACCTCACTTGTTATGTAGCAATAACAAGAACCACCTTGACTCTTGAAAGCTTAGTGCCCCAAGTGTTGCACCTCTAGTGGTGTCACAAACACTCAACACAACAAGGATGACGATGGAGAGATAAGGAAATTGGCCAGGTCTCTTAGAATTTCATAGGGGCCGAAATCATTAGGTTATGAGGATTTATATAGTTGGGGCTATTAAGGTTTTCAGGTGGAAACCCTAATTTCCTTGCTTAGGCCTTAAGCAGTCCATGGACCTCCATAATAGATACCTTGGATGAATTCTATATGGCCTCCTATAGATTTTGACCAATCCTCCTATAGGTGTCCATAAGCCCAACTTTGCAACTATCAATGATTTGTAAAACCAGCCCCTCCATTATTAATTAGTTCCTTTAATCCCAAAATCAATGTCAAATTAATTTCTGATTAGTTACTAATATGATTTCCAAATAATATATTAATCTTATGATATATTAACAAAATCATTCCGAGTACCAATTTATTATTCATATAATAAATCTTACTCTCTCTCTCTCTCTCTCTCTCTCTCTCTCTCTTTCTCCAATAGTAATCCTATCAAGTTGCATGAGTAAACACAACCCAAAAGGACCATGCTACAAATCAAATCATGTACATACCAAATATAATTATGGGCTTAGACATCTAATCCAACAGTCTCCCACTTGGATAAGTCTAATAACTATTATTGTAGGCACGACTTCAGAATGTGACTAGCAATGATAGTTTTCAAAAGCCGTTGTCGAACTCTGATCTTATCAGTAATGTGTTCTTTAGATAAGTGATCGAATATTCCCCCGTTCTACAAAATATCGTATGGACATGAGACATGGATTATAATCATTCTCTCTATCCAAATTTTGTTTCCCGATTTTCGATTTATGACGACTGAAAACATACTACAATTGAATACATCAACTTAGTCTAGGCTTGTCCAAGCACTTAGGATGTCATCACTAAATCATCAAGGGGCCCACACATATCGCTTTTATCCCATTTAGGGTAAAAGGAATAGATGAATTTTGACTAATATGCTTATACTATTTACTTATCAAATTACACACAATAATATGTTTTATAACATCAAGTTACTTGTGTGTTTACGTATTATCAATTCACAACCGACTTGTAAACAATAACTATATGTCTCCATTTCAAGGATATAAGATATTATCATCTCACAATCACTCATGATAAAATCCATGAAGTGATTCAAATGAGTTTGGGTTTAATCTAATACTTAAATTCTTATTTCATGAGTAGTCGTGAACACTACAACAAACATTTTCCAAGTCTAAACACATAGACAATATACAATTGGATTCATGACAGTCTTACCTCATTACTTACTTCCAAAGTATTATCGACAGTGGATGCTTGAATAATATTATTATTCGGGAAGTAAAACATCTGAAGTAAAACACAAGAACACCCTAATCCAACCTTTTGAATATAAATAAAACACTTATTATTTAATCACCATATTGATTAGACCTTACTCATTGTATAATGTTTCGATCAATCAACTCAATACTTGAATAAAAACAATAGTGGTCCCATGCTCCAAGCATTCACACTATGTTTATCTATGGTCATTTTTGTGTGAAATAGAACAATTGAACACATTTCCAATGATGCTCATTTCACAATTGAACACATTTCCAATCTTGTTAGACCTTAAATGTAATGTTCCTTTTGTAATGTCAAGGCACCAAAGTCATAGAGACTTGGCCAATGATATTACAAAACATTCCATTGGAGATTTGTTACAGAACAACTCCATGGAGATGAAGTCTCACGTTCAAGGTATTGTCCTTAAACATCCTTCTTGCATAAAATTTTCTAACTTACACATAGATTCTTAATATCGAACCCCCATTATGGAAAGATTTCTATAATTTTCATATGGCTATCCATTCTAAATAGAATCCTATATATTCAGAATTATATGAATATGGTCCATCCATTAATATACTTCTAACTGTCCACAAGCAACCAATCTTTAGTAAACCCCAGATTGTCCTTGATAGTTGTATAATATCTTTAGTCATATCCGGTTCTGGTCCCTTTTCCTTCTTAATGCATTAGACATTTTGGAAAATCAGAACAAACAAATATTATAGCATACACAATCAATCCTATGTTGAAACATTTCAAAATGACATTCATATACGTTCACGACTAAGCTGTATTAAAATTTCAATCTAAACCTTTTTCGATTCGAAATTAAGTATTAATGCCCTCTCCCTTAAGCCTTACTATAGTGAATCAATTTCCAAATTTTTCAACTTTGCAAATTTAGAACTTTGTTTCCTATAAATAGCATTGCTAACTTGCAACACTTAACATAATAATCATGCTCTCACTAGCATAAAAATTATGTTCTCACCAGCATAACAATTATGCTCCCACTAGCTTTGACACGTACTTAGAAATCAATTGTACTTATAGAAATCAATACCTATTGACTTTCTTACCAAAGTTCGCATTTCTGATACGTGGTGCTTTTGATAAGTCTTTTACAAGACTTCTCAACCTCATACACCTTTCAATAGATAGCTTATGTGTGTGTCTAAACCTTTTCAGAACTTATAGCAATAAGTCCCAAATGTTCAAACTATTTGTCATTTCTCATAATTCAAACTATGAAAAGGGATGTCGTAATCATACTCGAATCCTCACACCAGCTAACTCTAATCCTTTAAAATCTACTAGTGAAAGCGTTTCCTCACACTCATTTTCATGAAGTAGAGAGAAACCTATTGACACTCAGATTTAATGGTGTATGTGTTCCTATCCATGTGAAATTGTCATTTCCAACTACTATAAAAAGATAAGGTTTATAAAAAATTCAAACTGATACGGACTGAACTTGCTTATTCTCAATTTCTTGCCATCCGGCAGCACAAGGGCTTACCTTTTCTTCCAAGTTATTAAGCAGCCCACCCACACTGATCAATGTACTTTCACTGATCAACATGCTTTGCCTTATGTAATCAAATAAGAACTCATTGAAATCACATGCATAGTCAACTTAACTGGAATGGAACAGAAACAAGAATATGTCAATACGATAAGTTATCAACCTCAGGTCGTGTGCTAGTGATTACTAAAAAGTTTATTCTTAATTAGTTCTTCAAAACATTCAAGACCTTTAAGACTCCCACTAACCTATTGACATATAAGATTCTCTATCAAGGAACATTCCTTAATAAACAAATATTCAAGAGTTAGTATGGGTTCTTGCTAAGACAACACTTCATATAATTGGTCTTAGTTGGTCTTTGTTTTAGCAAAAACATCACAACTATCAATTTCAAATGTGTAAGAGTAAGAAACATTTCTACTCCACATTTCATGAGGTGTTATAAACCTACTTAGAACATGTTACTCAAGGTACAACTTGGAGTAACTAGATTAGAACTCTAAAACTTAACTTTGGAACAACGTATGACTCATCTGCTTTATTTAACCATTTAAAAAATTTCAATTACCTCTTCTTAGTCATGTAAATGCACTAAGGAGTCCTTAGAGGATCAATTGTGATGTGGTTCCATAATTATTAGGATGATCATAAAACACGATACTAAAGTACTCTCTTTTCCTTTCAGATTGGAGAAACTTTTATCTTTGTGTCCAGTTTGATTCTTCTTATTCGTTCTGCCATACACTGCAACTCTCCAATATATCAATATTACACTTAAACTTGTAAGCATAACCATATTTACTTAAATATCAGTAAATCATGATGAATAGACTTATTGTCCGTTGTGATGGATCTGACCAGTCCACATCAATATGTACTGGATCCTTTAGTCTTTCACTTGACTCACATACAAATTTGAAACGGGAAACAGTCCCAATTTTCCAAGGGTCAAGATTCTCATACATCACACAATTCAAATTGTATGAATCCAAGTTTCTGTCTAATTGAGACTTGGATGATGAGATTCCTTCCTCACGTGGCAAATTACAACACTACCATAAACCATATAACTACAAATAAAATCCTTTTTTCAATATTGCTAACATTAGAAATATAAACACCAATTTTCACAAATGCCATTGCAAAGATACGTAAAATAAGATAAAATCAATTTTTATTTTATTAATATAATGTGGAAAACTTCTCCTTACAACAAAAATACATATGAAAACTATGTTACTAAATATTCCTAAGAAATCTATCATAACTTCTAAGCAATAGCTCCAAATCCAGATCATTGCACCATGTGACCGAAATCCATTTCTTCAGATCAAAATCAACCTTTACTTCTTCTCAAGATTCTTTCTCTCTTTTAAATTCTGCAAAACATCAAAATGCAATCTCATCACATCATGTATTAAGAAAGGCAGATAGTGGATGTACCTGAATTAGCGCCATACAATTTAACTTTACCATCTCTTAGATCTCTTAGATATTCAGGGCAGCTTCGCTTCCAATGCCCCTTCATTTAGCAGTAGAAACAAATAAACTCTTTAGGAGTGACATTGTAACACCCAAAGTTTGGAAGGCCAAGAAAGGAAAGAAAACCCTAATTTTAAAGGGCGAATCGGCGAGTCCAAGGATGAATTCGGCGAATCCGAGCGGGATCCGGGTCGAGGAGTAAGTGACCGACTCGGCGAGTCGACCAAGGGGGACTCGGCGAGTCTGGTCTGTGCGAGGAAAACCCTAAAATCGGGACGTGGAGCCTATTTAAGCACCTCATTCTCCTCCTTAGGGTTCCTTTACTGCCTCTCTAACCCAGAACACCAAACCCTAGCCGCCATATCCATTGATTGAGCCATTTGTTGCCTTGGAAGGTGCATTAAAGCTTAGAGAAGGAAGAAGGAACTTGGAGGAGCAAGTAAGGACTATAGATCTGGGATTGTGACTACATTTATGAGCATTTGGAGGTAATAAACTAGTTCTTGGACCCTTTTTGCACCTAGATCTATGTGTGGTTATTGGGGTTTTTTAGCCATAATGTTATTCTTTTGAGTTAGAAGCCAGATCTGAAGTTGCTACTCCAGATCTAAGCATTTTATGGTCTTGAGAAGCATAAAGTATCGGCCCTTGAGTTGATTATGGAGCCTCTTTGCCTTAAACCCTAGTTTATGGTGTATTTTGCCTAGATCTCCTTCTCTACACGTAAAGTTTGCAAATTTACATGAGGAATAGGCTTGGGAAGGGTAGATCTACAGTTTGGAGTCCATGCATGACTCAAAAGTCCTCAGCATGTAAGGGGATTTGAATGGACTCGGTGAGTCCTTTGAGTGGACTCGGCGAGTAGCATGAAGATTAAGAGAAACTCGACGAGTGGGATGAACAGCTCGTCGAGTCGGTTGAAGATTGCCTTGTACTCGGCGAGTCTGTTCTTGGACTCGGCAAGTCAGGTTGCGAAACCCCAAACCCTTCGATGAATCAGTGAGTCGGGTGGAGACTCGTTGAGTTGGACAGGTCAGGACTCAGAAATCGGTAGACCCAACGAGTCATGGACTAACTCGACGAGTCGATACGCGAAAGGAGAGACTCTGAACATATGAACTCGGCGAGTCAGTAGGATGACTCGGTGAGTAGTGTTGACTTGGAAGGTTGCCCTTGACCAGGACTTTGACTTTGACCAGGGTTGACTTGGTTGTCTTTCGGGGGTCAGTTAGGCTCAGTGTTGCATTGATATTGGTAGTTCGGAGAGCAAGGGGAGCAGGAGTTCAGTGAGTTGCAGGGCAGCAGCTAGTGTGATCATCAGCAAGTTCAGCCAGTGCAGGTGAGTTTCCCTTTGTGTGAATGGGTCTAAGGCCACAATACCGGCCCATGTAGTTATGAGTAGAAGTCCCGGGGGTTAGCCCTATTCACAGTATGCTAGTATGATATTCGGGACGAAGTCCATTAATAGCGGGCGGGTGCCCAAGGAGTTTTTTTTATGTTAGTTTATACTTGTTGTCTGTGTGATACATGTATATGCCTGGAAGGGAGGTGAGTGTGGGCGAGGTCCCGTATCTCACCGATAGCAGAGTGTGGATGGGGTTCCATATCTCAAGTAGCAGAATAGGGGCAAGGCCCAAGTTAGGGAAGGAGTGATGGTGGTTTGGGCCCGTATCTCACTACTAGTAGGAGCGTGGATGAGGTTCCATGGCTCATCAGTAGCAAGACAGGGGCGAGGCCCAAGATAGGTGAGGCCTTAGGACAGGATCAGTCGTATGAGTTTAGCTTATGTGTTGTGATATGTTTATGTGTTATTACTTGTTGGCGGGCGAGGCCCTGTGACAGGCAAGGCCTAAGTGAAACAGATCTGTATCCGAGTGGGGCTCGAAGCCAGGATGGGCCTGGAGTAGCGGGGACATTGTAATGGGCGAGGCCCAAGATAGCGGGCGTGGCCCACTATGTGCAGTATGTGGTTATGCATGGTATGTTGTAGGGTGGGGAAATCACTAAACTTCGTGCTTACGGTTTTCAGTTTTGGTTTCTGGTACTTCCGGTAGCGAAGGGAAGAGCTCGGGGTGATTTCATGGCACACACCATAGCTTAGATAGCCTGGGAATGTTTACTCTGATAATGAACATGTGTTTTGAAAGTTAATACTCTGATTATGTTTTGGAATGATGACTTTGCTTAAAGTAACGTTTTATTAAAAGAAATTTTTGGTCTTAAATTTTGGGTCGTTACAAGTTGGTATCAGAGCCTTGGTTTAAAGGATTCGGACATGCTCTTGGGTGTGTCTGAACTCAAACTGAGGAATTGGTATAGAAGTTTTCAAAATGAAAAGACAGTTTTGTAAAGAGAGAGTTTTGAGAAAGAAAACAATTTTAGAAAAGCAAAAAGAATTCAGAAAGAAAAGAACTTTGAAACGAGAAAAGAGGTGTGGTGCATGCAATCAACCGAGCTCAAGTAAGTACCCCAAAATACCCATACAAGTCTATGTTTTGATTATCAGTTAATAGAACAACATGCTAAATTAGGACTAAGGATCTAGGGATGATGCCTTATGTGCCTATTATATGTGCTTTTGATATGCATGATAGTGCTGAATAAATAGTAGTAGGATAGCCTGTTTAGGTTATGCCTCAGTTTATGAGTTGGTGTGCATGCTACTTCAGATTCTTGCTATGTGGATATGATTGCTTGAGTATGTTATGGTTAGATTTTCCCTTTGTCTGAATGCTTCTTGCTTTGTGCATTGTGGGATTCTGAGTGATGGGAGTTAGCCATTAGGTGGATACGACACGTCACATGTGATCAGGTTTGAATAATCTCATAGTGTTGGATTTGGTCCTATTGTGCATCTCTTGTTTGAGTCCAACCATTGTAGGAACGAGTCTTTTACTTGAAGGATTATCTGAGCCTCGTCACATGTTATGGTATCCAGGTGATGACTAATTGGCATCACAAGGAAACCTTCAGCAGCTGAGGGCTAGTTTGAGTTGAGTCAGAGGTTTCCCTAGGGTAAGCCTAGGATGAGGTAGTGCTAGGAGTAGTAGTAGTAGAAAAGGGAAATGGTGGAGTCGAAGCAGTTCTTGAGGAAAGTATGGATAGATGTGGAAGGTAGTATGGGCCCGTACTACTGAAAGCAGAGGATCCGTACTCGATTCGGTAAAGGCCGAGACAAGACTGGGAACCTGGTAGTCATTGTGTTTGGTCTCGCAGCAGTGAGGAGTATTCTGATAGTGGTTATGTTATATGTTTCAGTATGGTGACGTTACGAGAGAGACCAGCGGGCGGATCAAGCGCCGGAGAGGGATCGGGCTCGGGTTCAGGGGTCGAGCAGCTTGAGGAGCAGATGAGAGAGTTGATATCAGCTGAGGTTACGCGTAGTATTCTAGCTTAGACTCCTGTGATCTTTGGCACGGTCAAGGAGGGTATATTGGAGATTTTGGATGAGAGGCTGGGAGCCTTCCGTATTGAGATAATGGCATTGATGGGAGCGCGTACCTTGACATTTTGGGAGTTCAGGGCTTGCGGGGCACTAGATTATCATGGGGCTAGGGACCCCATCGCTAGTAGTAGATGGTTGGCTGATGTTGCCAACGCGTTCCGTACAAGCCGGTGTCCTGAGGAGGACAAGGTCATACTCGCTTCCTGTCTTCTGAAGGACAGAGCGAGGGATTGGTGGAAAGATATTGGTCATGCCTTGGGTGATGATGCCGCGTTGGACGCGATGACTTGGAGTGATTTCTCAGCTAGGTTCAGGGCGGAGTTTTCGCTAATTATTGAGGTGCAGCAGTTGACCCGGGAGTTTCATGATTTGACGCAGAACACTGAGACTGTGGCGGAGATCAGTGCCAAGTTCAAGGAGAGGTCTCTTCTCGTACCGCAGTATGTCGCGGATGAGGAGATGAAAAAGGCCCGGTATCACGAGATGTTGAGGGCTGGCATCAGGGAGTTCGTGAGCAGGTCTGATTGTAAGACGCTGGAAGATATGATTTCTCGAGCCAGGGAGAGGGAAATTGATTTGGATCAGATCCGGAAGAGGAAGCCGGATGAGGTTCAGGTAGCCGCGAGTTCGTGCAAAAGGCCCAAGGGATCGGATTCGAGATCGAGGGATTACCAGGACCGCAGCCGGTACGGGAAGTGTGGTCGGGCGCACGGGGGCGTGTGCAGGAATGGTAGCAGTGGTGAGTCTAGATGCTTCAAGTGCGGTTGGACTGGTCATTTTAGCAGGGATTGTACTGTTACCACCACTCAGGGATCAGACTTGATATGTTTTCACTACAATCAGCGGGGCCATAAGAAGGCTCGGTGCCTTAGTTTGTTTTCAGCAGGATGGGTGATGGCACCTGCCCCTGCAACCTTGAGGATCACAGACGGCCGTCGGGTCCACGTAGAGGCGCATGCGGTAGGAGGCAGGGCTTTTCATATGGCTACCTTGGAGACGCGAGTAGCGCCGGACGTTGCAGGTATGCGATTTTCGTTTTAAGTTCTTTTATTTGTACATGATTATATTGTTATGGTTCTGCATCATTATTGATATGAGCATTTCATTTTTGAGCGGTTTGATTGTGATCGAGTTATATGTCATCTGCATACCTTGGATATTTGGATAGTAGTTAAGGGATGGGTTCTGTTGGAAAAGGTTACTTAGGGTGCAGTAACTGTAGCATGCCTTGGAGGGACTCGGTATGTCTCGCTAGTTCAGAGCCATATAAGTTTTAGAAATGGACTGGTTAAATCCCTAGCTATGGTAAGCTTGGGATTCCTCAGCAGATTGATTATGGAATGGTAGCAAGGATAGGGATTTCTATTCGTTGAGCAGCAAGGTGTAAGCAGGATCGAAGTGGGGAGAATCCTCCGAGTGTACCAGGGTAAGAGCACGCAAATCCAGAGTGAGTACGTGATTTCTGAGAAGGAAAAGAGGTAGTTTAGTGTTTGATGGATTGAGTAGTTCAGGGTTGGGAGTTTGAGAAACTCCCCCTCAGCCAGCACGTGTATTGGTGATGATTAGTATGTGGTTAGGAATTCAGGTTGAAGGATCGCCTGTAAGACTCGTGTGAGTCGGAACGAAGATCTTGAGGTCAGATAGCATGAGATGCTTTCGTGTTAGTAGATTGTGGCAGAGACAGCATGTAGAGCATGGAAGAGCGGCGGGAGAGACTCAGCTTTCGTAGCTAGCAATCAGTGGTGGAAAGTGTTGTAAGACTACGGGGCAGCCGTAGCATTCACTAGCAGTTAGTGGTGGAAAGTGTTGTAAGACTACGGGGCAGCTGTAGCATTCACTAACAGTCAGTGGTGGGAAGTGTTGTCAGACTACGGGGCAGCCATGGCATTCACCAGTAGACGGCGATAGAGGGTGATGTAAGACTGCGGGTAAGTCGTAGCATTCCGTAGTAGCTTCATTGGCGGAGTCGGGGCGAGGCCCGTATGAGAATAGCAGTATAGGTGAGACCGAAGACCAGGGTTGCTCAGTAGTATGGTTGGGTGAGACCCGTGGGCGAGGCCCTTGCGATAGTATTTAGGCAAGCGAGACTAGAAGGTTAGGGGCGGGTGAGACCCGTGGGTGAGGCCCGTGAGTTTTAGCAGCACGGGTGGGACCTGGTAGGGATCTTAGAGTCAAGATAGGGGATCGGGGATCCCAGGAAATTGTAGTGCCAGCATGGTAGAATAGACTGAGCAGTATAGGTCGTTGAAGTTTCTTCGAAAGTCGCTGGGAGCGACTAGTAGTTGTGTTGGGTCAGCGATCGGTGGGAGCCGGTAATCCAGGTATTGATAGGTTGGTAGGGACCAGGGTGGTCTCAGTTCATCCGGAAGCCAGATAAGGAATAGCAGGATTTCCAGTCAGTAGCAGTGCGAGTATGCAGTGTATGGTGGAATTTAGTTAGTTGATCGTGGGGGTGCTCGACACCAAATGATAGTAGAAAGAATGCCCAGTGGATACTGGCGATGATAACCCGTACTGGGAGTAGCGAGAGTAATAGATTTGGTGGAGACAGGGTCTTCACAGTGGCAAAGGAGATAGATGGTTATGGAGCGTTGCCTTGGGAAGGCAAGGAAATCGCATAAGGAAAGAAGGGATGGACCCCTATGGGGTCAGTGTAGTAATTGGAGATTACCAGAAGGATTGTCGGCTGAGTATGTTGTGTTTCCAGAATGTTCAGGGTCAGGATGGACCTGGGATTATTATCTGTAAGGATTGATGCTAGTCTGAATGACTGAGCGGAAGGCCAGCGAAGGTAGGCAGTTGGTGTTAGAATAATTGGTGGGGTATTGGAGGCAGATCGTAGGCAGTGGATCTTAGCAAACTTCGAGGACAAAGTTTAGTTTAAGTGGGGGAGAGTTGTAACACCCAAAGTTTCGAAGGCCAAGAAAGGAAAGAAAACCCTAATTTTAAAGCGCGACTCAGCGAGTCCAAGGATGAACTCGGCGAGTCCGAGCGGGATCCGGGTTGAGGAGTAAGTGACCGACTCGGCGAGTCAACCAAGGGGGACTCGGTGAGTCTGGTATGTGCAAGGAAAACCCTAAAATTGGGACTTAGAGCCTATTTAAGCGCCTCATTCTCCTCCTTAGGGTTCCTTTACCGCCTCTCTAACCCAGAACACCAAACCCTAGCCGCCATATCCATTGATTGAGCCATTTGTTGCCTTGGAAGGTGCGTTAAAGCTTGGAGAAGGAAGAAGGAACTTGGAGGAGCAAGGAAGGACTATAGATCTGGGATTGTGACTACATTTCTGAGCATTTGGAGGTAATAAACTAGTTCTTGGACCCTTTTTTCACCTAGATCTATGTGTGGTTGTTGGGGATTTTTAGCCATAATGTTATTCTTTTGAGTTAGAAGCCAGATCTGAAGTTGCTACTCCAGATCTAAGCATTTTATGGTCTTGAGAAGCATAAAGTATCGGCCCTTGAGTTGATTATGGAGCCTCTTTGCCTTAAACCCTAGTTTATGGTGTATTTTGCCTAGATCTCCTTCTCTACACGTAAAGTTTGCAAATTTACGTGAGGAATAGGCTTAGGAAGGGTAGATCTACAGTTTGGAGTCCATGCATGACTCAAAAGTCCTCTGCATGTAAGGGGATTTGAATGGACTCGGCAAGTCCTTTGAGTGGACTCGGCGAGTAGCATGAAGATTAAGAGCAACTCGATGAGTGGGATGAACAGCTCGTCGAGTAGGATGAAAATTTCCTTGTACTCGTCGAGTCTGTTCTTGGACTCGGCGAGTCAGGTTGCGAAACCCCAAAACCTTCGAGTTGAGACTTGAATCAGTGAGTCGGGTGGAGACTCGGTGAGTTGGACAGGTCAGGACTCAGAAATCGGTAGACCTGGCGAGTCATGGACTGACTCGACGAGTCGATACGCGAAAGGAAGGACTCTGAACATATGAACTCGGCGAGTCAGTAGGATGACTCGGCGAGTAGGGTTGACTTGGAAGGTTGCCCTTGACCAGGACTTTAACTTTGACCAGGGTTGACTTGGTTGTCTTTCGGGGGTTAGTTAGACTCAGTGTTGCATTGATATTGGTAGTTCAGGGAGCAAGGGGAGCGGGAGTTCAGTGAGTTGCAGGGCAGCAGCTAGTGAGATCATCAGCAAGTTTAGGCAGTGCAGGTGAGTTTCCTTTTGTGTGAATGGGTCTAAGGCCACAATGCCGACCCATGTAGTTATGAGTAGAAGACCCGAGGGTTAGCCCTAGGCACAGTATGCTAGTATGATATTCGGGACGAGGTCCATTAATAGCGGGCGGGTGCCCAAGGATTTGTTTATATGTTAGTTTATACTTGTTGTCTATGTGATACATGTATGTGCCTGGTAGGGAGGTGAGTGTGGGCGAGGTCCCGTATCTCACCAATAGCAGAGTGTGGATGGGGTTCCGTATCTCATTAGCAGCAAAACAGGGGCGAGGCCCAAGTTAGGGAAGGAGTAAGGGTGGGCTGGGCCCGTATCTCACTACCAATAGGAGCGTGGATGGGGTTACATGGCTCATCAGTAGCAGGAATGGGGAGAGGCCCAAGATAGGCGAGGCCTTAGGACAGGATCAGTCATATGAGTTCAGCTTATGTGTTGTGATATGTTTATGTGTTATTACTTGTTGGCAGGAGAGGCCCTGTGACAGGCGAGGCCTAAGTGAAACAGATCTGTATTCGAGCGGGGCTCGAAGCCAGGCGGGGCCTGGAGCGGCGGGGCCGTTGTAACGGGCGAGGCCCAAGGTAAGGGGCGAGACCCAAGATAGCGGGTGTGGCCCAGTATGAGCAGTATGTGGTTATGCATGGTATGTGGTAGGGTGGGGAACTCACTAAGCTTCGTGCTTACGGTTTTTAGTTTTGGTTTCAGGTACTTCTGGTAGCGGAGGGAAGAGCTCGGGGTGATCGCATGGCACACACCATAACTTAGACAGCCTAGGAATGTTTACTCTGATAATGAACATGTGTTTTGAAAGTTAATACTCTGATTATGTTTTGGAATGATGACTTTGCTTAAAGTAACGTTTTATTAAAAGAAATTTTTGGTCTTAAATTTTGGGTCGTTACAGACATGTGGAACTATCTCAGATTCTGCCTTTCTTTTACGGTCAAACTTTTCGACCTTGGCTAATTTCTCTTCCTTAGGAGAAGAAATCGTTTCTGGATTATCAACGTTGTTATTACCTATGTCCATGGAAATTTGGGAAGTGGATCTCCCAATCAATTTTGCTTTACCACTATGCCAAATCATTGTTTATTCAAAAACAATGAGCAAATACGTAAGAACGATAAGGGTCATGTCGTGTTCTTTCGTATAGTAGTCCTTAACAAAATGAGTATACGAATCAGGAAGTGATTGAAGAACCAAGTCAATAGCCAGCTTCCTTGGTAAAATGACACCCAACATGCCATGTATGTCAATATGCAGCTTCATGTTCAAAACGTGTGCACACACAAGACTTCCATCTCGATGCTTGCATGCCAATAGGGCTTGAGTAACCTTGAACTTTTCAAGTCGACGAAAACATGGGTCATGGAGAATCTCAGAAGGAGGTCGAGGAAGAGAAGAATGATTTCAATTTCCATCAGTGCATGGTGAAGGGATTAATCTTTCACCTTGATCGACACGAGGAAGATCATCTTTAAAAGGGAAAATTTTTCCAAAAGGATAAGGAAGACCATAGTTATCAGAACTAGACATCTCCAAATGGAGAAATTCAAGTTAGTTGATTCAATCCTTAATATGACACCCGAATGAAATATTAAGGCTAGGATCCAACATAATAATTCACAATTTGGAAGAAGGATTCCATGATCCAACTTTAATTATTTGAAGGTAGGTAAATGACGATTTACCAATTCCACCACGAAAACGAAATTTTACCGAATTAGGTTTTTAAATGAAATTCCTAGATCCTTTGAGATTCATTGAACTTTTCGATGTCATGTTTAATCTCGATTATGCCCTTCAAGTTTGTGAATGGGATACCGAGGATCACAAACAATGTGTGAATAACCATGCAAGTTAGCTTGGTACTCTCGATGTCATTTATCATCTAATCAATGTTTCAGTTAACCACATACGCTCCATTGATCAATGATAATTTATGAGACACCCATTGCCATCCTTCATTATTCCCAAATTAGTGTGCCAGTTAACCACACACGCTCCATTAATGACCAATAAGGTGCAATGTGCAATTTCATGGGTTAGCATCAAATTCACATTTTCCTAAAGTAACTAAGATTGATAATTTATAAAAGTATTAGTTAGTTTATAATTCGTTATACTTTTAATAAGGATTTGGTGTCCTATCGTACTCGTTCAACTAATGACCCTCCACTATTCAAGAGTATGGTGGGTAAGAGTGGATACACAATGACAGTCATTTTACATGTCACTTCCTTGAATACCCCTTATAGACCAGCTTTGTGAATGAGGCCTACTAATGGTAAGACTGACCTTTTCTTATACATACATACATATACATACATACATACATATATATATATATATATATATATATATATATATATATATATATATGTAAACTTTAATCTTATATAGTATAAGGGTGTATTTTAAACTTTTAAAATACTAAGTGGTTTAGTCCTTTAATAAATTAAACTTTTAATTTAATTAAATTTAAACCATATTATGGATATATTACTTCTCTTTTAACTAAACACTTAATTAATCTTGTTAATAAAATCTATGATGGTGTATTTTAAACTATTCAAAATGTGAGGTTTTAACTATTTAAATTTCTAAAATCAAAACTTTTAATTTCGAATTTAAAGTATAAAACCAAAAGGGTGCAATTTTGAAACTATTTAAAATTACTAGGTTAAATCTATGAATCAAAATAACCTTATATTATCCAAATTTAACCAAATCTTTAATTTTGATAAGGATATGATGATACCAATCAGAAAAATCGATTTTAGGCAATAAAAACGAATTATGCTAATTATCCAAATGAAAATATGATCCGAAAATCGAATTTTTAGGTAACTGACGTGTCAACTCGTCGAGTTGGGTTCAAGACTCAACGAGTTCACCCAACTTGGTGAGTTTATCATAGACTCGTCGAATTCATGTGTCAGACAGCCAAAAACTTCAATTTCTTTTTCTTTGGGCAGTTCACTATTGCACCAATTCAATTGAAAATTTTCATAAGCTCTGATACCACTAATGGGTTTTGAGCATATCTACATTCCTATGTGATAATGCAACCCTAATTGCTTTGGATCTAAGTTTTTCTCTATTAAACATACAAATATGAAAACCACAACAATAACCATATGGACTAGCATAAAAATTTTCGAAATCATGTATAAAACTAGGGTTTGATCATTACCTCACTTGTTATGTAGCAATAACAAGAACCACCTTGAATCTTGAAAGCTTAGTGCCCCAAGTGTTGCACCACTAGTGGTGTCACAAACACTCAACACAACAAGGATGATGATAGAGAGATAACGAAATCGTCCAGGTCTCTTAGAATTGCATAGGGTCTAAAATCCTTAGGCTATGAGGGTTTATATAGTTGGGGCTATTAGGTTTTTCAGGTAGAAACCCTAATTTCCTTGCTTAGGCCTTAAGCAATCCATGGACCTCCATACTAGAAGCATTGGACGAATTCTATAGGGCCTCTTATAGATTTCGTCCAGTCCTCCCATACGAGTCCATCAGCCCAACTTTGCAACTATCAATTATTTGCAAAACCAGTCCCTCCATTATTAATTAGTTCCTTTAATCCCAAAATCAATATCAAACTAATTTCTGACTAATTACTAATATGATTTCAAAATAATATATTACTCTTATAATATATTAATAATATCATTTTGAGTACCAATTTATTGTTCATACAATAAATCCTACTCTCTCTCCAGTAGTCATCCTATCAAGTTTCCTGAGTGAAGGCAACCCAAAAGGACCATGCTACAAATCAAATCAAGTACATATCAAATATAGTTATGTGCTTACAAACCTAATCCAACGCCATATGCATATGAATAAGTACATACATATACATATGAATAATTATATGTATATACATATGAATAAGTATATGCATATGTATATGCATTTGCCTATGATATGCAAGGTCATATAATTATTCTTATACATATGCATATTCATATACTTATTCATATGCATATACCTATTCATATGAACATACATATTTATTCTTATATATATGCTTGTTCATATGCTTATACAAATACTTATTTATATGCATATGCATATAATTATTCATATACATATACATATAGTTATTCTTATGAATATGCATATTCATATGCATCTACATATTTATATGCTTAAAACTATTCAAATATATATATATATATATATATATATATATATATATATATATATATATATTCAAATATATATATATATATATATATATATATATATATATATATATATATATATATATATATATATATATACATATTTATCTAACTATCATATGCATATATTTATTTTTATGTATATGTATATGTATATCTTTACTATTATGCATATAGAGGTAATAAAAATATTTTTTAAAAATGTTCATGTTCATATGCATATGTTTTTAAAAAAATACGCATATACAAATATATATATATATATATATATATATATATATATATATATATATATATATATATATATATTCACTTTTAAAAAAATTAAATATTAATTTGGAAATGTAATAAGTATTTTTGCTGAAAAAAAATTTAAAAATAAAAATAAAATAAGTAAAAACAACATAATAAAATTAGTTTTTTTAAATAAGTAAAAATATACCTTATATTTCAAAATTAAGCTTTAAAAAAGAATCTTTTCAGAAAAAAAAATGCAATTCTAATGCATATTGAAAGTTTTTTGTACATAACATTTTAAAAAAGAAGTGCATATATATATATATATATATATATATATATATATATATATATATATATATATATATATATATATATATATATATATATATATATATATATATTATAAATCTCTTAGTTATATGTATTTACATGAACGTGTAAAAATTTGGTACCTAAATTCATCGTAGTTAAAAAAAATTTGGTTCTCCCCCTCAATTTAGTTCAACATTTATGTTTGTAGATTTATTAATAAAAATGAGATTTTTTATTATTTACTTACGAATATTATAGTATAAAAAATATACATATAAGCATTTGAAAAAAAATATGGGTATATGCACCTAAAATATTGATTATTTTTGTTAAAAATTAAAGTTTTTTTTTAATATTCTAGTTTTTTTTAATTTACTGATTTTTTAAAATTACATTTTTTTAAAAGCAGATTTTTTTGAAAATTACAATTTTTTTTTAAAAAAGTTGCAGTGTTTTTTAAATTTAGTTTTAAAAAATGCAGTTTTTTTTTTTTTGAAAAAAACGAACTTGTTATTGACAAAATTGCAGATTTTGTTTTAATTGCAGTTAATTGAAAAAAATTGCTGTTTTTTTTTTAAATATATTTTTTTCTAAAAAAATCATGTTTTTTGAAAAAAAAATTAAAAAAATCTCCATTTTTAAAAATTAATCGAAAATTATTTAAAAAATCTGAAACTTGATTTATTATTTTACCTTTTTAGAACTTTTATTTAATATTTCCAATAAAAAAATAAACATTAAATGAGATCAATAAGATGACGATCATGACCTTAATGAGTTAATATTGATCTAACGTTGTACTTTTAGTTCTCAGGAAACTATGAGTTCTCAACGGATCTCACTCTCCCTCTCTTTCTCTCTCTTTCTCTCTCTCTCTCTCTCTGTATATATATATATATATATATATATATATATATATATATATATATATATATATATATATATATAGGAAAAGTGAATATATGGTTGTCATGTATGTAATATTAGATATAGAACCATCAAAATTAACTTTATTTTGATTAAAAACACAATTTTCTTTCATTTTTAACTTCTTTTTATTATTTTTGAACTTATATTAATTTAGATTTCATGATTCATCCAACATCTATATATTTTGAATGTGTTTTTTTATTATACATCTGGTAAGTTTTATAACTTATTAGTAGGAATGAAGTGGGTCCAAACCCGAATTGGATAGACCCAGATTCGGAAAATCCGGAACTGGTTAACGTGATTTTGTAGAACCAGAAACCGGACCGGTATATAGGAACCAATTCCGGTTCGGTTCCGGGTATGGTTCCGGGTAAAGTGGGTTTAGAACCGGAATACCCGGAAACATCAAAGTGGGTAGGTTGGAACAAGATAAAGTGGGTTTTGAATCGGAAAACCTGAAAAAATCGGAATTTTTTGGTAATTACTTACTACTTAGTGAGTTGAACTTTGAAAATTTTCATATTGATATCCCAACTTTTGGGGATTGTAACTTATTGAATATGAAACCAAAATAACAAAATTATAGTTTAAAATCATGTACAAACTTTAAAATAAACTCTAGAAAAAACCGCATTGAATGTTAAACCAAAATTAACATTGAATATGAAACCAAAATTAACATTTTCACATAATACAAAGTACAAAAACAAATAGCTGAAAGTTGAAAAATTTTCAATTTTGATATCCCGATTTCGGAGGACTATAAATCATGGAATGTTAAACCAAAAATGACAAAATTATAGTCTAAAATTATCTACAACCTGTAAACTACAAGTTGGAAAAACCCACATGTCAATCCGACTTCAAACGAATTAGATATGAATGTTTTAAAACTTTCACCAAATACAAAAAAAACTGAAAATTAAAAACTTCCAGCTTTGATATATCGATTTTGGGGGATTGTAAGTCAATAAATATAAAACTAAAAATGGCAAATTTATACTCTAAAATCATGTACAAACTCTAAACTACATGTTAGAAAAATCTTATGTCAATCAGAGTTGAAACAAATGAAATATGCATTTTTTAAACGTTTCACAAAAAACCAGTTCCGGCCCTAAAAGTGGTTCCGGTTCCAAAAACCGGTTTACTCGGACCCGATGGACCCAAACCCGGATGAAGCCAATTTTTAAACCCAGAACTGGAACCGGTTCTAACGGTTCCGGTTTCGGTCCGATTCCGGTTCCGGTTCGGTTTTCTGGTTATAAATCTAATCCCTACTTCTTAGACACCTACCTTATGTATATTTGCATATCTTTTTGTAAGGGTTATGAAATGAAATTTATTGGGTTTTTTAACGAGCACTTTCAATTTTTCACTATAGTTTAATGTATTAAATTTCAATACGAAGATCCATAAGTAGTTTTTAAAATATATTTTTATACATGATTTGTGGTGTAGAATTAAACTTATAAAACTCCATAAAAATATATACAAAAACTAACACAAGATCTAATAGAAGATGCAAGAAAGATATTAGAGAGTTTTAAATGATTTTTGTTAAACCGATGTAGTTTTTGATGCTTCCCTATGCCATATATATATATATATATATATATATATATATATATATATATATATATATATATATATATATATATATATATATATATATATATATTCAAATCTCTTAGACATATGTATTTAAATGAACATGTAAAAATTTGGTACGTAAATTCATCCTAGATAAAAAAAAATTTGGTCTTCCCCCTTAATTTAGTTCAACATTTATGTTTATAGATTTATTAATAAAAATGAGATTTTTTAATGTTTTCTTACGAATATTATAGGATAATATATATATATATATATATATATATATATATATATATATATATATATATATATATATATATATATATATGCATTTGAAAAAAGTATGCGTATATGCATCTAAAACGTTGATTATTTTTGCTAAAAAATTAAAGTTTTTTTTAATATTCTAGTTTTTTTTAATTTACTGATTTTTTAAAATTTACATTTTTTTTAAAAGCAGATTTTTTATTAAATTACAATTTTTTTGAAAAAAGTTGCAGTGTTTTTTAAATTTAGTCTTAAAAAATTGCAGTTTTTTTCTTTTTGAAAAAAATGAACTTTTTATTGAAAAAATTGTAGTTTTTTTAATTGCAGTTAATTTGAAAAAATTGCTGTTTTTTTAAAATATTTTTTTCATTTTTTCTTGTTTTCTGAAAAAAATTAAAAAAAAAAATCTCCATTTTTAAAAACTAATAGAAAATTATTTAAAAAATCCGAAACTTGACTTATTATGTTACTTTTTTAGAACTTTTATTTAATATTTCGAATAAAAAATAAACATTAAATGAGATCAGTAAGATGACGATCACGACCTTAATGAGTTAATGTTGATCTAACGTTGCACCTTTAGTTCTTA